>NW_024070190.1:8007235-8333419 GCF_014754425.2 Oryx dammah
CGCGGGCTTTGCCGCCGCCGCCGCCGCCTCTGCGGCCGCCGCCGCCGCTGGTGGGGGAGACGCGGGGTTGGGGGGGGAGGAGGGCGCGCGTGGTGCCGGCGGGTAGCGGCGGCGCCCCCTCCTCCTCCGCCTCCTCCTCCTCCTCCGGCGCCGCGGGCTCCTCGGACATGGCCGCGGCTGTGGCGGTGGCCGCCGCGTCTCGGCGGCAGTCGTGCTACCTGTGTGACCTGCCCCGCATGCCCTGGGCCATGATCTGGGACTTCACCGAGCCCGTGTGCCGCGGCTGCGTCAACTACGAGGGCGCCGACCGCGTCGAGTTCGTCATCGAGACGGCGCGGCAGCTCAAGCGGGCGCACGGCTGCTTCCCGGAGGGCCGCTCCCCGCCCGGCGCCGCGGCCCCGGCCGCCGCTAAGCCGCCGCCGCTCTCGGCCAAGGACCTTCTCCTGCAGCAGCAGCAGCAGCTCGGCCACGGCGGCCCTGAGGCCGCCCCGCGCGCTCCTCAGGCCTTGGAGCGCTACCCTCTGGCGGCCGCCGCAGCCGAGAGGCCCCCGCGCCTGGGCTCCGACTTCGGCGGCAGCCGCCCGGCCGCCGCCCTGGCCCAGCCGCCGACGCCGCAGCCGCCGCCTGTGAACGGCATCCTGGTGCCCAACGGTTTCTCCAAGCTGGAGGAGCCGCCGGAGCTGAACCGCCAGAGCCCGAACCCGCGGCGCGGCCACGCCGTGCCGCCCACCCTGGTGCCGCTCATGAACGGCTCGGCCACACCGCTGCCTGCCGCGCTCGGCCTGGGCGGCCGCGCCGCCGCCTCGCTGGCCGCGGTGTCCGGGGCCGCGGCCGCCGGCCTGGGCTCGGCGCAGCCCGCCGAGATGGGCGCCCACAAGCGGCCGGCCTCCGTGTCGAGCAGCGCGGCCGCGGAGCACGAGCAGCGCGAGGCGGCGGCCAAGGAGAAGCAGCCGCCGGCGGCCTCGCACCGCGGCCCGGCCGACAGCTTGTCCACCGCGGCCGGGGCGGCCGAGCTGGGCAGCGAGGGCGCAGGCAAAGGCCGCGGGCCGGGCGAGCAGGACTGGGTCAACCGGCCCAAGACCGTGCGAGACACGCTGCTGGCGCTGCACCAGCACGGCCACTCGGCGCCCTTCGAGAGCAAGTTTAAGAAGGAGCCGGCCCTGACTGCAGGCAGGTTGTTGGGTTTCGAGGCCAACGGGGCCAACGGGTCTAAAGCAGGTAGGGGCGGCTGTGGAGTGAGGGGGTCTAGGGGCGAAGCTGGGCCTGAGAGCTGAGGAGGGGGTGTTCTTCCTATTGGCCATTCTCCCCCGGCCCAGAAATAGCAAACGTCCAACTTCCTGATCTGCTTGAGGCGGAACCAGTGCTTAGTGGCAACGTGTTCCTCTGCTGAAGCAGCATAACAGAGATGAGTCAGATGGACCGATAGGCAGCGACACAGGGCTTTCCTTTCCCAGCACATTCCTGGATGCGAGCATGAGGGCACCAATCACCTTTTAACCTGAGGGGGGGGGGGCACTGGGGGGCGTTAACTCATGTGCACCGCGCAGCCTGGGTACTTGCAGGCCTGTGGAAGAACAGGCAGTGTTCTTTCCGTGCCCTTTTTTTTTTTAAACTGCTAGACTGCCTCAGAGCCTTCTCAGTCTAAGTGGTTTAAGTTGCACGTGCTCTTGAAACTTGGTTTTTCTGTACCAACTTTGGAGAATAGAAATTCTTCAGAGGGTTGTGTTGTGTGTTAGTGAAAGAAAGATCTTTTTTAGTGCACGTTCATTTATTCCTTTTTTTCCTCTTTTCTGTCTTTGTTCTTCCAGTTGCAAGAACAGCAAGGAAAAGGAAGCCTTCTCCTGAGCCAGAAGGTGAAGTTGGGCCCCCTAAGATCAATGGAGAGGCCCAGCCGTGGCTCTCTACGTCCACAGAAGGGCTCAAGATCCCCATTACTCCTACATCCTCTTTTGTGTCGCCACCACCACCCACTGCCTCACCTCATTCCAACCGGACCACACCGCCCGAAGCGGCCCAGAACGGCCAGTCCCCCATGGCAGCCCTGATCTTAGTAGCAGACAATGCAGGGGGCAGTCATGCCTCGAAAGATGCCAACCAGGTGCACTCCACCACCAGACGGAACAGCAGCAGTCCACCCTCTCCGTCCTCTATGAACCAAAGAAGGCTGGGCCCCCGCGAGGTGGGGGGCCAGGGGGCAGGCGGCGCCGGAGGACTGGAGCCGGTGCACCCCGCCAGCCTCCCGGACTCCTCTCTGGCCGCCAGCGCCCCACTGTGCTGCACCCTCTGCCATGAGCGGCTGGAGGACACCCACTTTGTGCAGTGCCCTTCTGTTCCTTCGCACAAGTTCTGCTTCCCCTGCTCCAGACAAAGCATCAAACAGCAGGGAGCTAGTGGAGAGGTCTATTGTCCCAGTGGGGAAAAATGCCCTCTTGTGGGCTCCAATGTCCCCTGGGCCTTCATGCAAGGGGAGATTGCAACCATCCTTGCTGGAGATGTGAAAGTGAAAAAAGAGAGAGACTCGTGACTTTCCGGTTTCAGAAAAACCCAATGATTAATCTTAACTAAAACTGCTTGAATTGTATATATATCTCCACATATATATATATATCCAAGACAAGGGAAATGTAGACTTCATAAACATGGCTGTATAATTTTGATTTTTTTGAATACATGTGTTTCTATTTTTTTTTTGACGACAAAAGGTATGTACTTATAAAAGCATTTTCTTCTTTTGTTAACGTTATTAGCATATCTTTGTGCTTTATTATCCTGGTGACAGTTACCGTTCAATGTAGGCTGTGACTTGCGCTGCTTTTATAGAGCACTTGGCAAAGCAGAAACGCTTCTAGCTGTATTTGTATGCACTTATTTTAAAAAGAAAAAAAAAAGCCAAATACATTTTCTGACATTGTAAGATTGCCTTACTGTCTGTTGTTATTTACTGCTGGCCCCTTTCTCAGGCTGGAGGCCAATTGGTGGAGAAGGAAAGGAAATGAGGAAAGGGGCAGTGTTGTGAAGTGGGCATGCCACTGAAAAATGTCACCAAGTTCCCCCCAAACATTGCCCTTTTAGAGTAGCAGGAAATCGATTGTGAATCTTTCTCGATTTTGTTCTTAAAGTTCAGTTGTTAGGTTATTGATGACTGCCTGAGAGTTGCTGCTGAGAGATTTTCAGGACTGGGGGGGGGGGTTTTTTTGGGGGGGTGGGTGGGTGATTTTTTTTTTTTTTTTAAGGCAGAGTTGACCACTGTTCACTGCCCATGTGATCAGTTGTAAGATGACAATGCTGCATGCTAGTTGGTTACATAATACACAATCCAGTGACTCAAGACAAGTGATAACGGTTGTTGGTGGGGACAAGATGGCACTGCCATCTTTGCATGGAGCCTGGCTCTGCAGCGCCACTTGATCTTTTGAAACCCCCTGGAGCTCTGTCTGTCGTTGCTGTGGTCGTTTCCTTTGAAAAGAATTGAAAAGAAGTTACAGTCCAGGTGAACTGGAGATTGTGGGATTGGTTTCGTTTCCGTTTTGTGTTTTGTCGTTTTATCATTTACCTGTAGCGCTATTGCTGTCGATGTGATCACCTACACCCTGTTCCTAGTGAGTGCTAAATACAGTATGGTACAATGACAGTAACAGCGTAGGGTGCTGCCAGGACTGCCCGTGGGCATATCAGTGACAGCCCAGATGGGGGTGGAGGAAACCTGTAATTTCTTTCTCACATGTGTTTGAAATACCAAGTGAATAATACTGTTCTTCTGGACAAAAAATGATAAACTAGCGAAAATTAAAGAGTTTTACATGATAGACAGGCCCCACCTCTCAAACTATTTTTAGAAGCCTTTTGTAAACTAATTTCTTTTGATCACTATTTTGCATCAGTAAAATGATTTTTTTAAACCAATAAATCATCAGTTATTAGAAATAGTTGTCTCACAGTGATACTGGTTTTTCTTTTGTGCTGTTATGATTTAACATTGACAGGAACACTACTTTAAATCCTTTTATGTTCAGGTGTTTGTAACTTGGCCCTATAATTAGGTTGAATCATGGCTTTGAGCTCTACAACTTCTGTGTATGGTTCACAACCGAGCTTTTAATTTGAAAATACAGATTGTTACCCACTTTGGATTAACTTTTTCAGTTGTGTTTTTGTCTTTCTTTTTTAAATTGCTCAAATATTTTTTAATGGTCGAGTTATTAACACTTGAAAATCAGATACTGCACCAAATACAGTATTTTTTTCATGGTGTTTTTAATGAGTGCACCTATTATTAATGCTGTGCAAATTCATGTTACCGGTCATTGTTATATTACAAACAGACTTGCATGATTAACCAGTTTGTTGTTACACTTTTTTAAAAAAATTGGAATATCTATGACTCAGATCTGACTGGTTTCTCTTATGTAAATGCACACATGCAGAAACACAGTCGCTTTTACATGCCCATAAAGACATTTGTAAAGAATTCAATTTATTATGGTCTGTTGTATAAATGTGTATCTAGGCACTTTACTATAAACTGGAGTTTGACCTCATAGACGTTACAAGTTGATCAGTCATTTGACCCAATTTGTGGTAGCTATCTGTATGTTTTGCAATCGTTATACAGATAAGCTTTCCAAAAGATTAATAAAGAACCATCCTGCTGTTTTGAATAAGTCTCTCCAGCTGTGGAAAAGACAACCTATGGTTTCTCTGCGCTGGTGTTCAAGAGGGAGAATTTAAACAGCTTTAAAGGGCTGCATGTTGAGTTTACTCCTATTAAAAAATAAGAGTCTGACTGGCCCTTGGGTGGCCTTATAGAAGGCTTGCAGCTGGAAAAGTGTTGGTCTGGGTTATTTCTCTGGCATTCTCTGAAGTTAAAAAGTTAGCACTGGGACATGGGTTTGATTCTTTGTTGTACTGATGACAGTGCAGAGATTCTCCACAGCTGGATAAAGATGTCAGAAAGCTACTTACTGTACGTGGGCAGTATCAGATTTCAAATCCTAATATTTCAGCTGTGCTTTTAATACTCAAAATATTAGGGGATGGGGTGTTGAAGCTTTCCCCTTTTTTGCTTTAACAATTTATAGAATTTAACAGATGTACTGTCTTTCATGTGGCCTCACATTAAAAGTTATAAGAACGTACACATGGTTTACAACTTTATTACTAGATACCTTTCCTTGGCCACCAAGTATTTTAAAAGTGTGCCACCTTTTAACCTTTACTTTTTTTTTTAAGTTGAAGGTGATACTTTTTCTATATATGATGAAACTCATGTCAACTAAAGTGAGTGTAATCTCAGATATCAACATTATTTTAAAATCACGCTATGGAAATATCACCTGCATTCTGTCATTTGTCAGATTTACAGTACTTTTTTTTTTCTTTAACTTTTAGCATTAAATAAAAATAAAATTGGGAGCACTGAACATTTTCTGAGGCCTTTTTTAATTGTTTAAAGTAAGCTTAGAGTGGCTCTTGTTTTAATCACCAGTGGCAATGTGACCAGAGGATGTGTGGGTTTGGGGTTGGGGTTTGACTGAACCAGCAGGAGAAAGGGAGGAGATAAAAGACATGGAACAAAAAGGCAACTGATGGAAGGCGGAAGAAAGTGCTAGGGACTGGGGAAAGGGCAACTGGATAGGGGAAGCAGATAAAGAGAAGAGCTGAACAAAGTACAGCCAGAAAAGCACTTGTTTACTTTTCAACTTGCAGTTCAGCCAGCCATTCTGCAATAGTAGATTGGAAAGAGAAGATAGTGACGACATTGAAAAGATTGTCAAGACACAGAGTTGCTCGCTGGGAAGCAGTGGAAGAAAACAGCGATGTTGGGCCAGAGAAAATTCACTGCAGATGAAAGAAAAAAGCCTACCTTTTGGAAAGCTTTAGAATAAAGTCACGAGCCAAAGCCATGTGTGAGCTTTATTGATGCTCTGAAACCTAAATTTATAAATGGAGATAAAAGGTGGAAAGCACCGAGATAAAGATATTTTTAACAAACTCCTGTCTAATTATCACATAGTAAGAAATTTCCTAGATGTTTGCAGCTTTTACTCTTCTTATTAACGGCTTGGCAGACTTCTCTACAAAAGGAACTTGTGAAACTTACTACAGTGTTTAAGATCAGGTACACATAGACTTACTATATGTTTTAAATTAAACAGCAACAGTTAATGCATAGTTAGAGGTGGCCCAGTAACTTCAGGAGTCCAAGACTATATGCATTTTAATGAATTTTTAATTAGCCTGTTTAAGGGCATTTTTAAGAAACAGTATCCTTAATAACATTTCTAGATTATAATACACAATGTGATGTTCCATTTAATAAGCTTAAAAGAACTGCTAAACTATTAAGTCTTCTTAAAGGTGCTAAATTTTATTTTCAGTGAAACTGAAAATAGTGCAGCTTGCAGAAGTCATTTTTATAATCTGAAAAGCTCCTCCCAAAGTAAACTGATGATTGCATTGTTTCGTTTTTTTAAAAAAACACCAATCTGACCCCTTGATGTGGCAGATGTCTTTGTTTATTCCCCAAAGCTGGGAAAAAATTGAAGGGAAAACATGGAGCTCCTTTTAATTCCTAGACTTTTTAAGTCCCCCCATTACTCAAAGTTGTTTTACATATGATTTATAGATGGTTTTATTTGGTTAGTGAAGAGTAGAATGTTTCTCTTCCTGATTCCAAAGTGTATACGTGGAATCATTCAGAAAAATGTTCAGTCGTGTGTAGCCACTGGAAGTACTGAGTCACCCTTATTTGCTTGCCTTTTCTTCATAGGGAACAGTGAGAGGACACGCCTTTCCTCTGTCACAGACCAAGGGCAGAGGCACCAATGAATGGAATACAGATTCACCTACTTCATCATCTGGGGTTCTAGAAATGGGGGTGGGGGGCGGTGAGGTGGGAGTGGGGATGTTGTTTAACTCCTTCAGTGCCACTGCTTAGGCCTCTGACAGCAATAGTATTGATTACAATACAACTGGTTAGAATTCAATAAAAATTATGGGTGTAACTTCTCAGATTGTCAACTATCTAGATCTTTTGCTGCAGTTTCTGTTAATAGCCTGCATTTTCCTCAAATGTTAGGAACCCCACACAGGCATTTAAAAGGCACAAAAATACACAAAAAATCAATTGGTAAATTAAGGAGTTGGAAGATAGACAATGACTGGATTTATGGATTATCTGTGGCTTTCTCTTATAAATCCTCAGATAAGACCATAATTAGGGATAGCCACACTATCCCAGTTTACCATTAACAAAATCATTTATACTCAATTTAATGGTGAAGTTTAATTCATCAGTGTTACTTGTTCCTTCCCAATGTCAATACAACTTAAAGTGCTTGATTTAATTTGAGGTACAACTTAAAAAAAAATTATAGAATACGAAATCTACAGATGTAGATTTCACTGGTCTTTATCACAGGATGTTGTGCACTTCTCTGAGGGGCTGAGCAGCACCAATCCATGCAAGTTACAATAAAGGTACTTCAGGGCAAAAGTATACTGTAGGCAGATCATCTGGACATTGGGTCTAAAAGCTGTTCTTTTAATCTGAAAAACAATGGGAGTAAAGTCTCCTCAATAGAACAATCCTATTAGAATGGCATTAACAGTTTCTACTATAATAAAAACTTAAACACTGCTTTAAAAAGAAAATGTAGAATAGCCCTTTAAAACTCAAAACCATAGTATAGGAACTCTTCAGTGCACGTAAAATTTATCACGAAAGTCATCCCTGAAAATCCTTTTAGGAGATGATTTTTCTCCTAGATCAGACAAGGTCTGGAGACTAGACTACAGGATTTCTAGTTTCAATTGCAAGCATCAATGTACTGGCTGATCTCATCCTTTGAATAGACTTTAGAAGCTAGATCGCATAATCTAAAGAGTCTTCTCCAGCAATTCGACAGAAGCTCTTGATACTGAGATAATACATCCCGAATAGAGTAATATGTCACATTTCAGTGTTTCTAAATATAGTTTATATTTGCGGGAAATGAACTGTGTTATATAATCTGTAGATCTCACTACTTACCACTTTTACTTAGCAATTGCTATTTCATTCATTGTATCATTACCATCTGGTAAAGTTCAGATGCCCATGAAGTGACTGTGGCATCTTGTGCAACACAAGTCATATTTTGCTGTGTACTCAGGTAGCAACTTTAGCAGACAAATATTTGGGTCGTATATTTCTCTGCCATTTAGAAAACAGTTTTCCTGTGACAGTGCAAGCAGAATATTTTGCACTGTAAATGTGGTGATCTCGCCAAGAAAAACAAAAATCCTGAGACATTTCCCCGGAGCGAAGGCCCTAAATTTATTTTAATGTATGGAAAGTTTTTGTAACTCAAATTACTTTTATTATTTTTAACTCAAATTATTTTTAAGCTCAAAATCACTGAGCTTTATTTTCCTTTATCGTAGGATGTTAAAATATTAAACCGTACCAGTGAGAGTTGTGCAGAGAAGTGAAACGTAGGAGTAAGGATTGTCTAGGACTTGAATAAATCAGCATTTCTTTACACACAGCCTTGGCCTTGGGCCCTTCATGTTCTCTACAGCGTGAGAGAGCTGCAAAGTAGAAAGAGGCTGTGGCATGCCTTAACCCACGTTGTTACTCCAGCCTCCAAACAGCAATTTGATTAGCTTTTTTTCAGTGATAAAAGATAAAGATTTATTGTAACCCCCATACAACTGAAATCAGAATTTCACAGGAGGGTCACAGTCATTAGGGAAGTTTTGGAATACTATTGTCTTAACAAGCACCATATGGGCTGTCGCTGTTATTATTTAACACCTATTAAGGAGGCACATCATTCTAGGCTTTGAACAGCTGAGAGGCCATAGCCCCCACCGTCCTTGGAGCTTCGAGTCGATGCCGCAGGTAGGGTGCGTGTTTTCTGGATGAAGGGCACGTACCGACAAGACTTAACGGTGAGTTGGTTTCTTTCCAGGAGTTGGAAAGTATAGTCAGAGCTAAATTCTTCTATAGAGAACCGACTCTCTTCCGGAGCTTACATCCTGAACTTTGGTGGAATTCTGATATAGGAACACAAGCCTATATTCAAGGCGCTTTAATTAGGTCCAACGGGCAGCCATCACGCACGAAAGGGGCCACGGGACACCATTTTCTTCATACAAATCAAGAGGCCGGTTGAAAATATGGGAGCTAGGTCGTAACTGTCAAACTGTAGATCTTTTTTCACTTTTTATGGTTGCTCAGAATGGCGTTTTTTAAAAGGAAGAAAACAAGCGCCGGTTCAGCCAAGCCCTGTTTACTCGAGGGGAAGGAAAGGGGCGGAGGCTCCCGGACTCTCCAGCCGCCTGCGTAAAGGCCTTCGCCCACGAGGAGACCTTGCTGTGGTTTCCAGTGCTGCACCCTGACTCACGCCGCGCCCGTATTTATTTATTCTAGAACTTTTTCCCGGGCAGCACAAGCGGGCACAGCGCCTGCTCCCCGCGCCGCTATCTGCGCACGTGGATCCGCGCGACCCCGCGGCGGGACCCGGCGGCGGGCGGGGCCGGGGGCGGGGCCAGAGGGCCGGGGCGGGGCCATGGCTGGGCGGGGCCGGGCCCGGACCCGGAAGCAGCGGCGGCGCACCCGCCCTGCAAGGCCGCCCTGGCCCATCCCGCACTGAGCGCCAGGCCCAAGGGCGAGCCAGCTGCAGCGGCTATAATTAGAGGGGAGCTGCCGCCCTGCCGAGCCTGATCCCTCGCGCCCCCCGCCGGCGTTCCTGGGAGGAATGTGCGGGCGCGAGGCCGTGCGTTGCCGCCAGCGCGCTCCCTGGACGGTCACCTCGTGGTGGACCAAATAAAGTAAAAGGTCTGGCTCCTGCTGAGCGAGGCCGAGCAAGCGACCCGGGAGCCAGCCCAGGGGTGTGGCGAACCCTCGGCTGCCCAGAAAAGATCAAACGCTCGTCGGCAACAGCCGTGCTTGCCGCCTGCGAGGGTCCTTGCGCGGGCCAACCAGTACTGGGTGGATTTGTCTTAAGTTGGAGATGGCGCATGACAAGAGCGGCCCCAAATGTCACTCCCTTTTTGGAAATCATGATGCTGCTTTTTTTTTTTTTTTTTTTTTTAAAGACTGTGGCTATAATAAGGCAAATGTTCCATGCTGGTGGAGTAAGCACTCATGCTTAAGGGGCAACTGTATTAGCAAAAAACACTGATGCACGGTACACGTTAATACAAATGTATTTATTAAGTAAATCTCAGGGTGTGCTCCTGTGGGTACTACCAAGCCAGATAAAGTCTGTAACAACTGACTGCTAAAAGAGAGTCGTCTTTTTAGAGAAAAACTTGTACCTTAGAAAAAAATTTTTTCTACTAGTGGGCCCTTGAGGTGCCACCAATTAATTAACTTCTAATTTTTGTTAATTATTGAATGTAATACTCTGTAGCAGTATCTTCCAAAATAATAATAAGCATGAGCCCATCCTTTTAACAGAATGTTCATTACTAGCCTTGGAGCAGGGGCCTAGGAACTTCACTGTGATCTAAGAGTTGTATAACATTTTCGGTCATTGTTTAAAAAAGAATTGCAGAAGATAGGAATCTAAAAAAAAATAAATCTTTGCTCCAGGCTTAAGAATACCTAGACACAACCCTACTAAAAGACTTCCTTCATCAACATATTTTTCTTTCTAGATAGCAGGTACAAAAACCAGTTTAGAAGCTTGAGATGGACATCATACAAAACAGTCCACTCCTTATATATTTTATCGAGGAACCTGGAAGCCTTTTCGGTGGAAATTTGATTCCTAGGAAGTTATTCTGGCTGGAGCCTGTTTTTCTTGACACAGCAGCACTGTACTGACAGCCTGCTCTGCTCCTTCACAAAGCTCTTTGAGGGGAAACTATGTTGAGAGATACAAATTCAAGTTTTTGTGAAAACACACCTCAGAATTGTCCAGTTCTATTCCAGATACACAAAAAACAGTGAATAAAGGTCAAAGAGTCTCCAGATACCTTGGGCTTCGTGTGGTCATTTCAGGTAATTCAGTTAATGTAGTGTTTCTATTTTGCAGGTTTTAAAATGACCATGTACTTACCTCAAAAGGGGTTAAGGAATTAAACTGGACAGTCCTTATGATAGCATTTTTCATGTCAGCCAGATATGAGAAAGCACTGGGCATGTGTGGTAGGCATTAGGTACTTGGGGGCAGTGAGTATGTACCACTAAAAATGGAACTCCCCTGGTGTCCAGTGGTTAAGATTTCCTTTTCCAAAGCAAGGGGTGCAAGTTTGATCCCTGTTTGGGGAGCTAAGATTCCACATGCCCCGAAGCCAAAAAACCAAAACATGAAACAGAAAAAAATATCATAACGAATTCAATAAAGACTTTAAAAATGGTCCACAAAAAAAAAAAAAAAACTTTTCAAAAATGTCGACTTCTGGTTATATCATGAAAGGGGGTCACAGCAAACATTTTTGAAACACTGGAAATAGGAGGCTCCCCCTGCTGTCACATAGAAGGTACATCTCTCCTAGGCCAATATCCCAGGAGTCCTGTACTTGGGACAGCCACTGGGTGTAAAGCTTAGCATCAGGCGGTTTGTGAAGTTATCAACACCTTGGGGGATATATCATTCTATTGAAAATGAAATAAAATTATAGACCACAAATAAAGGGAATGAATATTTTCTTTAAAAGTTTCTCTGCTCAGATTTATTTACTGAAGGGTCAGCCTACCTAAAACCCACCAGAACGGTCTCCCTCCGTCTGTGTATGGCTTTGAAAGCAAAGACGGTATTTGTGTGGCTGGTGGCAGGTGGGTGAGGGGAGGCCTGAGGGAGTGAGGATGTGATGGAACCTATTGTATTCTTTTAAGATAATCAGTAAAACTGATGTATGATGAAAAATAAAAGAACACCTACATTGAACTTTGACTTCAGTAAAATAGTTGGATTTATTTTTTAAAAAATCATTTTATGTCCACGTATTATGAATTACACTTTTCTGCACATGGACCTTTAGGTCCATAAGTAAGCCTTCAGTAATCATGAACTTTTTGTAGTCCCGAAAGGAACTCATTCAGGGTCTCTGGGACCAACAGTGCCTCAGTTGAGTGTCAGCCGGTACCAGACCGCACTGATGTCTGCATGTTTGCTGAGGGTTTGAAGACTTCTGGAATTAGGTGGACAACTTGAATTGCAAGCAGTAAAGGGAAAGAGACAGTGTGTGCAAAAGTGAGAGCTTGAAGAGGAAGAATCACAGGAGAACCATCATTAGTCAGTCATTCATTCATTCACTCGGTTCACTTATTCCTTCTCTCCATAAATCTATTGCATGGTAAAGTATGCGGGCTCTGGAATCAGCCTGCTTAAGCTAAAATTCCAGCTCCAACTGTTTTTAACCTTTAGGATTTAACCCTCCAATCTCCATTTAATTATCTGTGAAATGGGTTAAGGATATTACTTCCCTTGTGGAGTTGTTGAGGGGACGAATTGACAGGAGTATATAAGGTGCATACTATGATGTCTGGCACATAATAAGTGTGTCATAATGATGAGTGGCATATTGAACTCTCAGTAAATAGTTGTTAAAGGAATCCATTTAGTCTCTAATCTTAATGAGGAAAGTGTGGTGAAAAATAAGAAAAGAACCATAAAAATGTGTTTATAAGATACAGTGAAAACACGGTTAGCCTACATGAGGAGAAATTACCCAGGAAGTTTGTACTGAGGAGGAAAACTGAGCGGCGCCATTCACAGAGCAGGGGCCCCCAGCAGGCACTGGGGCAAAGGGCAAGCACGGGGTCCTATAGACACTGTTGAGCCCAGTTAGGACTCTGCGCTTTCAATACAGAGGCCGCAGGTTCGATCCCTGGTCTGGAAACTAAGGTCCCATGTGCTGCAGGGTGAGGCCAAAAGATTGAAAAAAGGCAAAAGTGGGGGCTGGCTGCACTCACTCCGGCTTTCCACCTCCTCCTGACAGGAGAAGGGAGAGGAAGACAGCCTGACTCACCTAACAGCTCCCAGGTGATCTTAGAAGCTGGTTAGCAGCAGTTGCAACAGCAGTACTTTTGCTGAGAAGTGGTTAACGGGTCGAAGTGGTTAAAGACATAACTATCTTCATTCCAACCCTGGCTCCACCCCAGTTTGGCTATGTCCTCAGACACGTTTCCAGATGTCACTAAACCTCAGCCTCCTCATCTGTAGAATGGCAAGAAAAAGGGTACCCATTTCATAAATCTCTTGTGAGGGCTAAGTGATTTATAAAGTTTCCTTGGGATAGTCACATAATAAACAGTGTCTAATTATCCTAAAACAGGGAGGATCAGAGGGTGGGGAGAGTAATCACTTCATCCACTGATCCTTCGGCCAACACCTGAGACCTCACCACTCAGGTCTTTCCCATGGGTCCTCTAGTCTGGAATCCCTCTGGTTGTCCTTTATTTTGGCTGTGCTGGGTTTTTGTTGCTGAGCACAGGCTTTTCATTGCAGAGCGCGGGGGCTGCTCTCTAGTTGTGGTGTGCGGGCCTCTCTCGTTGTGGCGCAGGCTCCAGGTGTGCGGGTTTCAGTAGCTGCAGCTTGGAGGCTCTGTAGTTGAGGCTCAGGGGCCCTAGGGCGTGCAGGCCTTGGTAGTCATGCCACGCTGGCTTAGTTGCTTCTCGGTGTGTGGACTCTTCCCTGACCGGGGATGGAACGCAGGTTCCCTGCATTGGCAGGTGAATTTTTATCCACTGGGCCACCAGGGAAGTCCCTGATAGTCCTTCTTTAAATGGCTATTGAAACCTTCCCAAACTCCCGAGTCTTCTATCCAAGCCCCTACTCCATGGACCCCTCCCCTGTCACTCTCAATGGGAATATGGATTTCCAACTTTTTATCCATTCTTGTGCCTGCAAACTCTGCCCAGCAGGCTTTTGCTGCAAGTCTTCAGGGCCCTCCTCTGCCTGGCTTTTACTGGTCCCATCCATCTTTGGCCCGGAGGGAGAAAAGAAAGGAAGGCCACTGTAGAATATTCTAGGGGCCAGAGACAGGGTGGTGGGCGACATCTATAGATGTTTCAGTTCTGATTCTGCTTCTCCCTAGCAGCAAGGGTTCAGGCCAGTTTTATCCTAAATTAACTTATGTAGAATTATGTACACAAGCATGTGCTGTAAGCTCCAAAGTAGCGTAAAAATGCTGACTTTTACCTAACTTGGGATCCCTCTACCCATAGAAGATTTACCTGAGTCATGAATTCAGGGACTTACTTCCCCTTATGTTTAATTTATAAAAATATCAAGACTGAGACTAGTTTCTGGACAACATCACTGATTAACTTTTTTTCTGACTGTCTATGAAGTGTTTATCCAAGACTTTCCCCTAAATCTCAAGCTCATCCTTGGGATGCAGCCTTGTCTAGAAACAGGTTCTCCTGGCTTTGGTGCAGCTACAAGTCACTGGGTCACATTTCTACCCTGCCTTGAAGAACTGCCACGGTCAGGTGTGTGCCTTGGGCTCCATGATCAGGGCCAAGAAGTCAAAGGTCCCAGGAGAAATGCAGAGTCCTTCCTGCAAGGCTGATAGGAGAAGGGGGCTGTGGGTGAGCCTCCCTTCCCTCTGGTTCCCATTGGAAGGCCACAAGAGTCAGAGGAGTCAGAGTTTATATGCCTAAGGAGGCTGACTACTTTGGGCAGATCTGACAAGACTGGAAGTACCCTTGGTACTACAACATGGAAGGTGCAGTGAAGGAGGCCTGTATACTGTCTTATTTCAGTGTGGGCTAAAAATTCCACATAGGATGATTCATATGGGAGCTGCTGCCTGGCTGCTTTTTCTTGAGCTATAATAAACGTACTTATAAGTCACCATGATGGCTGAGCTCTGCAGGCTGAAACTCAGGCGGAGTATCTTTGTTGTTGTCTTAAGAATTCCTTCTTCGGGAAACCCCAGTCTTGGCTTTTAAGGCCTTCCCCTGATTGGACGAGGCCCACCCACATTATGGAGAGCAATCTGCTTTACCCATAGTCTACTGATTTCACTGCTAATCATATCCAAAAAGTACCTTCACAGCAACATCAGGACTGCCCTTCACTTGAGCAAATAACTGGGTGCCATGGTCTAGTCAAGTTGACATGTAAAGCAATCATTATGGCCACTTTCCGAGTTTTCTTCACCTCCTCTGGCTGCCCCAGGTTGCGATGCTTCTATCAGTGATGATGCTTTCAAATGCAAAGTCACAAAAACAATCTATTCAAACAGGATTCAACTCTAAGGGGAACTTATTGGCTCTTGTAACTGAAGAATCCATAGCAGACCAGCCTGAGGTCTGACTCACTTCAGGTTTGTACCTCATCTCTCCCTGGTTCTCTTGGCTCCACCTTCCCTGTGTTGATTTTATCTTCAGGCAGGCTTCCCCCAAGATTATAAGATAGTTGACATGCTTTCTTATTCACACCCAAGAGGAAAGAGAGCAGGCGCATCCCTCCCAGAACAGAGCAGAAAGAGCACCAAGCTTGTCTCTGCTTGGCTTGGTCCTGACATCATGTGGCCAAGGGAATGGCCCGCTCTGTATGGCTTAGGTCTGCCCACACCCTGACCGATCCCAGAGCAAGGGGACGAGATTTCCCTGACTGGCATCTAGTTAGGGGTCTTCCCTGGAGCCAGGCCCAGCCAAACAAGTAGCTGCTACACAGTGGCCAAGGGGTGGTCTGGATGTGGACGATAACCTTAGATCTCTGCATCAGTCTCTGAAGCTTGCAGCTGCAGTGCCCAAGCCTAGGGCACAGGTAGTGCTCCAGCCTACGGGACTTGTGCCCACTGGGGCTGAGTGGTCTCAGGCACTGAGAGGATATCTGCCCAGAAAGAGAGATGTGTTCCCTTGGATGTCAGGGCAGAGTGAGTCCAGCGTGGAGGGGTCGGTGGTGGCCAGCAGGCTGGCAGCTGTGTGCTCACTTTCAGCTTCCTTGTTTCTAAACTGCCTCCCTGCCACTAAGGGAGTGATCTCAGGACTGAACTCCTGGCAGCCAACTTTACCACTGTCAGCGTTCGAGCAGGGCTGTGACGCCGCCAAGAGGAGTGAGTCACGCCGTTCTGGTTGGGATAGTTTGGTGGGGACAAAGAATGCAGGAGGAAGGTGACTGGAAAGCTTGTGGGGGTAGTCCCTGGGGAGGGGGTTGTCTCTGAGATTCCCATCTGGAATTTATTATTATTAAAAAAAAAAAAAACTGGCAAAAAGAGGAAAAATAATAAAAATTCTGCAGGAATATATATATGTGTGTGTATATATACATATATATATATAATATATGTATGCTAATTCACTTCAGTCATGTCTGACTGTTTGCAACCCCATGGACTGTAGACCACTAGGCTTCTCTGTCTATGGGATTCTCCAGGCAAGAATACTGGAGTGGGTTGCCACACCCTCCTCCAGGGGATCTTCCTGACCCGGGGGTCGAACCCATGTCTCTTATGTCTCCCTGCCCTGGCAGATGAGTTCTTTACCACTAGCGCCACCTGGAAAGCCCATATATATATATATATATATATATATATATCATGTGTATGTGTGCATGCTAAGTTGCTTCCATCGTGTCCAGCTCTGTGTGACGCAGTGGACTGCAGCGGAACAGGCTCCTCTGTCCATGGGATTCTCCAGGCAAAAATACTGGAGTGGGTTGCCACGCCCTCCTCCACGGGGTCTTCCCGAGCCAAGACTCAACCATATATATATTGTATACGTATATAAAACTGATTTACTTTGCTGTATACCTGACACTTACAAAACATTGTAAATCAACTATATGCCAATAAATTTTGTTTTTAAAGATTCTACTTGGGGCAAAAATAGAAATCATAAAGAAAGATTCTGATTTTGATGAAAAAAAGAAAGACAGAAAAAGAGGGGGGAAGAAAGTAAGTGAAGTATGAGGACTTACATCTTAACAAGTGGTAAACGCCTCTTCTGCCCCTCCCTCCGTCCGTGCTGCTGCTGCAGAGACTGGCACTTGCACCACCCAGGATGTCACAGGTGGGGGATGCTTCACTTTGCTGAAAAGCTCAGGTTCTTTGCACAGAGCTGTCTCCATTCTGGGGTCGGGGAGTGCACTCAGGTCAGCTCAGCTCGACCATGGATCCTCAGCCTCCCTATCAACCACTGAACAGTGAGGATCTTCCACTGTCTGAGCCAACACGAATCAACATTGTGTTGAAGAGACCATCACGACGGACCTGGGATTACAGGACGAACATCAGCAGTTTTTCTATTGCCTGAATACAGTTAGAGAGAGAGGCATTTGGGACCAAACACCAAGGATGCTGTCATGTAAACAGGCACATCGTTCTAAACTGAGCAAGAAAAAAAAAATTATTCTGCTGAATACCAGTACAATACCTTATGACTGACAAAGGCTTTGGCTTCTCTCTTGTCACTGACTTCTCATAACAGCCCAGAAAACAAAAGCATCGGAAACCCTCAGAACAGAAAACGGAGGCAGAGAAGTCTAGAAATTGCTTCAAGTTACAGGAAGTCCCCTACACGGTGTAGTGGCTCAATATGTCCGACTCCGCAATCTCATGGGATTCTCCAGGCAAGAGTCCCAGCGTGGGCTGCCGTTTCTTTCTCCAGGGGATCTTCCTGACCCAGGGATCGAACTCAAGTCTCCTGCATTGCAGGTGGTCCTGAGCCACCAGGACCTTCAAGTTGCAAAATTCCAAAGATGCTAGTGTGAGTGCCAGCCTCTGTATGCCAGCTGCTGTACTGTACTACTATACTTTTCTAGGTACTGTACTACCAGATTAAAACTGTTTTCCTTACTTTGTGCGTTGGTTTTTTTTAATATATTATTTGTGTGAAAAGTATTATAAACCTATTACAGTACAGTACTATACTAACTGTGTTAGCTGGGTACCTAGGCTAACTTTGTTGACTGACAAACAAGTTGGATTTATGAACACACTCTCAGAATGGAATTCATTCATATGTAGGGGACTTATGTATATAGTTACCAAGAGAAGCCTCTACTTAAATTTAGATCTGCTAACTCTAAATCCCCACCACTTTTTTTCGCAATATTTAAGAGTAACACTTTGGCGGTTGAGGGGCAGCTATCAATATAGCAAATATTAAGTAAGGTGTGTGCCACAGAATGGATTATACAGGTCTCACTAGCCCCCTTTCACCCACTGGTTTCTTCTCATGCTTCATGGCTTAGCTTGCTAATGCAGGAGTCACATGTTCCTGTTGTCTTTATTCTCCTGGTTTAATCAGGAAAACGAGCCAGAAGAACTGCAATGATTAGCCTGGGATCATTAGAAGAGGAAAGAATTTATATTCACAGTGACTGTATTTCTAGTCCATTGATTAGGCAGTTTTGCTTTTATAAATCAATTGTGGTGATTGCTACGCTAAATAAAATGTAGCATTGCTATCACAAAGAAAACATAAATTATTAGCTTTAAAATACACACTGTCTATCCCTGCAGTTAGGTTTCCTATGGAATATTTCCTATTTTCTCATCCTGATTCCTGTTTTGGTTTTCTCAGGAGGTACCGTTAGAGGTTCCTTAGCTCTGCTGTGGATGTACCCCGACAACATGGGGTATCCTGATGTGCGCGTATGCCTGCGTGTGTGTTCACTCACTTCAGTCGTGTCCGACTCTTTGTGACCCTATGGACTGTAGCCCGGCAAGCTTCTCTGTCCGTGGGACTCTCCAGGCGAGAGTACTGGAGTGGATTGCCATGCCTTCCTCTAGGGGATCTTCCTTACCCAGGAATCGTACCCACGCCTCCTGCGTCTTCTGCATTGCAAGCGGATTCTTTATGGCTGAGCCACTGGGGAAGCGCTAGGTATCCCGATATGTGACATTACTGCTTAAGGTCCCTTGACAGCTCCCTGGTGGGTGCAGGGTGGGGTTCAAAGTCAACACAAGGGACTTTAAGACGATATCACTGCCACATATACCTTCACTCTGCTGCTCCAATCCAGAAGGGATGATGATTTTTTTGGAAAAAATACACAATCACCTTTGGAGGTTCTAGTAATAACTACACCAACAACCTCATCTCTTATAAATGAGTTACATTTTTTTCTTAGGGTATACAGAGGTCATTTCATAAATTGCACATTTCACACTGATTAATCTCGGTGGATCGCCTCTTGCTACAGCAAATATGATAATGTCCAACAATTGTAATGAGTAATCATGGAACTTAATGCCATAAGAGGATGCTTTAAAAGCTAAATAATCATTTTTAAGAGGACACTAGAAGATTGAAGAGGGCAGAATGGAGATGGAAGAAAGAGGAGAAAACAGAAAAATAGCAATGAAGGAAGTGCTCGGGATCAAAACGTTGAAAAGCCGGAGTTTAGGCTTTCAGAACAAAGAAGGAGGCAATTGGCTTCAATAAGATGGGATGTTATGGATTCTAGAGACCAAAAGTTTTATGAATTAATTTATTCAACACACATTCATTGTATGCATCCTATATGTTAAGACTGTGAGGCTTTCAGATTGTTATCATGTTTTTAAGATCTGGTAGCCTTGTAGCCTACAGAAAAAGGACTGAAGCACAACAGACATTTAATGAATAAAAAGAGAAAGGAGAAAGAAAAAGGAAGAAAAAGCAGAAATGGGGACTTTCCTGGTAGTCCAGTGGTTTAAGACTCTGAGCTTCCAGTGCAGGTGGTGTGGGTTGTATCCCTGGTCAGGGAACTAAGATCCCACATGCCACCTGGTATGGCCAAGTGGCCAAATGATATGGCCAAAAACTTTAAAAAAATTTTTTTAATAAATAGAAAAAAAGCAGAAATGGAAGAAAGTAGCAACAGCAATCAATGCAAACGAAACCCCCCTTGCAAGCCCTGATTTTTCCCAGAAAAAACAGGTATAACGTTTTGTAAATGCTTTCCCAGTTTTCCTCAGCAAAGTCGGGCAATCCTCAGTTCAGTTCAGTTCAGCTGCTCAGTTGTGTCCGACTCTTTGAGACCCCATGAATCGCAGCACTCCAGGCCTCCCTGTCCATCACAAACTCCCGGAGTTTACCCAAACTCATGTCTGTCGAGTCGTTGATGCCATCCAACCATCTCATCCTCTGTCGTCTCCTTCTCCTCCCACCTTCAATCTTTCCCAGCATCAGGGTCTTTTCCAATGAGTCAACTCTTCGCATGAGGTATCCAAAGTACTGGAGTTTCAGCTTCAGCATCAGTCCTCCCAATGAACACCCAGGACTGATCTCCTTCAGAATGGACTGGTTGGATCTCTTTGCAGTCCAAGGGACTCTCAAGAGTCTTCTCCAACACCACACTTCAAAAGCATCAATTCTTCAGCGCTCAGCTTTCTTCACAGGTCAACTCTCACATCCATACATGACCACTGGAAAAACCATAGCCTTGACTAGAACGACCTTTGTTGGCAAAGTAATGTCTCTGCTTTTCAATATGCTATCTAGGTTGGTCATAACTTTCCTTCTAAGCAGTAAGCGTCTTTTAATTTCATGGCTGCAGTCACCATCTGCAGTGATTTTGGAGCCCAGAAAAATAAAGTCTGACACTGTTTCCACTGTTTCCCCATCTATTTCCCATGAAGTGATGGGACCAGATGCCATGATCTTTGTTTTCTGAATGTTGAGCTTTAAGCCAACTTTTTCACTCTCCTCTTTCACTTTCATTAAGAGGCTTTTTAGTTCCTCTTCACTTTCTGCCATAAGGGTGGTGTCAGCTCCATATCTGAGGTTATTGATATTTCTCCCGGCAATCTTGATTCCAGTTTGTGCTTCTCATGATGTACTCTGCATATAAGTTAAATAAGCAGGGTGACAATATACAGCCTTGACATACTCCTTTTCCAATTTGGAACCAGTCTGTTGTTCCATGTCCAGTTCTAACTGTTGCTTCCTGACCTGCATGTAGGTTTCTCAAGAGGCAAGTCAGGTGGTCTGGTATTCCCATCTCTTTCAGAATTTTCCACAGTTTATTGTGATCCACACAGTGAAAGGCTTTGGCATAGTCAATAAAGCAGAAATAGATATTTTTCCTGGAACTCTCTTGCTTTTTCGATGATCCAGTAAATGTTGGCAATTTGATCTCTGGTTCCTCTGCCTTTTCTAAAACCTAGGCACAAGCATATGACACAGTTTTTGTAAGTCCTTCCCTCCAGCAGATACTGACTATGAGGAATAAGACTCAGATGCTATTCTCAAAGAACTTAGAATCTACTTGAAAGTTTTGAACTAACATACATTAAATTATGGATCCCACTAAAATGACGTTCAAGCAGGTCAGGGGAGGCCTGATGCATACTTTGGCTGCAAGGTTCAAAGAAGGGAGCAAGTCAAGCTGGTGACAAAAGGAAAAGTAAGATTCATGGGAAGGATGGGTTCCAGGAGGTACCCTGGAGGTGGAGGGACCACTACATCAGATGGAGCAAAAATAAGTGTCGCTTATTTGGGGACCAAGCAGGATCTGCGACTCCTAGCGGAAAGATAATTACTGGGAAGTGATAGGACATGAAGTCAGGTGGAATTTCCAAAGGCCCTGAAACTCATGTATGAGAAGACATCAGGGGTCCAAGGGTGTCTGTCCTGACAGCAGTGCCGTGGGAAGTCACCGGGCAGAGGTTTTCACGAAGGATGGAACTGCGGCTCGGGCGTGTGGAGTTAAGGCCGCTGAAAGGCCACCAGATTCTGAGGAATCAGACCAGCGCGGCAGCACGGAGCAGCTAGTAGATGAGCCATTTCAACAAAGGAGTAGATCAGACGTGGAGGCCAGTCTGATTTAGGGTATGGATGGGAAGAGGGTGTGGAAGATGGAAATGTTGTCCATTTATGTGAAGGGGAGCAAGATTCACCTTGGGAGAAATGCCCAGATAAGTGAGTAAAAATGAATTGATGTTAAGCTGGGGGCACACTTCAGAACAAAAAGAACACCCCCTCCCTCCCCAGCCCCCAGGTTTAGGCAAGGATGGTAACAGGTGATGCAAAGCACCTCCAGCAGGAAATGGACCAGGCTGCCTGGCAAGGTGCCAGGTGTGGTGGAACAGAATTGAACCAGGATGTTCTGGGCACTCAGGAGGTGTTTTCCGTCCTCTACCCTGAGAATCATTGGTTGTATGTATACTGCATGAGCCTCACGTGTTCATTCCTGCCTGCACTGACTTGCTTATTCCATGTGTACTCTGTATGTATACAAGGCTCCGCACTGGGTGCCACAGCAGAAAGGGGTAAGATAGGGTTGGGCGTCTTCAGGAAGCTCTCAGTCTATGGGGAAGACACAGATAAACGTGTGTGTGTGTGTGTGTGTGTGTGTGCGCGCGCTAAGTTGCTTCAGTCGTGTGATGCCATGGACTGTAGCCCACAGGCTCCTCTGTTCATGGGATTCTCCAGGCAAGAATACTGGAGTGGGTTGCCATGCCCTCCTCCAGGGGATCTTCCCAACTCCGGGAACGAACCTCCATCTCCTAGGTCCCCTGCATTGGCAGGTGGGTTCTTTACCAGTATTGTCACCTGGGAAGCCCACAGATAAACACAGAATGGAGCAGTGAGCCTGAGGAAAGCATTTGAAATAGCCATTAGAGGAAACTCATGGATGCTGTGTTGAATTAGGAGTAAAGAGGGTAAAATTTCAGAGTTCCTTTGAAGATTTCAGGATTTTTTTTTTTTTTTTGCAGGAGTAGAGAGTGGCATGAGTCAGGGTTAGAAGTTTGTGTCTCAGGAATTCACTGGTAGTCCAGTGGTTAGGGCTCTGAGCTTTCACTTCCAAAGATGTGTGTATGCTGTCAGCCCCTTGGTGTGCCCAAAACTTTTTTAAAAAAGAAATAAGCAAAAAAAAAGTGTGTCTCAAAGTTCAACATGTAAGAGGCAAGGGCTGTAGTCCTTCCAGTGTCCTAGAGAAGTTAAGCAGTGTAGCTCCCAGGAGGCTAAGATACAGAGAATGTGCTTTTATACATCAGAGGACCAAACTGAGCCTAAGAACACAGGCTCTTTTTTTTTTTTTAATCTTTACCAATTAGGATATTTTTCAGTGCTATTTTCTGGGTGCATACAAAGTCGTGAAGTGCAGGTTTTCTTTTCATCAGTGTATGACATCAGTAGGAAGTAAGCTCAGATTTCCCTCCAAAGTCACAGCTATGGGCCAGGCAGCGATCTTCTGTGCCCTGTGCGTGGAGGAGAGGCAGGCTGTGGTGGACACTTGGGCTCAAATCTGCCATTCAGATGTTCCTGATTTAGGTCCAGCAGGGCTGCCAGACACTCTCAGCAGGGAGAGGAGTCGGGAGCCGGGAGCCCTGGCCTCTGGGGCCGGTTCTCAGTCTGTAACACTGCGACCTTTCATCCCTGAACATCTCAGACATTCCCACCCCCACCCCTGCCTGGCCCTGGGAGAGCCCTGATGCATTTGCACAAGGCTTAGGGTGTGTGTGTGCGTGTATGTGTGTGTGTTAGTCAGTCATGTTGGACTCTTTGCAACCCCATGGACTGTAGTCCGCCAGGCTCCTCTGGGCATGGGATTCTCCAGGCAAGAGTACTGGAGTGGGTTGCCGTTCCCTTTTCAAGGGGATCTTTCTGATCCAGGGATTGAACCTGGGTCTTCAGCTATGCAAAAAGGAAGTTTAGCTAAGTCAGTAACTGCCTAGGTTTGGACATCCAATAGTCTGGGTTCAAATTCGGCCTCGCTATGAAGTCTGGACAAGTTATTTTCTAGGGCTCTATTTTCTTATGCAGACTGGGCATAAGGAAAGCCCTGGTATCACAGGACATTTGTGGATATTGAATGAAACGATCTATTTAAAAGGCTTCCTGCTGTAGCTCTACCTAGTACGTGCTCAACGTGTGATCCTCGGTATCTGAATATGCCTGTACCCGGGTTCCAGGCCAATGCTAGGGGTAAACAAGGCTGCCTGCCCTTCTTTGCGTCTCTCTCCTAGCAACCCAACTCAAATATCAGCTGCTGAAACTCTAAACCTCATTAACAGACAGCTTCATCTCCGAGACACTTTCACCGTGTGGTATGGACCCCACTTTGACCCCCTACTGTTTTGTTTTCCTGCTAATTTTCTGGTTAGTCCAAGGACTTGATCAACAGTGTTACCCCTGCCCCCAACCCCCACCCCCCACCCCCACCAGAAGATGGACAGCAGGCAATTGGGGAACTGGGGTCATGGCAGCCCAGAGGCAAATCCTGCCCAAGAAGCCCTGTAGGAGAGCCCACAAAAGAAAGAGACTCTTTGCCAGAGGAGATTTTATTTTGCAGTTTCCAAAAGGTAAGGGAACCCTTCCAACATTTTTTTTTTTTTTTTTGCTTACAAACTCAGAATTTAAACATAGGACACTGAATGGGCAGAACCTTGGCCCACCCCTGAGTGCCCGGGGCATGTTGCCAGCACCAAGAGTTCGAGTTTCTGCCCACTAGGCTTGTAACCTGAACTTTCTATTTCTAAAATCCCAGTTCTTAGTAGCCAGCACACATTTTGAGCCACAAAATTCTGAGAATTATTGCACTTGTCAGCTGCTAAGTCACATGCGCTTCAGCCTGGTCCCTTTCATTGGTATAATCATACTTCTGTTAGAGACTATGAATTTCACTGTCACATAAAAAGTGGCATCTCTTTTAATACCGCCCAGGGCTTGCCATAATCAGCCAGAAATATACCACTGGGCTTGTCATAATTCATCAATTTTCAGGATCCCTCAGAAACTCCAAATACAATGACTGATAGCAAATTAATGGATCCTCCCATTTAACTTCATTAAAGGACTGACCCCAAGATGAAAATTTAGTTTAATTAGGATAATATCTCATATTTAAAGTGCCTCAAAGCCAGGAAGCCCACAGATCTTCTCTCTTAATTTTTAGAACAACACTTTGTGTCACCTAGAGCCAAGCTTAGTGAACAGGTATGTTTGTTCCCATTTCATGGATGAGAAGAAGTTGCCTCATGTTGACAAGTAAAATAACAATTACAGAGTTAGGAGCCAGGGATGCGAGCCCAGACTCAGGATTTGCAGTTAAGATTGACTTTATTGTCTTCATGTATGTCTGTGAACTATTCAGCAGAACAAAAATACATACAGAATCTTTTTTTTTGTTTTAATCCATGTTTAATGAATAGGGGATCCTGTGTACATGGCCAGGCTGTAAATAGATGGCAGTAGTGGAATGCAGGCATGGACAAATATAGAATGAAGCTTGTGCTCAGCAATGCTGCCCCCCTCTCTCGGCCCCAGTCCCCAGGCTGGTATGTTAACTGGTCTGTTTGGAAGCTTTTTTTTCTTCTTCTTCTTCTTTTTTTTTTTAAGGTTCAGTTGCATGATAGTACAAAGAGCCTTGTGTTACGACTCAACACTGCTATTTATACCCTGTGACCCATTAAGCGCTGATTCCTTGGTTGGGGTTCTCCCAACATCTTGAGAAGAAAAAAAAAGAGGAAAAAAATAGCTTGACTGGAAAAAAAAAAAACAGGAGTTCTCATTTAACAATTCTCGAGTCAAGAATTTGGAAACATGACCCCAGCCAAAGCTTTCAGAGGCCTGGTATCAAATGTTGTTATTTTTGGTGGCTGGAAAATCAGGCTGCTTGAGGAAAGGACAAGGTGCCCAGTGGCTGCAGCAGGAAGCAGAGCAGGGTTGGGGTGGGGGTGGCGCGGGGGGTGGGTGGGTGGCGAGGCTGACCTCACAGGAGGAATCTGCAGGCAACTTGGGCAGAAGAGAACCTCACCGTCCTTCGGTCCACCCCCGCCCCCAATCAGAGGGAGGCACAACGTGTATATTTCCCTTTCCGGGTTTCCCAACGACAGCTCGGCACTCTTCCTCCCCGATACCCTGGGAACCAAACCTCAGTGATGGCTAAACCCCACCTCAGCCCCACCAGGAGATTTATTTTTCCTTAAATGCAGTATTTCCCATGAAAGTGAAGGGCCTCCCCCTTTTGGGAAAGCTACACGCTGGAGATATTTTTACGCTCTGTCTGCAGTGGGTGAAAGGGAATCCTGGCTTAAGATAGAGCCAGTAATGCCCTCCAACCCAGCAGGGCTGGGCCAACGTCAGAGCGGAGGCACCACCCATGTTTGGGAATACAACTCACTCTGTCTGTTCCCCGGGTCTCTCTTCCAGCTCAGCCTGTCCCAGCACATGGATGCTCACAAGCATGAGAACATGTGCAAGCACACATTCGGTCATATGTGCACACACACACATGTGTGCGCATGCACACAAGCACACACATGCACACATGTCACCACACATATACACATGCCAGCATGCATGCACACATAGACAAACATGTACAACCAGCCTAGGTGCCTGCTGGTGACCGCTGTGTCATGGACATTTAGTTCAATTCAAAAATTATTTTGAGGGGGGTGGGAGGGGGGATCAGGTTTGGGAACGCATGTACACCCATGGTGGATTCATGTCAATGTATGGCAAAACCAATACAGAATTGTAAAGTAAAATAAAAAATAAATAAATTAAATAATTAAAAAAAAAAATTATTTTGAGAGTGTTAGGGAGCCATGTGTCATACTCCTCTGTGAAAACAGCTGAGAAAGACATCAGACGAACTTACACTGGAGTGAGGTAGAAAGGAGATCAAACCAGTCCATCCTAAAGGATATCAGTCCTGAATATTCATTGGAAGGATTGATGCTGAAGCTGAAACTCCAATACTTTGGCCACCTGATGCTTTTGAACTGTGGTGTTGGAGAAGACTCTTGAGAGTCCCTTGGACTGCAAGGAGATCCAACCAGTCCATTCTGAAGGAGATCAGCCCTGGGATTTCTTTGGAGGGAATGATGCTGAAGCTGAAACTCCAGTACTTTGGCCACTTCATGCGAAAAGTTGACTCATTGGAAAAGACCCTGATGCTGGGAAAGATTGAAGGTAGGAGGAGAAGGGGATGACAGAGGATGAGATGGTTGGACGGCATCACCGACTTGATGGACATGAGTTTGAGCAAGCTCCGGGAGTTGGTGATGGACAAGGATTCATGGAGTCACAGAGTCGAACGTGACCGAGCGACTGAACTGAACTGAGGTGGAAAGTCTAAACCCTATTCTTGGCATTATTCACATGCCCTCAAAGCTACCTTCCATGAAAAGGTCTTTAAAATACTTAGACTTGATTCTTCTTTATAAGAAAATGAATGTTTAACATTTAATAAATGTTTAATGTGTGTGTGCTAAGTCACTTCAGTCGTGTCCAACTCTTTGTGACCCCATGGACTGTATGCTGCGAGGCCCTTCTGTCCATGGGATTTTCCAGGCAAGAATACTGGAGTGGGTTGCCAAGCCCTCCTCCAGGGGATCTTCCCAACCCAGCGATTGAACCAGCATCTCTTATGTCTCCTGCATTGGCAGATGGGTTCTTTGCCACTAGTGCCACATGGGAAGCCCAAAGAGTGATTGATACCGTGTAAATCGTTTCTTCATATATTATAGGGGGAAAAATTACTATTTTTAACACCCATCTAGAATAAATGTACTTGAACGCTTTCTGCACATGCCAAAACAAAATATAAAGCATGTTAGATGCTCCACCCTCCGTGTCTGTGGGTTCCTCATCCGAGGATTCAACCAGAGGCGGATGGTGAGCAATAACTGGTTGAACCCTCGCCTATGGAGGACTGGCTACCGGACTGGAACATCCGCAGAAGCTGGAATCTGCCTCAGACGCTGGAACCAATCTCCCGGGGATAGCGAGGTATGGCTGTGACCTACAAAATAGGCTGTCAATACCTGTGATTTCCTCCGAAGGGAAGACGTAAATCTTCATCCAAGCCTCTCCCACCTGCTGATGTCGAATGCTAAGAGATGGTTTCCAGCCAATGCAACAGAAAGTCAGAGGGCTCAAAGGTAGGAAAGATTACAGGTACCCTCTATAACACCTGTGTGATGAGGAGAGATGCTCAGGGCTGTGCCTTGGAGATCCTAGTGACTCAAGTGAGACTATATACCTTAGTCTCTAACTCCCAGTTTAGATACTTCTGCTGCTTCTTGTTGCTGGTGGGATGTGGAGCCACACTCAAGAAGCATATAGCCTTGGTCAGAAATCCCAAATTTGAGGTGTATTGCCTCGAGTTTACTTTGGTAGAGAGAAGGCCGATCCAAGCAAAAACAAAACTTCCCTCTCAAAACACAGCAACAATGATCATAACAACCCTCCTCCCTGAAATCTCCAAAAATCCTTCCTTACAGGAAGTGGTGGAGGTCCTGGATTTCCAGTCCCTGGTGCCCCCTGGCTTATTCCTGCACCCTTGAATGCCTTCCTCTGCTGAGTGGCTGTGTGAGATACTTGCAGATTCAGGAGACAAAACACGGAAGAGATTTGGTTTTCTGAGCCTCTGTGTGTGTGTGTGTGTGTGTGTGTGTGTGTGTGTGTGCGTGCTCAGTCATGTCTCACTCTTTGTGACCCCATGGACTATAGCCCACCAGGCTCCTCTGTCCCTGGGATTCTCCAGGCAAGAATACTGGAGTGGGTTGCCACTTTCTCCTCCAGGGGATTTTCCCAACCTAGGGATCCAAACTCTAGTCTCCTGGATTGGCAGGTGGATGCTTTAACACTAAGCCACCTGGGAAGCCCCTTTTCTGAGCCTGAGTAGAGGGTATATCCCATTCAGATGCTGCCTCCAGGAAGGCAGCCCTTCCAAACTTGTTTGCTTAGTCTTGGAATGTCCACTGTTACAAGGGACATTCCCACACCCCTCATCTCCTGACTGCTCCTTGGCAGAAGCCCACATCCACTTCCTCCCTTGTCCTCTCTCCTTGCCTTTTGCCCACTCGACAAAGCCTCCCAGAGGGGACTTTCCACTCCCACGGGCAATCACTATCTTGTGACAGAGGCTCCTGCCAGTCATATATACTTCCAGTTGATACTGGTAAAATAAGATAAAATAGTCTGTGAACAACAGACTACATAACAACACTCAATCCTCAGTCCTTTTTTTAAAAAAAAAAATTGTAGTTGTTTACAGTGTCTGTTAGTTTCAGGTGTATAGCACAGTGATATATATTCGATATACATACATATATATATATATATATACATATCTTTATCAGATTCTTTTCCCTTATAGGTTATTGCAAAATACTGAGTAGAATTCTCTGTGCTATTCTCTGTGCTAGTAGGTCCTTGTTGGTTCCCTATTTTATATATAGTAATGTATATGTGTTAATCCCCAAATCATGATTTATCCCTCTCCTACCCTTTGATAACCATGAGTTTCTTTTTATAATATGTCTTGGGGTCTGTAATAAGCTCATTTTAACTGTTTTTTTTTTTAGTAGATTCCACATGTAAGTGATATCATATGATATTTGTCTTTCTCTGGCTTACTTCATTTATTATGATAATCTCTATGTACACCCATGTTGCTGCAAATGGCATTATTTCATTCCTTTTTATGACTGAGTAATATTCCATTGTTTATGTATGGACCACATGTGCTTTATCCATTCATCTGTTGGTGGACATTTAGGTTGCTTCCATGTCTTGGCTATTGTAAATAGTGCTTCTATGATCACTGGGATGCATATATCTTTTCAAATTATAGTTTTCTCTGGATATATGCCCAGAAGAAGAATTGCAGGAGCATATAGGAATTATATTCTTAGTTTTTTTCAGGAACCTCCATACTGTTCTCCATAGTGACTGTAACTCCTTAATCTTATTAAAACAACACTCCTAAGAAACTGGGCTTACCCTCCTAGAGGTTGCCTTCTCAACCTGCGGTGCCTGTGAATCACCCCAGGAACCTGCTAAAATCAACATTCTGAGTCAGTGGGTTTTCCTTGGGACCCAAAAGTCTGAATTTCAAACAAGATTCTAGGCCACCCTTTCAATGGGAAGGGGTAGACCTCAAGCTCCTTGAAGGCCCATTCCTCTCTGATGTGACTGTGTCCTCACTGTGTAGCAACGTAGCTGGCACATGGTGGGTCTTCAGTTGGAAAAGAGGAAGAGGGCTGAGAAGAGAGACAGGAGGTTAGGAGTTTTCCACTGGGTAAGTCTTTCCTGTTTTTGACAACACTGGGTAAGTTTCGTGTCCTTGATATTAAACACCAAGACAGGCTCTGGTGAGGCAGATATGAACAAAGGCTAATGAATCTTTCCATTCTTTTTTTTTTTTTAATTAATGTATTTTTAGTTGGAGGCTAATTACCTTACAATGTTGAGTTAGTTTCTGTTGCACAATGTGAATCAGCTGTATGTATACATATATCCCCTCCCAGCCCCCCCCGCCCCCCCCCCCCCCCCCTTCTATCCCTCTAGGTCATCACAGAGCACTGAGCTGAGCTCCCTGTGCTATAAAGCAGCTTCCCACTAGCTGTCTATTTCACGCATGATCATGTGTAAGTGTCTGCTCTCCAATTAATCTCAGATCTCATCCCATCCTCTCCCGAGATTTCCTTTCTAGCTATTCACAGATGGTCTCAAGGTCCTCAAGGCTTCCCGCCAGTTTGCCACATTAGCAAGAGAATGCTGGAGTCCTCTCAAAGGCTTGGGAGCTGGGATGTTACGATGCCATGAGGCGCGGTCAGTGCAGAAAGGAAGCATTCTCATCATATGCGGCTTATATCTCGAGCTCACCGACCAAGGTGTGGGGCTCCATGACCCTGGGGAGCATTTGATGGACAGCATTTCCCTTAGAAAGTGATAGAACTTTTCCGTTTGCAGTTTGTATCAAAGCCTCAAAGTCTGTAATTTATTTCATCTCTTCTCCTCCTCATTTATAAGACAAAGCCTAAACTGCTTGATCTCTAAAATGCATCTTGCCAACAGCAAGCAGACTCATGGAGAGCCTCTGCAGCTGTGCCAGCTTTCATCTTAAAGAGGGTACAGTGCCAGAGAGACAGGCATGCCCTGCTGGTAATGAGGTGGTGGCCTCGTTCACCAATTCATTATTGTTTTTAGAAAAAACGCATTCTAAGTCAGCATTTTAAAATATGAAATTAACCTAATCCTTCAATAAGTGGGAGGTTGGAGTTAGATATAAGCATATACATAGAATGGATAAAAAACAAGGTCCTACTGTATAGTACGGGGAACTATATTCAATATCCTACAGTAAACCATAATGGAAAAGAATACTAAAGAAAGAATGTATATATACATATATATTATAATAACCATAATATTATAATTATATATATTATATATACATATAATTATATATGTATATAACTAAATCACTTTGCTGTACAGCAAAAATTAACACAACATTGAAATTCAACTATACTTCAATAAAAATAAAATTAAAAATATAAAAAGCAAACAAAACATAGAAAAAAGAAAAAGAAAAAATCACTCTAATACATTAATATTATGTATTATATCAATAACCTCAGATATGCAGATGACACCACCCTTATGGCAGAAAGTGAAGACAAATTAAAAAGCCTCTTGATGAAAGTGAAAGAGGAGAGTGAAAAAGTTGGCTTAAAGCTCAACATTCAGAAAACTAAGATCATGGCATCTGGTCCCATCACTCCATGGCAAATAGATGGGGAAACAGTGGAAACAGTGGCAGACTTTATTTTGGGGAGCTCCAAAATCACTGCAGATGGTGATTGCAGCCATGAAATTAAAAGATGCTTACTCCTTGGAAGAAAAGTTATGACCAACCTAGACAGCGTATTAAAAAGCAGAGACATTACTTTGCCAACAAAGGTCCATCTAGTCAAGGCCATGGTTTTTCCAGTGGTCATGAATGGATGTGAGAGTTGGACTATAAAGAAAGCTGAGCACAGAAGAATTGATAGTTTTAAACTGTGGTGTTGGAGAAGACTCTTGAGAGTCCCTTGGACTGCAAGGAGATCCAACCAGTCCATCCTAAAGGAGATCAGTCCTGGGTGTTCATTTGGAAGGACTGATGTTGAAGCTGAAACTCCAATACTTTGGCCACCTGGTGTGAAGAGCTGACTCATTTGAGAAGACCCTGATGCTGGGAAAGATTGAAGGCGGGAGGAGAAGGGGACGGCAGATGATGAGATGGTTGGATGGAATCACCAACTCAATGGGCATGAGTTTGGGTAAATTCCAGGAGTTGGTGATGGACAGGGAGGCCTGGTGTGCTGCAGTCCATAGGGTCGCAAAGAGCCAGACACAACTGAGCAACTGAACTGAACTGAATACATTAATGTTATCTAATACTAATAATATCTAATACTCTAATAAATTAATATTCACTATGTTAAACATAACTATTATTAGCATTTAGTTGTGTTTTCTATTTGTTTCCTGTGATTGTTTCTGTTTTCATAACTATGGTAATTTTTATATTATTCTGACATATATGTAATTTTGTATGCAACTTTTAAAACGTAACATTGTATGTAAATATTTTCCATGTTATTGTAGCTTTCATCACCACCTGCATGACATTTCCTTGAATGGCTATAACTGATGATATATATAGTCTTCATATGCTTATGCACACTCGGTCGTGTCTGACTTTTTTTGACCCCATGGACTGTAGCCCACTAGGCTTCTCTGTCCATGGAATTTTCCAGGCAAGAATACTGGAGTGGGTTACGATTTCCTTCTCCAGAGGATTTTCCCAACTCAGGGATCAAATCTGTGTCTCTTTTGTCTCCTGCATTGTTAGACAGATTCTTCACCAGTCAGTCAGTCAGTTAGTGCAATTAAATGTACTAGGCATTTCAGTTGTTTTGAAGGCTTTATAAATATAATTGGACTGCAAATACATGAGTAGTTTAGCAAGTGTCCATTGGCACCTGGCATATATTGTATCTAGATTATCTAGTGAGCTTGAAATCCTTTATAGATGTATCAATCCAGGATTTTTAAAGAGGTATATAATGGGAGTGAGGGGTGTGACCACAATAAAATCATCCAACAAAGGGTCTCTAGAAGCAAACAAGGAAGAGACTTGGCCTGTCAGCCTCTACCATGGAAGAGCTTCTGGGGAAGCAACGGGGCTGGTCACAGAGGGAGCTGGAGCCCTGGAGGCCAGGATGGGAGGCCAGGATGAGAGGCCACTCCCCTGGTCGTGGTCCTTTGACCACCTGCGAGTGCCTTGCATCCCTGCCCCCTCATCTACATCTGGGAATGGTGGGCCTTCCCTGGTGGGCTAGTGGTTAAGAACCTGCCTTGTGATGCAGGGGACACAGGTCGATACCTGGTTAGGAAACTAAAATACCACATGCTGCAGAGTAACTAAGCCCACGCACCTCACCTACTGAGCCCACGCACCTCACCTACTGAGCCCACGCGCCTCACCTACTGAGCCCACGCACCTCACCTACTGAGCCCACGCGCCTCACCTACTGAGCCCACGCGCCACAACTATAGAGCCGTTGTGCCACAACTAAGACCCAACATAGCCAAATAAATATTGAAAAAAATAAATGAATCTGAAATGATACCTATCTCGGAAAACTATGGTGAGGGATGAATGAAATACACAAAAGCACTTAGTAGGGTGCTTGTCTCAGTGGGAGCATGCAGTACAACTTAGAAAGGACTGTGGCGTCAGCGATGAGAGAGGTTGGGGAGCTGCCCACCCCCACCACTGGCTAGGCCTGGGCTCACTTGCCATGTGTCTAAGCATTGGAAGCTATAAATCAAGTTAACAGATTGTCAAGGAAAACTTTTATCCTTACATCTTAATAACCTTCACGCACAAAAATAGAGAAATATATGAAAACTATGGTATTTCTATGACTAAAAGTGAGTAAAGTGTTAAAGACAGAGGAGGGACTTCCCTAGGGGTTTAGTGGTTAACAACCTGCCTTTCAGTACACAAGACAAGGGTTCCATCCCTGGTTGGGAAACTAAAATCCCACATGACTCAGAGCTACTAAGTCTGCACGCCTCAGTGAAGACCCAGTGAAGCCAAAATATTTTAAAAGTAAAATAAAAGGGAATCCGATGATGTGTAAGGCTGTCTGGCATGTTATTTGGATGAGTATTAAGAATAAAAACATATAAATTCATAAACTATGATATATTTATTTAATAGTACTCGTTTTCTTGCCTTTATTTCAGCACAATCATTAATTATACTTACATAATCAAGATTTTCCAAAGTCTGTGCTTCATTAATAGCACTAATCTAACAGATTAAAAATAAATGTAATTGTATTAAAATATACAAAATCTGAATATATTTTAATCAATGTGTAAATTAATGTTAATATAGGAGGATAACAATTTAATTATTTTAGATGTTTCCAGAAAAGTTATTTTTCTTCCAAAATATTCAAAATTACCCATTTTTACCAAAATGCAAAAATATATTTTAATTAATAAATATCAAAATTTAAAATTATTTAAATCTGGAGATGTTTACAAGTTTTAAAGATTTAATTACATTTTATGCATTTTTGTATAAAAATAAAACTACATGCAACTCTAGCAAAATCCATTTTTAGTTTTATATGTCACATATATTATATCTCAGTTCAGTTCCGTTCATTTCAGTCGTTCAGCCATGTCCGACTCTTTGCGACCCCATGAATCGCAGCACGCCAGGCCTCCCTGTCCATCACCAACTCCTGGAGTTCACTCAGACTCACGTCCATCGAGTCTGTGATGCCATCCAGCCATCTCATCCTCTGTCGTTCCCTTCTCCTCCTGCCCCCAATCCCTCCCAGCATGAGTCTTTTCAAAATGAGTCAACACTTCGCATGAGGTGGCCGAAGTACTAGAGTTTCAGCTTCAGCATCATTCCCTCCAAAGAAATCCCAGGGCTGATCTCCTTCAGAATGGACTGGTTGGATCTCCTTGCAGTCCAAGGGACTCTCAAGAGTCTTCTCCAACACCACAGTTCAAAAGCATCAATTCTTCGGCGCTCAGCCTTCTTCACAGTCCAGCTCTCACATCCATACATGACCACAGGAAAAACCATAGCCTTGACTAGGTGGGCCTTTGTTGGCAAAGTAATGTCTCTGCTTTTCAATATGCTATCTAGGTTGGTCATAACTTTTCTTCCAAGGAGTAAGCATCTTTTAATTTCATGGCTGCAGTCACCATTTGCAGTGATTTTGGAGCCCCTCAAAATAAAGTCTGCCACTGTTTCCACTGTTTCCCCATCTATTTGCCATGGAATGATGGGACCAGATGCCATGATCTTAGTTTTCTGAATGTTGAGCTTTAAGCCAACTTTTTCACTCTCCTCTTTCACTTTCATCAAGAGGCTTTTTAGTTCCTCTTCACTTTCTGCCATAAGGGTGTTGTCAGCTCCATATCTGAGGTTATTGATATTTCTCCTGGCAATCTTGATACCAGCTTGTGCTTCTTCCAGCCCAGCGTTTCTCATTATGTACTCTGCATAGAAGTTAAATAAGCAGGGTGACAATATATAGCCTTGACGTACTCCTTTTCTGATTTGGAACCAGTCTGTTGTTCCATGTCCAGTTCTAACTGTTGCTTCCTGACCTGCATATAGGTTTCTCAAGAGGCAGGTCAGGTGGTCTGGTATTCCCATCTCTTTCAGAATTTTCCACAGTTTATTGTGATCCACACAGTGAAAGGCTTTGGCATAGTCAATAAAGCAGAAATAAATGTTTTTCTGGAACTCTCTTGCTTTTTCGATGAGCCAGCAGATGAACTATGCTATTGTTGTTCAGCTTCTAGGTCATGTCCAGCTTTTTGTGACCCCATGGACTGCGGCATGCCAGGCCTCCCTGTCCCTCACTGTCTCCTGGCATTTGCCCAAGTTCTAGAACTAGAACTATATTTATATACAAACGTAAGGAAAATAGAAATTATGTAATATTGCAAAATGTTGGCCAATGCACAACTGTTGCACACATTGTATGCAGTTGTTTTAGTACCGCCCAGAACCCTGAGTTGGAATGGGAAAGGAAACAAGAAAATGGACTCCTGGCACTATTGGGAAATAATTCTTCATTATGCAAGAATTTACTACATCCTTGCTCTATGAGAGGAAGAACTTAACAAGGTAATGAATTTGTCTTTTCTCTTATCTCAGCACTTCTGCCGCTTGAATCCTGTCTACACTCCAAATAATGGTCATTTTTGCAGTCAGCAGTGGTGCATACACATCTTCTGGGGACTCAGATTCAGGGCCTTCTTTTTACCAGAGATATAAAGCTGTGGATTGAGCAGTCCTGGTCACCAGAGTGGATGTTTAGGATTACAAGTTGTTCTGCCTGCCCTGAGCACTGACTTCAAGGGATTGGTTACCATGTGTATTTCAGTGTGTGTGTGTGTGTGTGTGTATGTCTCTGTATCTGAGGAGCCCTTGAAACTGTGGGGCTGGGTCAGAGCCTCTCTTGACTATGTCTAAAGGCAAGCCAGCAATTAAAAAAAAAAAAAGAGCAATGTTACAGCCAAACATTTATTGGGATAAATTTTCTGCAGTATGCAAATCCTTCTTGCAAATACCATTATCCACATCACTTCCCATGTTGACGTTGAATCTATTCTAGAGCATCTCTCAGTGCCTTACCCACCCTGGATGGCTTGACTTTCAAAGATTGGATTGTGTCCATTGGGACATCAGCTTGTTAGAGAAAGCAGATGAGAGAAGGCCCGTTGTTTCCCACCACCAGGACCAATTCCAGAATTGGACAACCTGCCCTGAAACATAGCTGCCCCTCTGGAGAGAAGGCCCCAGGACACAAAGAGGGGCCAAAGCTGAACCAAATGCCACTCGGAGTCACTGCTGTGTTCATTAAGAATCTCTTTGAATCTTACCCCTTTTTTCATTATCTCTGAAACTCAGTGGAGCTTTACTTCCTACCAGAAGCTTCCAGCCATTTGTTGGGGGAACATGACTTTGAGGAAATAAGACACAAGTGTGTTTGAATGTGAAGCAGTTACTTTTGCAGCTCAGTTGGGATATGATAATATCACTGTTTGCAGAGCTGGGACTCTGGGCTCTCAGGCGGGCTAGTATAGAAAACTGAACTGGCCAGCAAAGGTGCGCAAAACCACAGAGCCAGGCCCTGAGCCCAACCCACCCCTAGGAGAAGGGGCCAGCTGTCCACTTGTCTAGGAAAGAGCAAAAGCTAACACACTCGGCTTTGAAATCTTTCCGTAAAATATTCACCTTTTTCTTTAGAAGTAGTTTATACAGTTACCACCTGCTTACCTTTGATTTCTAATTAGCCTACACTAGATTTTTAGAAGGCCCCTCTCTACCCTGGGTTTAGTCCATTGTTTAAATATAATATCATCATTTCAGGCACTTCCCTGGTTGTCCAGTGGTTAAGAATCTGCCTGCTAATACAGGGGACACAGGTTTGATCCCTGGGAAGATTCCACATGCTGTGGGGCAGCAAAGCCCATGTGCCATAACTACTGAGCCCATGCACTCTAGAGCCCATGCTCTGCAACAAGAGAAGCCACCATAATAAGAAGCCCTCGCACCACAGCTAGAGAGCAGCCCCTGCTTGTGCAACTAGAGAAAAGCCCATAAACCCTGTGCAGCCTCCCAAAAACATCATTTCAAAATGATAACTTTTCTTGTTAAATTAAAGCAGTGACCTTATTTTCCTTCCATTCTACCTTAGGTTTTAAATCATCCTTCTTCTGAGATGTGTTTGGGGTAGTGTTTATATTTCTATTTATTTCAGGAATATTGGGGGTGGGGTCAAGGAGAAGTGGAGGAGAATAAATCTATGGTCATGCTGGGAGACAGCAAATCACTCCCACAAATCTCTCCTGAGAGGCCATCATGTGTCTCATACTGCTCTGGTGGCCCATAGTCTCCTGAGCTGGTTGTCATCTAGGAAGAAAGAGGAACCCAGTATATGAATGACTATAAATCACAGGAGCCCCAGGTGAAGTTATAAGAGAAGAACAGGGTAAACTGTCTTCAGTTCTTTATATGGATCAGGAAGAGTTTCTTGCTGAGTGTTTTAAAACAAAAGAAAGAAAGGCTTCACCAAGCCCTGGAAAGGCTGGCTGCTTGGGACAGGATGAATGGGGCACTCTGATCTCAGCCTTGTTGGGTGGTTTGGATGAGACACATGGGCATCAGGGAACATGAGGGTTTTAAGTAGGGAGGGTCCACTGATTAAGATTCCCACTTAGTTTGATTTTGTTTTGAGTTTTGTTTTGGCCATGCTACATAGTATGTGGGACCCTAGTTCCCCGACCAGCGATCAGACCCACGCCCCCTGCTTTGGAAGTTGGAAGCACAGAGTCTTAACCACTAGACCACCAGGGAAGTCATGAGAGCTTCATTTAGGAAGTAAATCAGACAACGGAGTGTCCAGCAGACTAAAGTTGAAAAGATAGGAGATAAAGAAGCCTGCTGAATAAGATGGCATCTTGGCTTGGAAGGAGTAAGGATCTGAGCTTAGAGAAATAGTAGGACACTAGCCAAGGATTTCTGGGTCTACTTGTAGGTATCTGCACTGCCTTCAAGACCCAAGGGTCCTTCTACTCCTGCCCACATGTTTATTTTGTGTTCGATGCACATAAATTGCAAGCACGTCTGTCACCCAAAGGTGTGGACTGTGTGGACGTGATGAGCAGAACAAACTTGGGTCCCAGGTTGGGACATTCAACATCATCAAGGGTTGGAGAGGTCGCAGAAAGAGCACAGCTCTGATGTTGGCTGGAGGCATAGGTGAGACTCATAAACAAAGGAATGAACACCAGAAAATTCTAGTGGACTGAAAAATAAGAGAAGAAAAGTCAGCATGCACGTGGCCGTGCCAAAGACTGGGTGACAGGACAACAGAAACACCAGACAGGTTTGAGAGCTCAGCTTGCGTGAGACTTTGCGCTGGCACTTGGGGGCTGAGGCCCTGGGCAGAGATGTTTGGTCAGTTTGCTGCGTTTCCTGGGCATCCAAGTCTGAGGCTGCAGTGTGTGCGCATGCAGGACGATTATTGAAGAGTGCTCTTGGGGAAAAAGAAGGAAATAGCAACTCACTTCACTATTCTTGCCTGGGAAATCCCACGGACAGAGGAGCCTAGCAGGCTACAGTCCTTGCGGTTGCAAAGAGCTGGACATGACTTAGCGACTAAATACACACTGCACACAACTTGGGAACATCTTCTGTTGAGGAGTAAAGGAAGCAGAATTGGGGAAAGGAGTTGAACTGGGAAGCAGGTGCAGCAGAGGCCTCATCCAACCCCATGGGAGCTCTGGAGCTGGGATGGACCTTTGGACTTGGCCCCAGTGAGTCTAGACGCCTGGGTCTTTGTGTCCCATGTGTACAATCACTGGATGTGGGTGGGGGTGCTGGTTGTTCAATGACTCCCATAAGGCAGGGCAGTTCCTTGGGAGTCTCAGCCAACCCTTGCTGCAGCCAGGGGAATGAGAATGGGGTGCCATGGCATCTACTGCTGGGGATTAACCTTGTCTATTTGGAGACTCCTGGGGGAGACGCTGGCAGAGGGAATGCTATCACTTAGAGCTGCGAGCTCCTCAAAGCTGAGAGGTGGTGCAAAGCCAGCAGCTGAGGGGCCACCAGATGACAAGGTCAGTGAACCCGAGAGACAGTGGTCCAACCTGACTACTGCAAAGTAGTTGAGGGCAGTGGTAAGGGAGAGGGGTCTGGAGTCGGACAGCTTGGTCTTCCATCTGCCACTTACCAACAGTTTGACCTTGGATACATTACTTCATCTCTTTGCCCCTCAGTGTGTTCGTCAATTAGGGACCAAAATAGTACTTACCTCATAGAGTTGTTGGGAGGCTAAACGAGATAATGCGGGCGGAGCACTTGGTCCTGGCCCATAATAAGCAGGACTCTTTAGCGGGTGCCTGCTTGTGTCATTATTGATGTTAACAATTTCACCAAACTCAGAGAAAGGCCTTAGACAAATATTGCTTGCCAGAGTCCCGGCACAAGAGGTCGAAGAGTGAGGAAAATCAGGTCAAACATGGAAGTGAGAAGGATGCATTCGTGAAGGATGGGAAGTCTCAACAAATACCCAAGAGAGGGTATTGTCCCTTGCCTTTTTGTGAGGAGAGATTGGTGTTAGTGATTTTATTAATTAATTTTTTGGAATATAGTTACTTCACAATATTGTGTCAGTTTCTGCTGCCCAGCAAAGTGAATCAGCTCTATGTATACATATATCCCCTCTTTTCTGGACTTCCTTCCCATTTAGGTCACCACAGAGCACTGAGTAGAGTTCCCTATGCTACACAGTAGGTTCTCATTAGTCGGCTATTTTGTACATAGTATATATGTCAATCCCAATCTCCTAGTTCATACCATCCCCCCAATTCATCCCACCTCACCTTTCTCTCCTTAGCATCCATGCGTTTGCTCTCTACATCTGCATCTCTATTCCTGCCCTGCAAATAGGTTTATCTGTATCGTTTTTCTGTATTTCACATATATGCTTTAACATGTGATATTTGTTTTTCTCTTTCTGACGTGCTTCACTCTGTATGACGGCCCCTTGTCTCTATGTGTTCTCAATTATAAGATGTATGGCCAAACCAACCCTATTGAAAAGCCAAGAGTAAAATTAAACACATTTCTGGGGAGAAAGTTGATATCATCTTCATTTCACACTATTCCTTTCAGTTCAGTTCAGTTGCTCAGTCGTGTCCGACTCTTTGCGACCCCAGGCCTCCCTGTCCATCACCATCTCCCGGAGTTCACTCAGACTCACGTCCATCAAGTTGGTGATGCCATTCAGCCACCTCATCCTCTGTCGTCCCCCTCTCCTCCTGCCCCCAATCCCTCCCAGCATCAGAGTCTTTTCCAAGACTCTGTTTCAGCTTCAGCATCATTCCCTCCAAAGAAATCTCAGGGCTGATCTCCTTCAGAATGGACTGGTTGGATCTCCTTGCAGTCCAAGGGACTCTCAAGAGTCTTCTCCAGCACCGCAGTTCAAAAGCATCAGTTCTTTGGCGCTCAGCCTTCTTCACAGTCCAACTCTCACATCCACACATGACCACTGGAAACTAAGGCTTCCCACTGTTTCCTTTACCTGGAATCTGAAGTCCTGGCTTTGCCACCTCCTGCCTGTGTAGCCTTGCAAAAGTCACACAACCTCTCTAAACCTTCAGTTTCTTCACCTATGATATAAGATGAATAGTATCTGATTTTACTTGTTGTTGTGAGATTCAGGTGAGATATTATATTTGATGTCATTTGCAAACTGTAAAACACAGTATGCCTGTGTGTGTGCTAAGTCGCTTCAATCGTGTCCAACTGTTTGTGACCCTATGGACTGTAGCCCGCCAGGCTCCTCTGTCCATGGGATTCTCCGGGCAAGAATACGAGTGGGTTGCCATGCCCTCCTCCAGGGAATCTTCCCAATCCAGGGATCAAATCCACATCTCTTACATCTCTTGTCCTGGCAGGCAGATTCCACTAGTGCCACTTGGGAAGCGCAAAACACAATATTGCTGTCACTACTGGGGGAATTTATTTGTTCTGTGGACAACCTTTTTTTGTTGTTGTTTTGGGGGTTTATTTGTGTGCGGATTTTTTTGTTTGTTTGTTTGATATGATAGTTATAGGCAATAGAGGCTGGAGAGGACAGCCTCTGGTTGATGAATATGAAAGAGTGAGGAATCTCTGGTGAAAATAGTGATCTAAGTAATAGTTTTCCTATCTGAGTGAGGAGGATACTGTTTTCCACACCTCCACGTATTAAGAGCCTTCGTGTTTGTACCAGTGTCCAGGGTCTTTCGATCTAGGAAGATATAAGATCTGCTGCATTCCTTCAAGGTGTTCATGACGTCTGTTTAGACATGTGTATTACATTATTTTTCTATTGGTAACAAAGGATTTGCACACTCCTCCCACACTGCGTCCTCCAGTCCCTAAATCATCTAGATAAAGCTCTCATGGGAACATGAAGCTCCTGCCAGATGGATGTCTTCCTGAATTACTGTCGTGTTGGGTGTGGCAGCAAACTTTGGTTGAACACCTCATTTCTGGGGTGGTGATACCCAAGTGTGACACACACCAACATATGTTTAACATCTTAATTCAAACAGAGTTGAGGAATAGGGTCTTCTGATAAACGCGAATTTGAACCTTTAATGAATTAATTTATCAATCTAGTTTCTAGTATACAGCAAAATGATTCCGTTATACATATGTATTTTCTTTATCATAGTCTTTTCCATTGTGGTTTATTACAGGAGATTGAATGTAGTTCCCAGTGCTATACACTAGGACCTTGTTGTTTATCTATTTTATATATAATAGTGTGTATCTGCTAATCCCAAATTCCTAATTTAGCCCTTCCCCACCCCCTTTCCTTCTTGTTTTCTGTGTTTCTGTTTTGTAGAAAAGTGCATATTGTATTTGTATCATAATTAATATTCCACATGTAAGGGATATTGTATACTATATGTCTTTCTTTTTCTGACATGTATCAGTTAGGATGATAATTTCTAGGTCCATCCGTGTTGCTGCAAATGGCATTATTTCCTGCTTCTGCTGGCTGAGGACTATTCCATTGTATGTATGTACTACATCTTCCTTATCCATTCATCTGTCAGCGGACACTTGTATGTTCCTTCCATGTCTTGGCTGTTGTGAATAGTGCTGCTATGAAGATTGAGGTGTATGTATCTTTTCAACTTAGAGTTTTCTGGTCTAATTGTTTAAAATCTTTCCCTGCTCTATGGTGAGAAATTTTGAAAAGTTTTCTTTTGACACTAAATCTGAACTGTAACTAGAGTTAATTTCTATGCATTGTGTGGCTTAAGGATCGAATGTCTCATCTTCATATACCTACTTTTTTTTCTAAAGCAGAGGACATTTTCAAGATAATGGGAAATGTGAATGTTAAGAAAAAGGAAAAACACAAGCAAACAGGACTGGATTCCAGGAGGTTAAGAAACAACTAGTCCTCAGAGTTTATTGAGATGAAGCCCTGCAGGCCAAGTGGTAATCGTGGGCCTTTACTGTGCTCCCCTGTCCCTTTGAAATGTATCACTTTTGGTTTAATTCAGCCTCTACACTTGAGAAAGGCTTGGGACCTGGGACCCTTTGCTGTAATGCTGCAAAGCTTGCAACCAGACACACCTCTCCTGGAGCAACAAAATACAAAGAAACTATATAGGACTGAAAATAACTGCATGCTAGCTCAGTAAGGGCAAATTTTAGACCTAAAAGATACAAAGAGACTAAAAACCCATCTGCCACTTTTGAGAAGCCTGGAGCAAAAACAGGGTGTTGGGAGCAAAGCGGGGTACTGCACATGCCCCCTGCACACAGCACCGCCTGAGGCATGGTGCCTCCCCACCACCTCAGCCTCCCCTCCTGCCTGACCAACGGACATACCCCCCAGCTTCACCTCATATAAGGAACAAGCGTGTCCCTCCTCGGGGAGTGAGCAAGCATGGGCTTCTGTTGCTTGTTCTTGCTCCTCTCTGCTGCAGCAGGGACCCCAGTAAAGCCTTGCCTGAATTTCTTGTCTAGCCTGTAGTCAATTTCTATTGATTGGGGAAGGCCAAGAACCCTGGTGGGTAACATACTGACTGGGTGAGTCCCTGAGCTCAGTTGGGTCATGGTGATAAGGAAGAGCACTTACATAAAAGCTATACTATTAATTTGTTCACTTACCTTAAAAATACCTAAAAATACCTTAAAAATACCTATTGACATACAAAAATGAAGAAGTATATTTCCCATCCTCAAGGAGCTCATCTGGATGAAAACCCAGTGCGATCTTCAGTGTGGTTTCATGAATGAACGTGAATGCCTTACACTCATTAAACCTTAACAGTTAACAAAGTACAGTCGTCCTTTGGTCTCCATGAAAGAGTGGCTTCAGGACCTCTTGTGGGTACGCAAATCAAGGGGGCTCAAGTTCCATTGTGGATCCACCTGTAAGGACAGATCCCACATCTGCAGATACAGAGAATCAACTGTACTCTATACGTGCAGGTAGTAGTCCGTGAGTATTTATGACTCCCTTTTATACATGTAATTGAGATTAACAGAGGCTCAGGGACTTGGAGAGAATTACAGTCAGTTAGCCCAGGGCCTGAAGTACAATCTAAAATTTTCTGTTAATCTGGTGTATTTCATCTATCCATCTCTTAACCTCAATTTCCTAATGCCATTTATTACACATCTGCCAATCTGCTGATGATCTGGATAGGTAGAGTGGATGATGGGAAGAGTATTGGGGAAGATCTCAGGCTACCTGCCTTCAGCCAGTTCCCAAGCTCTTTTCCAGCCAATTGCCTAACATCAAGCAAGTTACTTCATCTCTTTGCAATGCAGTTTCTACATCTATAAAATGAGGGGTTTGGACTAAATGCTTTTTCAAGTGTGTCTTGATTCTAATATGATATCCTACTAACTTGATTTTCAAAGTATTGTCTCATTTAATAGTTTTATTTACTAAGAGGTAATTGACTTCACGTGTACAAGTTCTATTGGGACAAATTCCTCACTAAGCCTCAACCTTTCCTGAGACCTAAGTGGTCCAAGAAAGGGGAATAATAAAACTAATTTTGCAGGACTGTTGTGATAATTAAATGGACTACATGTGGACACCAGTGAGGAAATGTTTGAAATTTATTTTATTAAAGTATAGCTAATATAGAATGTTGTGTTAATTTCTGCTCTATAGAAAACTGGTTCAGTTTTACATATATACACACATATACATTCTTTTTCATTATGATTTATTATAAGATATTGAATAATATCGTTCCCTGTGCTGTACAGGAGGACCTTGTTGTTTATCCATCCTGTATATAATAGTTTACATCTGTTAAGCCCAAATCCCAAATCCATCCCTTCCCCCACCCCTAACCCCCATGGCAACCACAAGTCTGTTCTCTGTGTCTGTTAAGTCTCCAGACATATGCCCAGGAGTTGTTACAAAGCAAAGGTGAACATACATCTGCTGGAAAGTTTTTCATTCTCATTTTTACAATCCAGGAATTTCAAAATACTTCGGGAGTGTTAGGTCATCCACAGACCTGTTTCTCTGTTACTCACCCACAGTTTGTCTGCATTCGCTCTGAGTCTTTGCAGGGTGTCTCACCCATACCTACAGTCCAACAGTGAGTGACTCAGCCTGTTGAATAACCCCCTTTTCCCCAGTATGACATGTCAACTTTATTTCATTGCTGTGGCATGTCTCTTGCCTGGTGGCTGATAAACAAGGCAACTCAGTTAGGAAACCAAAGCAAATTCCCTCCTTCTGAGTCAAGGCAGGAGGTCTGCCAATCTAGACCTAGGAGACAAGCTTTTACACCTTGCTCATTGTCTAAAGATGTTGTTCTTCTCTTTCTCAAGCTCACTCCACTCCCCTCACCCCTAGCCATCTCCCCAAAAGAGGCCATAACCTGGGAGCTATTTTTACCTACAGAATAAATCCAGGGGCACGATCTTTCGTGTTGCATTTATCAAAAAAGAGGGGGTTTATGTTATTGACTTATTTAAAATCAAGTATTGGTTTCTGCAAGGGTTTGATGCATTTGATGTTTGTAAAACTGGGTTACACTTTAGGATTCTCAGACTGCCGCACAGCTGGATTGTCTGCAGATATGGAAGTCTCTGGTCATGAAGACACCACAATACAATGAATGGGCAAGGCAGCGGTGTGACGTTTCTGGGCCCCATTTTCTTTATCTGGAAATAAGGATTAAAAATAACTCTTTTTTTGTGAGAATTAAGTGAGAATATGCATAGAGTGTTAGTTGCTCCATTGTGTCCAACTCTTTACTGTTTTGCCCAGAGTCCGAGTCCCCAAAACTGAGAGAATAAGACATCCACAGCAATGCAAAAGCATAAAGGGGTTTATTGCTAGCTCGAGCCAGGGCTCCTGTCACATCTAACACAGTGGAGTAGAACAAGAGCCCCAAGCCCAGATTTTCAGCAGTATTTATAAGTTTAGAACAAAGACAGGGAGTTGGCAAGGGTTGATTGGCTGCAGGGGTTTCCTGGTATTTACTGATTGGCCACTTATCATCCCTCTGATTGGTCAGAGATATCATCTCTCTGAAGCCCCGGAAGCATGACTCAGGGATTATTTTTGGCCTAGTGCACCTCTCTGAGCCTGTCATGGCTCTGGTGAGGTTGTAACATTTACGACCCCATGAACTGTAGCCCACCAGGCTCCTCTGTCCATAGAATTCTCCAGGCAAGAACACTGGAGTGGGTAGCCATTCCCTTCTCCAGGGCATCTTCCCCACCCAGGGATCAAACCCAGGTCTCCTGCATTGCAGGCGGATTCTTTCATGTCTGAGCCACCAGGGAAGCCCAAGCATAAAGTGCATGCAAAAATATACCCTTGATCTACATGAAGGTGATTCTGCCCATGGACTTTCTGTGTAGCCCTCACAACAATACTGGTTTCTGCCTTAATTGTCCCAAATGACAACATAGAGATTATTATGTTTACCATAAAATCATGTTTTCAAAAGCTTGAATTAGTAAAATATGAATTAGTACCACTATTCCAGAGGCAACTTAGCATTTCTGTCAAAAATAAAAATTACAGCTTACCAGTCCCACAAAGTACATTGGGTAGGTAAATTATTATAAATCTATAAAGAGGAATACCATCTCGGCAGCCATTAAACATCACGTTGTAGAAAAACATTTATTCTTATGGGAACTATTCATTCTGTATCACTCCGTGAAATATGCGAACAGTAAAAGAGGATACACTGTTTGATATTTTTTAATAAATAAGAAAAGCACATACACACATGGAAAAAATACTGGAAGGTACCCAGCAAAACATTAATCATAGTTTTCTTTGGTTGGAATCCAAGTGATTTTTGTTGTCTTCCTTTGTGATTTTTCTCTGTTCTACAAGTTTTCTTTTCTGATGATACTTTATTTCTTTGATTAGAAAAAAATATGGCTATGAAACCAATCTGGTTTTCAAATGAGTGTTATAATTTAATCCACAATCCCCTTTAGAATTCCAAATCCCAAACCTTTAGAATGCTTTAGAATGACTTAGAAAAGAATTTATAAATGTGTGCACAGGAAGAAAGCTGAGAAGAAACACATCAAAACATGAACAATATTATCTCTGTGTAATGGTTTATGAGTGATTTTGTTTTTCATCCTGCAATTTTCTGTATTCTCAAAATATCTACAATCTGTATATATTACTTTTAGAAGTAGGAAAAATGCTATTAAAATATCTGTTGAATCATTATTATTTATTAAAAGTAATGTTTTCTTGCTGCCTCCTGTGAGAGCAGTGTGGTTGATGTAAGCTTTTTTCATAGCTGAATTTTCTTGCTGTAAATAAACCGGCTCAAAGGAAGCTCATGATTCTCAGTTTCAGGATGTCTAATTTGAACAAAATCTATTTTTTCTTTTAAAAATCTTTCATTCATAGTTCAGGGTGATTTTAATTTGTATATATCAAGTTATTCAAAGCTCAAGTTATAAGACACCAGAGGGAAGACGGCTGAATAGGAGGAAAGCCTGAAAATCTTGTGGGCAACTCTGGCCTCACAGGATTGTCAGCCTGATTCCAGATCAAAGGGGCTCAGATAAATGCATTAACTTTAGATTTCTTTTCCCCCGAGCCTCAGATCCACTGGACACTTGCCCATCTGGGCTGAGCCCCATAGGCAGCTGCTTTTGGAGCAAGGGTGTCTTGAGGTCACATCTAAGCAGCTCTCCATGTCTGGTCAAACAACCAGAGTGTGTTTAAACATGAATGATATTTTCAAGGTCAGTGCTGGGTTTCTAGCAAAAGAAAAAAAATAACTGATATTTAGGATAGAAAACAGGGGCAGAGGGCGGGGAAACAAATGAAATTCTAGGTCTCTTATTGAAGCTCTCTGTCCAGCAAATATTTTAGGGATGTCTAGAAATGGGTGAATTTGGGACCAGATTACAGTTTCTTCATCTGTGTTTTTCTCTTAAAGGATGAGTTACTTGTATGTTGGAAAACAGCTCTTATTGACAAAGGTGAACAATGTTGACTTCTTAGCATAAATACCATTGCAGAGGAGAAAACAAACGAGGAAACAAACAACAGTGCATTTCTTTCCGTTAGTGACATCCCAAGCAGGAGGAGAAGAGGGTGACAGAGGACGTAATGATTGGATGCCATCACTGACTCAATGGACATGAGTTTGAACAAACTCCGGGAGATGGTGAAGGAGGGAAGCCTGACACGCTGCAGTCCACAGGGTCACAAAGAGTCTGACATGACTGAGTGACTGAACAACACCAAGCTATGCAGTGGCTCAGCTAGAAATCCGGGAATTATCCTTGCCTTTTATCTCTTTTACCCGCTTCTTCGATTCCAAACCCCCACCTCTTGTTTCTCCCAACCACCCCTTCTCCAGCTGCCACTGGCATCCTGGCCTTATCCTGGTGGCCTTCTCGAGGCCCCTGGACCTGTGGGTAGACTCACCCAGGTCCCAAAGCGGTCATCGCAGCATGCAAACCTAACTACGTCATTCCCTTTTAAAATTTACTCCTTCTGGGTCAAAATCCGAGCTCTTTGACCTGGCATTTCGGGGCCTTCTCTCTTTAGCTACCTCTACTCCTCCCAGCTCAGACCTGGGCTTCCTGCCATTTCCCGACCCCTGCAGGGCAAGGGTCCTTCCTTCAAACCACAAACTCAAAGATGAAATTGAGGATTTTAGGACTTCCCTGGTGGTCCAGTGGTTAAGAATCTGCCTGCCAATGCAGGGGACACAGGTTCAATCCCTGGTCTGGGAAGATCCCACATGCCACAGAGCAACTAAGCCTGTGCAGCACAACTACCCATGCCTGTGTGCCCTAGAGCCCATGTGCACAAGAGAAGCCTCCACAATGAGAAAACCACACACTGCAACTAGAGGAAAGCCTGTGTGCAGCAACTAAGACCCAGCACAGCTAAAAATAAATACATAAGATTTTTTAAAATTGAGGATTTTTAAAATGCTGTCAGCAGGGCCTTAAACTCCAAGCACGGGGCCTGTGTGACTATACTAAGTCATCTACGAACCTTCAAGTTGTGAACTTTCAAAGATGCGAACAAGTGTTCACACGTCCAATCGCATACGTTAGCTCACGTGTCTGCTTTACACTGCCATGGGTGTGCATCCTTTACAAGTGGTCACGCTTAGGTGTATTTCACTGTAGCGTACTGTATAGGGTACAGTGGTACAGTGTCTTTGTGTGAAAAGTACTATAAATCTATTACAATATTGTGCTGTAGTACATATACAGTATACTACATACAGCCAATTATGTTAGTTGGGTACCTAGGCTAATGTTGTTGGACTTACGAACATATTGTACTTACAAATGCGTTCTCAGAAAAAAACTCCTTTGAATGTCGGGGACTTACTACGTTCAAGTCACCTGCCCATGAGGCCAGCCCTGCCCCATGGGGTGTTTACACCACAGTTCCCTCACTCCTGTGGCGCTTAGCCTGGAATATCCTGCTCATTCTCCACTTTCATCATCCTCTTCTCCTCCTTGTTCTTTAAGATTCACTTGGCTTGGGTACCACACCAAGAAATCCCTCCAGACTTTCTTCCTACAACCCAGGACTCCCAAGTTGTGGTGTGTCTTTGTCCTCTGAGCTCATTTTAGTCAGTGATTCCCCAAAGATGGGCCTCAACCATCTATGTATGAGCTCCTAGGGCAGTTTTGACAATGAATCTGAACCACTGAGGCGAGGCCTGGGTACCTGCAAAGCTCATAAGCAGTTCTATGTGCCCCATACTGAGGTCTGAGGATGAACGCTCCTGGTCTGGTCTCCTTTTTGGGGTCTCTGCTTCCTTAATATCTGGCACAGTGCCTGGCACCCCCATGTGTACCCTGGCCTCCAGAGGAGCTCCAGAAGTGGGGGAAGTCCTGTTTTCTCTGGTTGGGGGCCCTCCTGGGAGGCACCAGGCAGGCTGCAGGCCAAGGAGTGTGCAAGGCCCCCACCTGCCAGCATTTCCTTCCAGGTCTCCTTGTTCTTGAATCGAAAGGTGACATCCATCCAGAAAAAAGCTAAAAACCCAGGACCCTGCCACTGGCTTGCATCTGGCCCAGAGTAAAAGGCAGCAGTGAACTTGGCCATGGCTGAATTTAGCCCAGTTCTGGTACTGGCATGGGGTGTATCGATCACAGAAGTCCAGGGACCTGCACCCAAGGCCTGATAGCCCCCTTCCCACGCTCTCAGCCCTGGGCTCACAGAGCAGCACCCAGGATGCTGTAAAGATGCTCCAGCCTCAGGCCCCAAACAGGGCATTTCTTTGCAAGGAGGGGAAGATGCTACCTTGGGTGGCGGGTGTGCAGAAGAAGGGCTGTGCTGTGTTAAATCGCTTCAGTCGTGTCTGACTCTTTGCGACCATAGGGACTGCAGCCCGCCAGGCTACTCTGTCCATGGGATTCTCCAGGCAAGAGTACTAGAGTGGGTTGTCATTTCCTTCTCCAGGGGATCTTCCCAACCCAGGCATCGAACTGCATTGGCAGGTGGGTTCTTTACCACTAGGGCTACCTGGGAAGCCCCAGGGGAAGGGCAACCAGCCTGAAATCTTCTACTACTGTTCACTCCTGTCTTCTCTGCAAGATGGAAGAGCTGCAGGTACAGCCCAGGGGGCACCTATATCCTCCATGCTGGACACACCCTTGGCTCAGCTGGCCACATTCCCAAGACCAGCCCAGGGCCCACCCAGATCAACAAGCCCGCCCCCCTCAACAAGCAGGCCATCTCCACTCTCAGGGTCTCCCCATTACCCTCACTCATGGAGCCTGGGGCACCCCAAGCCCTAGGCTCCCATGGTCCTATTTCAGGCATATCTACTCCAAGCAGGAAGACTGCCTTACAAAAACTTGGCCCTTTCTCTCCTGTTTTGATTAGATACAGACTGTTTTTGCTTTGTTTAAAAAAATATTTTTGGTTTCTTTTATGGCTGTTGTTTTAAACAGTAGCTCTTTCTAATTAGGAGCATCATCAAATTTGGGTCCATTGCCAGCTAAACTAGGCAAAATTTCGAGGTCTTGAGGAGGCTGTTACAGAAAGGGGAGCCCTGCAGTGTCCACGGCAGAAAGAGGCAAGGACCCCCAACGGACCACTTAGTAACTGTCCATGATCCAGTTAGCCGGTGGCCTGCCTGTGGTTGCCTGAGTAAACAGAGGTCTCGTGAATCACAAGGTAACTAGGGCTACTTCTCTGTCAAGTTCTTCAGCCACATACAATTTCTCACTATTCCTCTGAAATTTTCCTTTATCATCAACATCATCACCCAGTATCAACAGCTTAAATTCACCAAATGATTCATATGTGTGAGGCATGGTGTGAATGTTGTCCTTAAAGAGTCTCATTATGTCCCATATTAACCCTGAATATTGCCATTATTGGCCCCATTTATGGATGGGATGATGGAGGCTCATAGGTGCAGGTCACCTGTTCAAAGTCATACAGATATTAGGATTCAAATGTACATTGCACTGTGGCCATAGTGAACCTGTGCATATATAGTTCCCCCATGGATCACTTCCTTTATATGGCCTCCCTAGTCAGCAGGAAGGGATGCTCAGGATCACCCTTCCTTAGCCCTTCAGAGCAACCACCACATGCATTCACATTTCTGTCTACCTGTTGTTCAGTTGCTCAAGTCGTGTCCAACTCTTTGCAACCCCATAGACTGCAGCACACCAGGCTTCCTTGTGCTTCACCATCTCCCAGAGTTTGCTCAAAATCATGTCCATTGAGTCGGTGATGCCATCCAACTATCTCATTCTCTGTCATCCCCTTCTCCTCCCGCCTTCAAGCTTTCCCAGCATCAGGGTCTTTGCCAATGAGTCAGTTCTTTGAATCAGGTGGCCAAAGTATTGGGGCTTCAGCTTTAGCAACAGTCCTTCCAATGAGTTTAGGGTTGATTTCTTGTCTACCTGTGATATGATTTAAAAAACACATAGATATATTTGGCCTTTGTCCTCATTTCCTGGCACAGAGTTCTTAAAACCTTTGGAATTTCCTAGTGATAGGAGTGTTATTCATAACACTTTGACCACACCTGAATTTATGCTGATGAGATGGCTCATGGGGGTTCCCAGGGAAACCAAACATATAGTGAGAGGGTTGGAAATTTCAGCCCCACCCCACCTCAGCATCACCTCCATGGAGGTGAGAGGGATTGGGGATTGAGTTCAATCTCGATGGCCAATGCTTTCATCAATCATGCCTACTTAATGAAACCTCCACAAAAATCCCTAAAATCCAGGAGCTTCTGATCTGGAAACCACATTCACATGCTGGGAGAGTGGTGCACCCCAACCCAATAGAGGCTCCTGTGCTGGGGACCCTTCCAGACCTTGTCCAATGTAAATACTTCTTCATTTGACTGTTCATTTCTCTCCTTTACAATTAACAATAATCATAAGTCTTGACTTCAGTGAGTCCTTGTAGTATATTATAGAACCTGAAGGCAGGTCATGGGAACCACTGAATTTGTAGCCAGCTGCCCAGAAGAGCAAGTGGGCTGGGGACTCCATTTGCAGCTGGTGCCTGAAGTGGGAGCAGTCTCATGGCACTGAGCCCTTGATCTGGGGTGGGTGTGTGTGTTGGGTGGGTGGGGGTGGGGGGAGGTCCTGTGCTAACTCCAGGCAGTTAGTGTCAGAACTGGATTGAACTGTAGGACACCCTATTGGTATCAGAGACTTGAAAAACTAGTTGATTGGTGTTGGGGAAACCACAGAACCACTGTGTTGACCCATGAGCTAGACCCTGGGGAGGGCCTAGACAGCACAGAGCCTGGCATGTCACAGGTACTCACCTCGTTTCACCCCTTTATCTGCAACTTCAGGCTCTCAACCTCCAGGCGTAGCTCCTGAAACCTCTCTTTATCTTCAGTTAGTTAGTGAAACTGGTGTTCATTGGGTTTGGCTCAGTGAGCTTGGCCTTCAAATGAGAGGTGTTAGTTAAGTTTGAGGACTCAATGACTAAGGTCACATTGATGCTCAGTGACAGAGCAAGGACGGGGCATATCAGCCTCTTAAGTCAGACATCAACCCTTGGCCTCACTGTCTTTCAACTTCCCGAAGTTTGCTTCCTTATTCGCTGCCACAATTCTGTAGGACCAATGATGGCACCCCACTCCAGTGCTCTTGCCTGGAAAATCCCATGGATGGAGGAGCCTGGTAGGCTGCAGTCCATGGGGTCGCTAAGTCAGACATGACTGAGCGACTTCACTTTCACTTTTCACTTTCATGCATTGGAGAAGGAAATGGCAACCCACTCCAGTGTTCTTGCCTGGAGGATCCCAGGGACGGAAGAGCCTGGTGGGCTGCCGTCTATGGGGTCACACAGATTCGGACACGACTGAAGTGACTTAGCAATGCAAAAGTCAAGTCTCCGTGAAGGTTTAGGACTCAATGAAAATGGTTTCCACTCTTTAAACTGGACTTTTCTCCATCAGGCAGGATAACTGAAGGCAGCATCTCAGCTTTTCGCCACCCACCGAATAGGCCTCTCTGTCTGGAAGCCCCGCTCCCTCTGAAGGCGAGAGAGCTGAGGGCAGTTGGGGAAGGAGATGACTCCAGAAAGGCTCCACTGCTGTCAGCAGCTTCCAATGCAGTGATTCACGGGGCCGGCCAGCTCTGCATCACGGAGGCCAACTGGGCATCTGTCATCGGCGCTCTCCTCTCTCGGAAACGGCTTCTTCAAAAGGGTCTGCAGCCGCCAGTGGCGAGGCCTGCTCGGAGCTGCTGGGGTGGTTGGAAGGTGGAGGGAGGCGGGGCGGGGGGTGGGGGGGAGGAGGCCTGGAGAGCTGCCGCCCAGAGAGGCCGGTGACAGGAAGAATCCATCAATCTTGCATGCAGCGCCAAATATGGCGCTGGGCTCGAGAGGTAATAAACAAAATGGTCACACTGCGGGCTCACAAGGAGAGACGTGACAGAGGAGAGCGAGGGGCCGGCCTGACGTCAGCGTGTGCGGTCCCGGCTGAGCTGCCCGGCTCACCCCAGGGAGCAGGAATCCCATATTTGTCCTTGCGGAGCCCCTGTGGGCTTTGTTCTTGATGGATGCGCCCGAAGCCGGAAGGGGGAAGCTAAGGCCGTGGATCATGTGGAAATGTGTTCTTGGCACTGCCCCCTGGGCCGGTAGGCTTTCCGAAGGCATGGTGTGGATTGAGCCCCTCTGTCACGGCCCCTGCTTGCTTTTGGCAGCACCATCCACTCACAGCTGGGCTGTTAGTGAGGAGGGAGCAGATGTCATTGTTGGAAATAGCCAGAACTGTTCCGCATGAATGGTGTGAGCACATATTATACAAATTTGAATTTTATTTTATTTTTTACTGTAAACACTTGTTGCTGGGGCTTCCCAGGTGGTGCTAGTGGTAAAAAACCCACCTGCCATTGTACGTAGACATAAGAGATGTGGATTCGATCCCTAGGTTGGGAAGATTCTCTGGAGTATTCTTGCCTGGAAAATCCCATGGACAGAGTCTACAGCCCATACGGTCGCAAAGAGTCGGACACAACTGAAGTGACTTAGCACCTGTTGCTTAGCTGTTTTATTTTATCTTGTTATTTTTTGCCCTTGGGGATGTGGGATCTTAGTTTTCCAACCAGGGATTGAAAGAACAGTCTGCATTGAAAGAACAGTCTGAACTACTAGGCCACCAGGGAAGTCCCAAATTTTGAGTTTTAGAGATTTTAGGACAGCTGTTTGTAGGGGGCTGGAGAACCCACAGACACCTAAGGCTGGTCCAGATGACTAATTTCCCCACATAAAAATCTGAGAGCAGAGCACGGTGTTTCCCCTCCAGGACCGGATGGTTGGCATGTCTCTAAGGGCCATGGGGCAGAGGCCACTTCTAGTGGTGTCTTTGAGAATACCTGGCTCCTGCATTGGCTTCGTGAAAAATGGAGCCCTCGCCCTTTGCTAAGTCTCTGTGTGTTTGGCTTTTGTTTTTAATTTGGAGTATAGTTGATTTACAAAGTTGCGTTAGTTTGCAGCGTACTGCAAAATGAGGCAGTTATACATATATTTGGGTTTTCTTAACCATGAGATTTATCAGGGGCTTGTGTCTTATATGACTGCCTAGAGGAATAGCTGATGAGGGAGGTAAGATCACGTGATGGGAAGAAGTACCCAGGATTTTGAGCCAGAAAGACCTGGTTTTGAATCCCAGCTGTGCCCATCAGCACCCGTGAGCCCTTTGAGCATTCAGCAAACACACCAAGTTTCCACGCGTCCATAAAATGGGGTGATTGCTCCCTCTTCGCAGAGTTTTCATGAGAAATAGCCTTTCAGAAGGTAGTTCAGCTCAGTCATTCAGTCGTGTCCGACTCTTTGCGACTCTATGAACACCAGGCCTCCCTGTCCACCACCAACTCCAGGAGTTTACCCAAACTCATGTCCATTGAGTCGGTGATGCCATCCAACCATCTCATCCTCTGTCATCCCCTTCTCCTGCCCTCAATCTTTCCCAGCATCAGGGTCTTTTCAAGTTCTCAGTAAACTGTAGTTTCTATTGAAATGCATATGGGTTCTTGTAAATTACCTATAGATTGTTCATGGCTAGAAACTCTCCTTCTTCCTGTACATTTTTGTGATTCAGAGCTCTTTCCAACAAGCTGTGGCTTTAAAAATGCAGATGCCTTCTGCAGAAGAAAAAAAGCTTTCCGAGGAAAGCCAAAGGGCAAACTGTTCTGATTAGCGCAACTCTGTCTGCACTCTAATGCCTGCTCTTGCCTGTCACAGAATGCTGAGCAGGGGTCTGCATCAGAACTGCGCAGAAATGTGACTGCGATCCTGCCTGACCATGAGACTGGGGTGCACCACCGTTGTCCTCAGTCTTTCCGCCGGTCACCCTCAGTGGAAATGCACTGAAGGTTTCAGATCAGCAGCCTGAGGAGTGGGAGCCAGAGATGGGGGATGGAGAAAATGCAGCTCCTGAGCTGTCCCAGAGGTGGCAAGCTTTCCATGCTGCTGATAGCAATGTGGCCAGCATACTGGATGCACTAAGGGATGGTCACCACATGCCTTTCGTGCCCTCATGTTGATTGGACCCATTCCTGTTGATTCTCCAAGATCACTGTCTATATGGAGAAAATTAGGAGATCCGCCAGAGAAGGAAATGGCAACCCACTCCAGTGTTCTTGCCTTGAGAATCCCAGCGACGGGGGAGCCGGTGGGCTGCTGTCTATGGGGTCGTACAGGGTTGGACACGACTGAAGCGACTTAGCAGCAGCAGCAGCAGGAGATCCACAGGCATTTGCTTCATATTGTCCAGGATGGAAAATTCTTATCCCTTGTCCCAGAAGAAAAATAGCTGAGAGGCCATCAGATATTAAGTCTTAAACATCATGGAGAGATAATGTCCCAGAGCCATATGAGCTCTGACGGACCAAAACAGGGAGGTAAATGAACTAAAAATGGGAAATGAATGAGGATGTCTAAACAGACAGGCAAGCCATTATTAACACAAGAATAGGATTAAACCTAACGCACGACTTACTAGTTTTAGTTGTGTCTGCAATTCATATTTCTCCCACAGTGAAGCTACATTAAGAATAGTAGATTAAATAAATAAAGAATAATGGAAGAGGGTGACGATTGTCATTTATCACCCATAAAGATCCACATTTCCACTCTGTGGCAACAAAATCGGGGATCTAAATATTAACAAGTAGAACACATTATAAACAGTTATATATTATTATCGCTGTAAAGTCATTACAGAAGAAATAAAAACTGTTTTTTAACTATTAATATTCATCAAATGTTAATGAAAATACCTAACAAATAATTATGAAAAACACATTGCTTAAGTAATAAAGATGAAAGAGATGATCATCGTGGTGAATATATAATCTGCAAAATAAAGATCATGCCTTTAATAAGACTTAATTATGTCATTAAATATTTAATTTTACTTTCACTACTAAATTTTGTTTGCATTTCGCATATTTTAAATGTAAAAAGCTCCTTAATAAGATTTGTCATTTAGTGCACATCAAATGCCAGAGCATTGAAGTTTGACTTATTGTCTTCATCAGATTGGTCGAACATCATTTTATTTATCATGAAATGAAATGAACGACCTTCTTTGAAATTTACTACATGTTATGCTTTATCCAAACGGGGTTTAATAATTGATTCTAGGTTATATCCACAAAAATAATGTTTTCTAATGGTGACCAAAAAAAATCATTGCTTTCCTTTCAGTTTTTTTTAAATGAATATCTCACAATGCCCCCCATTTCCCACTGTTTGTATAAGATAAAGTAGGTCTGATTCCGCCTCAGCTTGCTATAGGATAGGTCTGATACCATTCATAATGAGATCATTCATTTCCTGAGAGTTGATCCCTTCACTTATAATTTCCGCCTCTAGATAAATCCTGTTTCACTGGTTTAAGGTCACAGCAAGTTAGTTGGTTTCCTGGTATTGGTGAATATTGCTGAAAACTCTTGGACTCCAAATATCTTATAGTATTGTTTATACATGTAATCTAAACAAAAAGGGTACAAATGAACTTATTTACAAAATAGAAGTAGAATCACAGGTGTAGAGAACAAACTTATGCTTACCATGGGGGGAGGATGGGGGAGGGATAAATTGGGAGACTGAGATTGACATATACACACTGCTGCTGCTGCTGCTGCTAAGTTGCTTCAGTCATGTCTGACTCTGTGCAACCCCATAGACGGCAGCCCACCAGGCTCCCCCGTCCCTGGGATTCTCCAGGCAAGGACACTGGAGTGGGTTGCCATTTCCTTCTCCAATGCATGAAAGTGAAAAGTGAAAGTGAAGTCCCTCAGTCGTGTCCGACTTAGCGACCCCATGGACTGCAGCCTACCAGGCTCCTCCATCCATGGGATTTTCCAGGCAAGAGTACTGGAGTGGGGTGCCATTGCCTTCTCCGCATATACATACTACTATATATAAAATCGGTATCTTACAAGGGCCTACTGCTTAGCACAGGGAACTCTACTCAATACTCTGTAATAACCTATAGAGGAAAAGAATCTAAAGAGTGGATATAGATAAATGTAAAACTGCTATATACTTGAAACCGATGCAACACTGTAAATCAACTATATGCCAATAAAAAACTTTTTAATAAAAATAAACACATACATAAATAAAAGCATTAAAAAAAGAGAAAACAAGCAAAAAAACTCTCAGCCTCACCTTCACACACAGTGAGAACCTCCTCCGTCTCAAGCGCCCTGTGCAAGGCCTGACTAGATCACTCAGTGGACACAGCCAGAGAGGCGCACACAGCACAGAGACGCGGGGACATGGTTTCCATGGCTCAGCGGAGCCAGGGGTGTGCATCTGTCCCCATTCACATCGGCAGCTGGAAATCAGCTATGAACCAGCACACCACTGTGTATATGTTCAGGGATCAGGACACGACACCCCACTTCTCTCCCACTGCCCCTTCACTACCTGACCCATAGCCCAGCAGGAGGAGCAGAGATGCTCCGTGGTTGCCAGCAGGTCAGGGTACCAAGTGCCCGCCAGGTCTTCAAACATCTCAGTAGGACAAATGTTGCTTTCTCCCCCCAGTGTCTCCATCTCCTGACCAGCTCTTACTCCCAGTCCCGCAGCTGAGGCAACAGGGTAGAGGCCCACACCCAGGTTTTCCTTTGCTGCCAGAAGATAAAGAGCTCTCCGTGGGGAGAGAGGAAGGTACTCTCCTCTCGTGCACGTCTCCTGATGGAGTCACTGCCTAGGGAATCTCTCCACCTGGACTCCAGGGCTGAGAAGGAAGCTGGATGGGGGGGCAAGTGACCAACCGTCCCACTTAGGACAGGATGAGAGTTTTCTGGGGTGGAGGGACATTCAGAGATAAAACCCAAGATGGTCCCAGGCAGCTCTGGATGGTGGGTCCCCATGGGGGCATCTTCTATCCTTATTCTCTTACCCCATCTTCCCCGGGGGTCCAGAAAGGCAGATCCACTAGAAGACAGATATCTGTTTGGAAAGGCCTATTCCTTCTCTGACAGTGACTGGGAAGAATAGGAACAACAGAGAAGAAACCAGAAGTCCCCAGGAGAATCCACTGTTTCCGTCCTCGGACATAAATGAGGGGTCTGGAGCTCCATCTTTGATCCATTTAGGAACTCAATTACCTAACCTCTGGAGCTTTGGGGAGGCCTGAGCCCCCAGCTCCTGGGAGAGGCCTGTGGAAATATGGACACAGCCTCCTCCCTCCTGACTGCCAGGCCTGTGCAGGCTCATCATTATTCATGCCTATCAGGGCTTTCCACGTTTCCCAGTCACCAGAAACTTGCCCTTCTGGGTTTTCCATTCCTACTTGGCTGGAAGTGCCTGACTTGCATACGGTGGGCTGGGGGTAGCCGGCTGGTGTGTCAGTCTGTGGATGCCAGACGAACAGGCCCATCCTGACCCCCTCGGCCACTCTGGTCTTAACTTCCTTCCCCAGGATGTCCTGGCTTTTTTTAGATTTGCCACTTTCACAGAAGAAACAATGACCAGAATAGTAATGGGGCGAATCTCCCTGCCTCCTCTCGCTCACACTTGTCCTAGAATGGAGCCACTTCACGTGATTGCCCCTTTTCTAGCCTCTGCAGGGAAGTGGGGAGTCAGACAGCCTGGGGATTGCTGGTTTAACAGTGGTGCTGGGGTTGCTGCTCACTTCCAAGGGGTTCTGCCCATGAAGAGGGGGTCCAGAATCTGTTTTTTGTCAGATTCTTTTCCATGATAGATTATTATAAGAAATTGAGTGTCGTTCCCTGTGCTATGCAGTATCTATTATTTATTTTATACATAGACATGAGTATCTGTTCATCTCAAACTCCTAATTTATACCCCCTTGCTTTCTCCTTTGGTAATCATAAGCTTTTTCTTCTATGGACCATCGAAAAGGCAAGAGAGTTTCAGAAAAACGTCTATTTCTGCTTTATTGACTGTGCCAAAGCCTTTGACTGTGTGGATCACAAGAAACTGTGGAAAATTCTGAAAGAGATGGGAATACCAGAGCACGTGACTTGCCTCTTGAGAAACCTGTATGCAGGTCAGGAAGCAACAGTTAGAACTGGACATGGAACAACAGACTGGTTCCAAATAGGAAAAGGAGTACATCAAGGCTGTATATTGTCACCCTGCTTATTTAACTTCTATGCAGAGTACATCATGAGAAACGCTAGGCTGGAAGAAGCACAAGCTAGAATCAAGATTGCCGGGAGAAATATCAATAACCACAGATATGCAGATGACAACTCCGTTATGGCAGAAAATGAAGAAAAACTGAAGAGCCTCTTGATGAAAGTGAAAGAGGAGAGTGAAAAAGTTGGCTTAAAGCTCAATATTCAGAAAACTGAAATCATGGCATCTGGTCCCATCACTTCATGGCGGGAAAACAGTGGAAACTGGTCAGCCACTGGAAACACTGGAAACACTGGCTGACTTTATTTTGGGGGCTCCAAAATCACTGCAGTTGGTGATTGCAGCCATGAAATTAAAAGATGCTTACTCCTTGGAAGGAAAGTTATGGCCAACCTAGACAGCATATTAAAAAGCAGAGACATCACTTTGTCAACAAAGGTCCATCTAGTCAAGGCTATGGTTTTTCCAGTAGTCATGTATAGATGTGAGAGTTGGACTATAAAGAAAGCTGAGTGCAGAAGAATTGATGCTTTTGAACTGTGGTGTTGGAGAAGACTCTTGAGAGTCCCTTGGACTGCAAGGAGATCCAACCAGTCCATCCTAAAGGAGATCAGTCCTGGGTGTTCATTGGAAGGACTGATGTTGAAGCTGAAACTCCAGTACTTTGACTCATTTGAAAAGACTCATGCTGGGAAAGATTGAGGGCAGGAGGGACGACAGAGGATGAGATGGTTGGATGGCAGCCCTGACTCAATAGACACGAATTTGGGTGAACTCCAGGAGTTGGTGATGGACAGGAAGGCCTGGCGTGCTGCGGCTCATAGGGTTGCAAAGAGTCCGACACGACTGAGCGACTGAACTGCACTGAATGAGCCTGTTTCTGTCTTGTAGATGAGCTCATGTGTGTCATATTTTAGATTCCACATATAAGTGACCATATGGTATTTGTCTTTCTCTGTCTGGTTTACTTCACTTAGTATGATCATCTCTAGGTCCATCCATGTTGCTGAAAATGGCATTATTTCATTCTTTTTTGGAGCTGAATAATATTCCATTGTGTACATGTAGCACATCTTCTTTATCCATTCATCCGTCCGTGTATATTCAGGTTGCTTCCATGTCTTAGCTATTGTGACAAAGGACACATTTCAATTACCTTTTCTAAGTGCCTCATTGTGTTGTCCACGGCCATCGAACGAAGGGCTCTTCCTCATTCACTGAGTCTCAGTACTTTTCTGTGCTGGGAAAACACCCAGCTGTTAGGTTGTATTTATCAGTGAAAGAAGGCAGATCCTTGCCATTAAAGTCCTGTTTCTACTCTGGTGTTTTCCCACCATGTGAAGAAATGCACGATTCTAATTTCTTCGTTCACACGGGCCTTGAGAAGATGAGATACTCAAGGACAGACGGATAGCCCAGAGCTGGGCAAGGAACAGGAAGTGAGATACCCCCATGGATATCTGTTCTATGTTAAACCTGCTCCTGGCTTTACTTTATTTAAGCCTAAAAGCAATTGTGTGACCTAACTACAGTAAGTCCCTGACATACTAATCTTCAAGTTGCAAAATTTCAAAGATTCGAATGTGCGTTCCATTAATGTCAGATGTGTGTGAAATTGCAGCTTGCCCTCCATCTCCTGTTGCTGACAGTCCTTCACCTCTACCATCTCCCACCCCCCTCCCTCCTCCAGGCAGTTGCTCTCTTGCCTGTTTTCTCGATGCCAGTCCCTAGTCCCTGTATGCCAGGTGTTGTACTGTACTACTGTGCTTTTCAAGATACTATCCTGTAACATTTAAAATGTTTTCTATGTTTTCTTTTGTTTTTTATGTATTATTTATGAAGGGTATTAGAAATCTATTACATTACTATATAGCTGATTGTGTGCGTGCCTTGGGTATCTAGGCTAACTTCGTTGGGCTTACAAACACACCGGACTTGCAAGCTCACACTCGGAATGGAACTCATTCGTGTGCAGGGGACTGACTGTACTAGCGTTCCCATTTCACAACTGAGGCAAACTCAGAAAGGTTAAGAAACTGTCTCAGAAAGGGACACTCAGGAAGGAATAGAGAGACAGGTCTTGAACCGGGTTTGTCTAATTTCACTGGCACAGAGGCTGAGGATGTTAGATGGAAATTCTCCTTCATCTTAACACAGGAGGGCCACCATTCAACAACGGAAAGAAGTGTTTGAGATTGACTCTCCGTTCTCTCTGTGTGTGTGTAATTATTGCTCCCCCAGTAAGACAAGGCCAGTGGTGAGAATCAGTGTGAGTCAAACAGACCTATTTTACATTCTTCCTTGTGTTCTTTCTTTGTTTTCCTCCTATTTCTAATGGAAAATTCTAGAGCCTCTCTGTCTAATACAGTAGCCATCAGCCCCACGTGGCTACTGAGCCCTTGAGACACCAGATTTCCAAGACTCAATATGAAAAAAGGAATACAAAATACCCCATTAATAATTTCTAGATTGATTTTATTGAAACGATCATAGTTTGGATATACTGGGGATAAATAAATTGGATTAACATTTATGTCATCTGTTTCTTTTTGCTTTTTCATGGGGCTAGTAGAAAATGTAACGTTACGTTATATGGCTTGTGTCTTATCTCTATTGGAGAGCACTGATCTGCTGCACTGCCTTTGTTAAGTCCTGATAAAAGACGGATGGCTTGTTAAAACTCTCCTTGGCCAGAGAAAATGCTTTTACCCCATTAATACTCACACTGAAACAAAATGAGGCTGATTGGGGATGAACACAGCTTGGGCCCCTGCCTCCCTGGCCCTCTGGGATATGCTCGGGGTACTGGCTGGGGCAGCCCATGCCTTGTTCCCTGAATCCACAGCTCTCGACATTCTGGAATGTTTCTGCCTTAAGCCTTTATCCTTTCTTCCCTGAGCGAAGTGCTTTGTCATTCCTCTTCGGGAGGAAGGTAGATGATGAAACCATGACCCAGAAAAATGATCTGATCTCACCAAGGTCATTACTGAAGGTCATGACCAAGCCAAGACGAGCATGCGGTCCACTTTGGAGTTTGCCTCCCTGAGCAGCCTGCAGAGGCTTTTCTGGTTGATGATCTTAGTTGCAAGAAGGCAGGTTCAAAACCCAGGCGGTGGGAACAGGGATTACAGAGTCTGTGAGCCCTGACCCCTCCCCTGCTCCTGGCATTCAGCAGCCTCCGGGCTCAATGACTTTATTTTTCTCCTCTCAGAGATGGAAAGTGCTGTAGTATTCCCCTTTGATGATTTAAAAGTGTTATGTGCCTTTTCCTCTTTCCTCTTTATATCCAGCTCTCTCCTTTCTCTGGGCTGCTTTTACACTCGTTTCCATAGTAACCACCTCTATTGTATCCCTGACTGTGAAGAGAAATCTTGCAGATGTTAGTAGGGATCCAACACCTTCCAGGAGATATTTTGATGCACTGTCTCCTTATCTTCCCGCACTAATTTTCTTGCCTTTCTTCTTCTGACAGCTGCCCCTTCCTCCAAGTACCTACAAGCCCTTGGGGATGGCTCTCCTCCTCCATATGAGCCTGGGGGTGAGCAGGGAGAAGGGTGATGCTGGAAGAGAAGGCAGAAATCTCTGGGTCTTATTACAAATCTTAATTCTTCCCATGGCTTTGACACAACATGCCAAACCTAAAAGCCCTTGGGGGTGGAATCAAAAGCGCCGAGGCCTGAGAACAGCGGGGTTAGGCGCTCCAATGGCTGTTAGACAAGCATCCTTACCTAGAGATTGGCAGAATTCACAGAGGCTGTCTTGGCCATCTTGAATATAAACCCCACCCAGCCGTCTCTCCGGTTCCCATCACCTCCACCCCAGCCTCATGAAAATCTCATGACCGTCTCTATGCACTTGAATGTCTTCATTCTGTGCATTTCCCTTGGGTCTCCAAGTCTTCTTTCCTTATTAGTTTGGAAAGGAGGGCAGACGTGCAAATAGAACACACACACACACACGAATCAGGGCTTTGAAAACCCGCAACAACATCATCACCCACCTCCTTCCCAGAGCCAGGCTCAGCTGGCCATCAGGGAAGGGAAGGAGCATGGGTCTCCAACACTGACCTCCCGAAATTGTTTGAAGATCCTTTGCCCACCATTCCTCCTTGGAACTGGACATTATTCTTTTGATTACACAAGCCTGACAGCCTGATCATAATAAACATGTAAGTGAAGAGAACCTATTCCTTTCCAGCGGCATTATTTATTCACCTAAAGCAAAGGCTGTGCTATATTTAGCATCTGATGTCAGTGGGTTGTTTGATTTCTTGGAAATTGGCAGGAAGCCACCTCTCACATGATATATGAAATCACTGATAAATGCTTCTTTTCACCAAAAGAAAAACAGCTTAATAGATGCAGCCCTTTTCTGCTTCCCTCCCCTCCTCCCTCCGTCTCCTCCACCGTCCTCCCCCCTGCCTTTCCTTTCCTCGTCTGGGATTCGTCTTTCTGTGGCACAGCTCAGCAGAGCCTGTGAAGTGGAAATGAGTTGTTCAGTATCACAGGGCAAAATGAGGCTGTTGGGATGCTCAGGATGGTTTTTTTTCCTCTCCTAGATCCTGGAAGGCTGCCAGAGTGCCAGTGAATCAGACGCACACGCACAAAAAGGCAAATCTATACAGCCGTGGCTTTATGGGGCCCAGTATTTATGGTGGAGCACTAGCTCCGGGTTGCTATTTTGCAGGCGAAGATGGGAAATAGATAGTGATTCAGGATTGCCATTAAGTGAGAAAACAGCCCCAGTACAGATTGTGTGTAATAAACCAAATGCAGGGAGAAGCTGGAAGAAGCTGTGGATTTGCCACATGAGATCAGCCTTGGGCCCCATCAAGTTCAAGCTCCTGATTTGTGTGGTGGTTAATACCTGGTGCTCGGAACAAATCTTTCTGCTTTCACTCTGTCTTCTCTGCCATACACTGGGTCTATCACATAAAGCTAGTGGAGGGGTTGGGCAGGGCTGTGCACGTGAAATTAAATTAGTTCTCGCCCTCCTGTGGAGATCCATTTATATGGCTTGAAGTACAAGATTTAATTACCCTTATCTTAGATCCTATAAGAACCAGCATCACTATTGTTCATGAATTCACCCAGCCCCTTTCCACCATCAGCTGTGAGGTTTAACTCAGGACCCTCAGCGGAAGCCGGGTGGATAGTCTAATTGGCCGCGGGAAGTGAGGAAACAGCAGCTTCAGTGGTGATTTATTTACATTTCTTTGTCCTGGTCTCCATTCAATGACACCCTATTGGAAAGTATTCTGAAGACAAGAGAAGGGCTTGTTTTCAGCCCTTCAGCATCTTAGGTTCCCCTTCATTAAGGTCCCCTCTATAGTATGTTCTGTCAAGCAATCCTGGCTGGGTGATATTGACCATGGGCGTATGAGGGACTTGGAGAGTTTCAAAAACCCCACAGCGACACCAGCAGTGACTGGTCTTTCTCCCACCCCCAACACATGTGCATGACACTCATCTTCATCCTAGGTGAGAGAAAAAAACAAGGAAAGAGGAGGAAGTGAGAGCAGCAAAATCTGTGCTCTTTGTGTAGCTGCCTGAAGGTCTTACTAGGAAGAGGAATTGATGGATGGAGGGACAATAGAGAGATGAACAGATGGGCAGATGAATGATGGACCCTCATCAATTCCTCCATCAGTAAGAAAGCCCACAAAATGAACACTGGCTATAGGTCGAAGTTGTTTTCCATTCAGTCCTCAAATTTAGCATTCACTGAGGGCTCCATCCTAGGAACCACAGTAAGTGACAGCCTTTGTTTTAATTGGGATTATTTTTTTGATTCTCAAAATGAGGGGTATGGGACCAGATGACCTGTTAGCTCCCTTCCAGGCTCTGAAATGTTAAAGTTCTGTAATTGTGTGATTCTGTGATATTATGAGTCACCCAGGTGAATTAATGCTTTTCTGAGAGGTAGCCAGCCTCGTCTCCCCCAGGGGAGGTGAATGAGCTCTGTCTCAGACACAGATGCTTCTGGGACACACCCTACCAGTGTGACTGCCACTTCTCTGGGCCCTGAAGGAACCAATAAAAAGCCTTACTCTGGGTGAACATTTGCTCACTGAGAAAACTGCTCACTTGGGCTCTTCACAGGGTCACAGTATGTTTATAACAATGATGATGATTTCTGCTTTGTGCAAGGAATTTTTCTTTTGGTTCGAGCTGCTTGAGAAGCTGGCTATGGTTTCTATCAGCCCCGGATCTCACATGGAATAGTACCATGGCCTGTAGCAGAATGACACACAATAGCTGCAGTAACCGCCTCACCCATCTCTGGAGACTGGGCACGGTTTTCTTAGCACTGGGCTGCAGCCACGGTCTATTTTATCATAGTACCTTAGATAGGGATCAGTAAGATAGACGCACATCAAGACTGAGAAAGTTTAAAGGTTTGATTATCCTACAGTCCTTGGGGAGAGCACAAGTCACCTTGCAGGGCCATAAGGGGAAGCACCAGGATCAGTCAAGAGGCTGAGGGAGCTAGGGGGACCTATAGGTAAGAATCTTTATGTTTTTCATGGGGAGGAATGGGTGAGGTAGGAGAGCCAAGTTTAGATTTGGCCAGCTATGTGTAAAAGTAGGAACCCGTGAAATTCATGTTTGCAGTGACTGGGAAGAATATAGTTTAAAGCTGTCTGAGGAGTCCTAATATTGATGGATGTATTAGTCAGTGTGCGCCAGAGAAACGGAAGCAGTAGAGGGTGTGTATGTGTGTGTGGACAGAGAGAGAAAGGAGGAGAGAGCAATTGATTTTTAAGGTATTGGTTCATGCAACTTTGGAGCCTGACAAGTCCAAATCCTGCACAGTAGGCCAGCAGGCTGGAGACCCAGGGAAGAGCCAATGCTGCAATCCAAGTCTGCAGGCAGTCTGCTGGAAGTTTCATTTCTTCAGTGGGGACCATCAGTCTTTTGTTCTATTTAGGCCTTTGACTGATTGGAAAAGGCCTGCCAACATTACAGAGGACAATCTGCTTTACTCAAAGTCCAATGATTTAAACATTCATCTCATCCATATACACCCTCACTGAAACATCCAGAATAATGTCTGGCCAAATATCTGGGAACTGTGGTCCAGGCAAGCTGACACGTAGAATTGGCCACCATAATGAGGTTATAGTTTGCTGAGGGGTACGTGATAGACCCTTGGATGGCTATTAAAGCATCACTTTCAGAAATGTGAAGTATTTAAAGTTAATTCATGGTCACTGACTCCATAGGGACAGGACATCTGAGGTGTCCTCACCTCCCTAAACTTTCACCCAGGTTACTACACAAGCACCTTGAGAAAACACCTAATAGCTTACAAAACACGTTCATCCCATCCTCTCCCTGATTCTAACAATGGCTGACGAGGTCATCATCTCTGTCTCCGTATGAGAGACCAAAGAATGTGAGTGGAGAAGTGAGGTGACCTTACTCACCCAGGTCAGACAGCTCACAAGTGAAGAAAGCCAGGCTGGGCTCCAGCTTCTGGTTCAAGGTGACAAGATCTGGCTTAGTCTAGCATAGTCTTAGCAACTACCACATGCCAGGCCCTACTCTGGATGCTTCCATGTATTAATTTGCTTAATATTCAGAACAGCTCAGTGAGAAAGCCATCGCTATTGGCCCAGGCAGGGAGGGTGGCGGTCTGGGGTCTGAAGCCAGGCTGCTGTTGAGGATCTTCCTCATCCCCTCCCTCTCTTCCTTGCCACCCAGAGCTTGTGGTGCCCTCTCTTCCTGGTCCCCCACTCAGCACACTGCTGCACTTGCCACCCCCAGTCTACCCCTGGGGATGATTAATAACTATCTTGTCAGGCAGGGTAACTGAAAGCTGTAAGAGAAGATTGCCCAAAGTTTTGGAAAGGAAAATACAGAGAAACCCCTACAGTGAAAAAAGATATCAGAATGATCACTTCATAAACATCACTTTTCAAAACATCATATCCAGGATTGGTCCTGGGTGCCCCAGCGCATCAAAAGGGGCCCCAAGGCCTGGCTTCTCTCTGCAGCTTTCATGCTGTCTCACAGTGGGATCCCTTTTGCCTTGTTCTCGCATTACATATTGGGCCCTGGTCCCACCTTCCCCATGATTTGCCAAATGAGGGCAACACACTCCTTTGATAAATCTGTACTAGGTGCCAGGCACTGTGATGAGGACCAAGAGCTGAGGGGTGAGGAGGAACGTGGGTCTGCCCTCAAGGCACTCAGAGCCCAGCGGAAGAGGTAGGGCTGCCCAGCAGGCAGCATCAACTCGGTGGCAGTGTCGCTGGCCCAGACACTGCCTCAGGCCGAGCACCCTGGACCCCCAGAAGGAGGTGTCACCAGCTCTGCCCATCAGATGCTGGCGGCTCTGGTGGGAGGGGAGGGTTAGCCTGGAACTGAACGGACAAATCCACAGGTGGAAGAAGAAGGGAAGGACAGCCAGGTGGAGGGAACAGTGTGTGAAAAGGCCCAGAAGCCTGAGTGCTCAGTTCTGCTCAGCTGGCACGGAGAGCACACGGGGCCACAGCCAGGAAGGCATAGGAGGAAGGCGGGAGAGAGTGTCTGCAGCCTGGTGGCCTGCCTAGAATGAGCGGGGGTTTGTTTCCCTCTGAATAGCCTGCCTGGGGACTTCCCTGGTGGTCCAGGGGTTAAGAATCTGCCTTCCAGTGCAGGGGATGAGAGTTTGATCCTTGACTGGGGAACTGAGATCCATGTGCTGTAACTAGAGAAGCCTGAGCACCACAACCAAGACCCAGTGCAGCCAGAAAAAAAAAAAAAAGAAGAAGAAATAGCCTGCTTGGCCCTTGTGCAGTCCCACCGGTGCTTCTGAAGCTTCCTAAGCAAGTGGGAAGGGTTCTGACACACTCCACGTACTTACTGAGTCATGGTTGGTGCTCAACCCTGGGAAGGATCCTCAGGGCATGTTAGAAGGTTAGATACTGGCTCCTGACCCCAAGGCATATATAGGCCAGATGAAGAGCAAGAAACAAGAAACATTATGGACCCTCAGCAGGAAGAATAATTAAACACCAGGCAGGGTGACCTCCATTGTGAGCGTGATGAGCGATGGTGAAGGAACAAGAGAGATGCTTCCACAGGAGGGTTTTAAATGAGGAAAAGCCCTCCTTTCCTGATGCTAAACTGGGTACAACCCTGTCCACTGACCTTTCCACAGGCCTTTTCCTTAGAGGATTCTCCAAACACAGCCTCACCAACTCTCATCAGCATGAGGACTTCTTTCCGTTTGGGGCCTGTACCTGTCAGTTTACCCTTGTCTAAGCTGAATTTTCTATCCTCAGCTAGACCTCATTGGGCCCTCACTGTGTTTAGATCTGGGTTTCAGGTCTCCTCTTACTTTACAGCTTCACCTAAAACCAGCCAGCTCCTCCACTTAATACAGCCCAGAGCATAAAGATATTTCAATATACGCTTGAATAGTGGAGATTTGCACATGAGGCACCAGTTACAAGGAACCCTACTTCTGCACAGGCTGATCATCTATTATGGAGACCTTTGAATGCACTTGTTTGTAGCTGGTAGAGAGTTCCTTGGCCTACTGATCACTGTTTCTGGGGTTGTTGCTCCAGAGCAAAGCAGTGCCTTTGTGTGTATTTATTACAAAGACACTAGGCTTCCCAGGCAGCACTAGTGGTAAAGAACCCACCTGCCAATGCAGGCGACTTAAGAGACGCAGGTTTGATCCCTGGGTTGGGAAGATCCCCTGGAGGAGGACATGGCAAACCACTCCAGTATCCTTGCCGGAAGAATCCCATGGACAGAGGAGCCTAGCGGGCTATAGTCCATAGGGTCACAAAGAGTCGGACATGACTGAGGCGACTTAGCATGCACACATGCATTACAAAGACATAAACCACACACATGGCCCATCTTCTCCTTTACACAGCGGCGCAGCCAGGGGTGATTGGAAAATGACATTTTAAACCCCACAGCAAATTACAGCAAGGAATCAGTGTGAAATTACTATCCTCTCCTCGGAGTTCCTTTTTAAAAGTCAGGCAGCAGAGCCCAGGATAAAAGTTGGCCTGTCAGACAAGCCCATTCAAGCTTGCAATTCCGCTGTCATTTGCCCGACGGGCTTGTGATAAAGAGCAAGGATAAAAAATCTGCCAAAAATAGTGCCACCGAGAAACCGACACCCAGGCCAACTTGGGAGCCAGCACCGTGCCAGCTCTGCCCTCCCCAGTAGGGCAGTGGCTCTGAGGATCTGTTCTGACAGAGATGTCGTGTGACCTCCAATTTCAGCACCAAGGAGAGGAAGGGCCGAAAAGAGCTCCAGCTGTGACTCCCCGAAGAAAGGGGAGGGCGAACAAAGTTTACATTGAAAATCTTGGCTTTCCAAACAGCATGTTGAGACAGCCCCACAGCAGACAGGTTTGCTGCAGGCCTGGAACTTGCCTGGGGTGGCCGCAACCTGGAGATTCACCTAGAAAGATTGTTAACACTGAGCTTCCTTCTCTTTGTACTTTTGCTGGGACTTCGATCCCTGGAGTGGTACCCTAGGGGCCTGAAAGAAAGAGATACCCCTCCTTGTAGCCGCGAGCAATGGGAGCCCAGGCAAATGGGCCAACTGGTGAACTTTGGAAAAGCCCACAGCCATGTGGCAGCAGGCGCTCTGGATACCCCAGGCCAAACAGAACCTGCTCAGCCCAGGTTTTGTCACCAGTTCTCGGGGGCGGGGGGAGGTGGCAGGCTGATTTCCAGGCTGTGTGCCCTGCCATGAGGGGGTGAGGCAGAAGGACACCCACACCTGCCAAGTGACTAACGCCCTTAGAGGTAAGAGGTCACACCCATGGACAGAAGCAGATTTTACTGTTTCAGCTCATGTTTATTGTGCCCCTGGGAGTGAGGTGCCTCCTTGGGACTCCCTAACTGCCCTGACAGGCAGGTCTCAGTCCTAGTTTATAGGTGAGTCCACTGCATCTCAGAGACGTTCACTAACATGCCCCAGTTCATTCACACTGTTGTGAAATGGGTAAGCCAGGAGTCAGATCCCAGTCTTTGGGACCCAAGTCCAGTGGTTTCCATCAGAGGCATCCACAAAACCTGCATCAGAGGTGGCAGCTCCCACAGAAGTGGGGGACCATTGTGGGGTCTGTCTTCACCTGCAGGGTGCAGCATCTCCAAACCCTTTGTCCCCATCTTCTTGTCTTGATGTCCTGTCACCCACTTGTCATGTGGAACCACCGACCAGATTTTAAAGTAGCCACAAATATCTGGCAACATAGAACCTGACTTGTGTTTGGTTGATAAAGACCCTCAGAGGAAATAAACACAGGAACTGCGAGGAGTCCAGGGTGGTAATCTTTCCCCAGAAAGGACCCCTCCAGGGGCCAGGGTGTCAGGGCAATGTATTGTCTAATAGGCCCCAAAGAACAACAATCATCATGACGGTTATCATAGAAACCACCCTAGGTACTACTAGACTTCGCATCTGGAGGGTGGTCCTGATGGATGGCTCGTTAGAGAGTTCATGGGGGCCCAGCTGTCCTCACTCCTGCTGTCTCTCTTTCGTGTCACTCACAAGTGCCTCCTGCAAACAGAACATTCCCTGGGGAGCTTTCCCCGGGGACCCTGATCTCTGGCATCCTTAAACAGCTGTCACACTGTCCCAGTTGTTTTTCAAGAAGGAGGTCCCCAGGGCTTCACCGAGGCAGACTTGAACTCAACCCTGCAGTGTTGATCTATCCCTTTTCATGTCCCCCTGGGAGAGGGGTGCCAAAGCCTGGGTGCCCATGGTTAGATCCTGGCAGCCTCTCAGCTTCTGCAGCTCATCACCTGTTGTTTTCTACCCAGAATATGCGTTTGGACATGTCAAGATCTCAGCGGCTCCTACAAAGGCAAACTCCTCTGGAGGAACCTGAGATTTCTTCTGCACAGACCAGCCTCACACCCCGTGGGGCAGTCTGTCAGCAAAGCGTTCACACTGGGCACGGAAGTAACGCATTAGAGAGGGTAGGTGAGGGAAGCCTTCATTCAGCACTTGATCTTGAACTTTGTATTTGCCAAGGGCTTTTAAGTCATTTCCGTTAGCTGTTACTCTTGAACGTCCTTAGGAGGTGGGTAGAAACTGGTGTCCTCCTTTTAAGAAAAAGGACATGGGGAGGGACGTGTCCCCAGGGACACACATCCATGGAGTGGAAAGGGTCAGAGACCTTGCTGGGGAGGCGTTCCGCTCAACCTCCATCCACTCTCAGCCCCCTCTGCATACAGTAAGCCAACAGGGAGGATGTTTCTGGAGCCTGGCTTTCATCCAGGAATCGTCCTGCATGTTAGCCTGCTAGAAGCCAGGTTGAGGTCTTTGTGACTGTCATGTGGCAGGTGAGGGGAGCCTCAGAGGGGTATGTGCTGTGCAGCAAATCATAGGAGGGTGAACAACTGCTGGGCACACAGAAAGCTGGTGCTCACTCCCCAGCCACTCCTGAGCCAGCTTTGAAGCAAGATGTATTTTTAAACACAAGCCTTGTACAGAAAATGTTCCCTTGCATGTCCCCATAGCCTACTAATGGGGCAACGGTTGGCAACCAACACCACCAGCCCGTGCTCAGGGCTGTGTTCTCAATTTTTCTTTCTATTCTTGTCCCCTGGCATACGATAGGGGTTGCTGTCCCAGGAGACTACAGGCGACTGACGAAAAAGGTTGCAGTCGACTCTTGCCTGCTCTCAATTTCAAGACTCTTTGATTTCGTTCAGACACTGGGCCTGTGGGTCTGTGTCCGTTTACCGAGTGTGGAACCATTATTTTTTTAAATTCTTCCAGCAGATTCCATGAAACTGCCCGATGTTTCCCAGAAGGCTGTGGTCCCCCTGCATCACCCTGGACTGAGAAGGGACTACGTTAGAAAGCCAGCTACCCATCTGGGGCGCGAGAAAGCAGCCTCTGTGATCCTGATAAATTTCACAGCAGGATCAAGGGCCTCATGTCCTTTTTTTGAAAATGAAAATAGCCATTTGGGGTCAACTTTCCGTCTTCCCATTGCTCTGATTAGAATTTATCTCCTTGTGCTTGTATGTGCTAAGTCGCTTCCGTCGCGTCCGACTCTTTGTGACCCCACAGACTGTAGCCTGTCAGGCTCCCCTGTCCATGGGATTCTCCAGGCAAGAACACTGGAATGGCTTGCCACTCCCTCCTCCAGGGGATCTTCCTGACTCAGGGATCGAACCCCCATCTCATGTCTTCTGCATTGCCAGGTGGGTTCTTTATCATTAGCGCCACCTAGGATCCTCTTCATTTCCTTGGCAAGAGAAAAGAAAGTCACCTTACAAGCCCAAATTATTGCTAGAATGATTCCTCTACTTAATTTATTTAGGATGTCCTCCTGAATTGCCCTGGTGTGTCCCTGAGTATTATTATTATCTGTTACTGCTGTTGTTGTTTTAAAGGAGCCATTTCTAACCAGGGGCTGGGGCAACACCCTTTGTCCTCTGGGCCCCGGGTCCTAGCCCTCACCAAGAGAACCATTCCTGCACTGCTGTGTTTTTTTGAGTTATGCAATATAAACAGCTTCAAGGAGATGAGCTCCTCCAGTTTTGTTTTTAAACCCTGACTTCACTTGCCCTCTGCAGAGCTTGGCATTTGGGTGGTTTCCTCCTGCCTTCTCTGTTTTCCTTGCTAGAAAACAAAACACCCTTCCCTTGACCCTCCTCCAGGACCAGCCCTTTCCTCCCCAGACTCAGCAATGGAATGAACCACTGCTGATGGAAGGAAATTCACCAGGAATTGGTGAAGAAGCTACTGAGGAAGTCTAACACACCCCTGCTTTGTCTCTGCTCAGTTTGGACTCCTCTTTTTCCTCTGGTGCAGGCTCATCAGCTTGGATGCAGAGTGGGCGCCCAAACTGAGCAGAGACAAAGCAGTCCTAGGTGTTAGATTTTCTCTGTAACTTCTTTACCCATTCCTGGTTCCCCCAAGTCAGGAGTACCCCAGAACATCTGAAGCATAATTCTGCTCAGCATATGCATTCACACCTGACTTTTCAAGAACACAGCTGATATGTAAAACATGTGTGACTGGAGTTAGGAGAAAAGTTCAAAAGGTATTGCAAACGTCAGCTCCACATTATTTTGCTATTTGCATCCCCTTAAAACAAATATTTGCAAAGCGTTTCATCGCTCATTAGACCAGACTCATGGTTTATCCTCCTAATGACTCCACGCAGTGGAGAAACCCTGCAGTCTTCTCGATGAGTTTGGCTTGGCAAAACGGCATGTAAGGCACAGTTGGATTATAATACAATTTTAGTCACAGGTTTCCTAAAACAACCATCCTAGGCTGAGTCACAGATTCCTTTATTTACACAGTTGTCTTAATGCAGGCAACCAATATTTTTAGAATAGTTATTAACTCTCAAATTTCTTATGGTGGTGATCCTACTTCCATCCATAACATTTTATTTTACAATATTCTGTCTTTCTGATCACCTCTAATGACTCAGGCTTGCAATCTATCTGGTGGGGGTCAGCACCTTCAGGATGAGAAGGTGCTTTTCATCCTTCCAGAAGTGTGAGTTTGGGAGGGAGGGCTGAAAGGTGGAAGGCATAGAGGTTTGGAAAATCGGGTGCCCAGGGCATGGAAGTTGTGAAGAGGGAGCCCAGTGGTAGGAATGGCCTGGGATAGAGTGAGAGGAGCCAGGTACTTGGCCTTTCCCACTGGATTCCAGAAAAGTACAAGAGAGAAAGAAAGAAAGAAAGAAAAAAAAGGAGAGAAAGGAGGGATGAAGGAAGGAAGGGAGGGAAGAAGGGAGGGAGGGAGGGAGAGAGAGAAAGAAAGAAAGAAAAAGGAAAGAAAAGAAAGAAGGAAAGACAAAGAAAGGGAGGGAAGAAAAGAAGACAAGAGAGAAAGAAAGAGAGACCGGAGAAAGAAAGAGGGAAAGAGAAAGAAAAGAAGAGAAATTACAGCTGTGGTTGGGGCGGGGGGGGGGGGGGGCGATGTTGGATAGGCCTGGATATTTTTGCATCAAGAAATGCTTCCAGTTCTACCAACTGAAGCTAAGCCAGGGCCTCTGACAAAGCCACACGGCATCCTCTCGTCTCTTCAAGCCTTTCAGAATTTCTCTACATTTTTCCAGCAGTAGGAGCAGCTGCTGCGAACCTCTCATTTGCCAGCTCGCAACCCTACCCACTCTTCTCCTTCTGTTTCTCTCCTTCAAGGTCAAATCCCAGTGCACCTCAACTTTTCAGTGAGAGCCTCAGCCCTCAGTGTCCCGGGGGTGGGGCGGGGGTGTGTGTGTGTGAAGGGGCGGGGATGAATCTGCTGGGGCCTTGACTTTCTCACCCATGTTTCAGATGTGCTGGGGTGTAATGGTAAACAGCGTCTCCCTTGCTGCCAGAACGGCCTCTCCACCCCAGTCCTGTTCCCATCACCCTAGGGGTTCCAGTAATAGGGCGTAAAGCAAACAAAGAAAAACAGTAATCTGGTGTTCCAATTGCATTTTTTGTTTTTAGAAAATGTTAATGATAGGTTATTTGATTACCCTAGGTTTGGCTCTGCCTGCTCGGCATTAAGCACATCTGGTATTTAGTAACAATATAAGTAGCAGGAGTTTTTTTGGCACTTGAAAATAAGCTCATCCAATGTTGCCATGCAGTTTGGAAACTCGTCAGAGAGGCCAGCCAAACTTGTGGAGATACAAGACTTTTTCTGTAGGCCGGGCAGCTGGCCAGGACAGCTAAAAAATGTGAATTGGCTAAGAACTGCTGCCACGCAAACACTTCTGGAAATTTCTGTGCTTGGGCCTGCCAAATCCATTATGCACAACATGAATTACAAGACTTTCTATCTCTCCAAGCAGTTGCTTTTTGAGCTTAATTCTCCTATGCACTTTATGAAACATACACACACAACCAAAATGAGAAAAACACCCTCCCCCAAATCCACTACCATTAAAAAAAAAATCTCTTTCCACTGGGGCTGCCAAGCTCACAACTTTTCCTGAATTAGGAGAAATAGCCTCAAACTTCGGGTTGAATTACATTAAATCTAACACGTGGGAGGCAACTGGGCTTCCTGGAAATTCTAGAAAGGAAAGATGTCTCGCATCATGGAGACAGCCTAATGTCTAGGTGGGAAACACGGAGTAACAGAAAAACTTGGAAGGAGAAAAACATATACACCCTTCACTTGGCCTGTCCGGTCACCAGGGCTTGGACTTTAATGGAATCAGACCAGGGAGCAAACCTTTTAAGCAGAATGTGTTTCTTCGGCATGGAGGCTGCGGCCCTGCCTGGAGATGTCTGGGTCCGCCTTGAGGTCTGGCAAGCCTGTCAATCATCTGGGCAGGATTTGAAGCAGAGGGTGGACCCTGGAGGACAAGCCACAGCTGGCCAGGGTGAAAGCAAGGAGGAGAGGTGCAGCCAGCACTTGTAGTCAGATCCTGGGTCTGCCCGGGCTTCCCTCCCTCCCAAGGCTTAAAAAGCTTTGCATCATTTCATTTCTGCTTCCAAACTGAGACTTGCCTCTTGCTTGTGATTCAGAGGTACTAGATTACTCAGACTCTGCCCGGGATTGCTGTCAAGGGCCTGGAGCTCCACTCCTATTCTCCAGAAGCGCTGGGATGACATTTTTCATAGGACACACATAATAGCTACTATGAGATAATCATATTAGCCCATAATGAGACAGAGAGTACAGCTAAATCCTTCCGACTCCCACTGGGGCTGACGCTTTCTCCATACACAGCCCTTTTCGTGAGAACTGTAAGGTCGCTGCAGGTGTTTTTTTTGTCTTAGACAATGGTGTCAATTTCACTAAGTCCCAACTCTAAGTGTTCAAAAAGCCCATGGTCCCCACGATGTCACTGACCCAGTGAATGAATAATTAGCTACTCCAGTGTGCCTCGGTTTCCCTCTCTGTGTGTGCTGTGGCCATTCTCCCAGGGCAGGAGAAAAGTCGTGTGATTGGATATCGGTCTCTACCTCGTATTTTTGTCACTCTGTTACCTACCTCCTTCGAGCTGCAATCTTTTAAGTCTCAGTGGGCATCCTCTCTTGTAAAATGGGGCCAGTACCAGCTTCCTCTTAGCGCTACAGTGAGGGACCAAGTGCGGTCGTAATTACACAACTTCTTTGTAAACTGTAGCACAGTATACAAATGTGAGTTGTTCATAGTATCTTTCAAGTCCTAATTGTAGAAATGTGATCACTTAAGTTACTGGGAAAGTAACACAGCAACTTGTAGCAGGATGAGGGTGGAGGATGGGATCCGAGCAGTCCACGCACATGAGCAATGGAACCCGGGTCTTTATCGGGGCTGTCAGTGAGAAGAGATGCTCGTTTTCTGCAGCTGTTACAGGACGACCTCTCTCAGTATAACTCTTCGTTAAAGTGTGTCCCCTCCTTCCTCTCCCTCTCCCTCCTGTCCTCTCTCTTTTCTTTTTCTTTTTTTTAGGAATCAATTGGTAGCAATCACTCTTAATGTCCCATTGGACTAGATTGACCTGAGATTGAAGGTGAGACTGCCAGTTGCTAATTAGATTTCCTTTCCCATCGTGAACTGTATCCCAGAACCATCGCTCACACGAAGCAGTTAAACAGGTTTGGGCATTTGAAAAAAAGAAAGAGCCAGGGCCCCAAGAAAGCAGTCTTGGCCTCATTTCTATTTGGCTCACATTGTCTGTCCTGTTCTTGCTTAAATTTGGATTACAGGACACATTTTTCTCAGTTTCCTTTTCTCGTGTTCCTGGATCTTTGTTGTAGAATTGTAGGAAACATAGAGTCAGGGGAGTCAGCCAGAAAGGATCTCTTTCTTCCCGGGAAGGTCTGGGGCCCCGTCTCAGACACCACGTGTGTGCGGCGCCTGTCTCCCCTTGGCCCCGGCCTCCTCTGCCCCATGACGGTTGTTGTTTTCTTCACGATGGCCATCATTCAGGGCTTTTAAATTCTAATTAGTTCAAGGGCTTTTTCCTTTCTCAGTCTGAAGACAGTCCCCGCAGTCACCACCAACACACACACAAACACACACACACACATACACACACGCACACACACACACACACACACACACACACACACTGCTTCCGCGGAAACCAGGCCAGCCTGGTCCCTGTATGCTGGGGCTGCCCAGCAAAGATCCAGAGCTTGTGAATCAGTCTGAGTTCAGTCAAAGCGGAAGTGTGGACAGAAAGGGGCACAGAAGGCCACTGTTCAGCCGCTGCAGAGGGAGAGGATGGAGGCTGGGGCTGGGGGAGGGGGCGGGGAGGAAGGCACAGCCACGCCAGCCGCTCCACCCCAGGCAAGGACAGTGACACCATGCAGGCACATATCTCATTATAGCACCAAGGTGGCTTTGCCCGCCCAGCACTCGAGGCCAGGTACCATCTCCCATTCTAACCAGCGGGCACCAATGTTGGTACGGTCACCAGGATGAGCATGGAGTTTTCTGAAGCCAGAGTCAGACTGTGAAGCATTCCCCTGACATTGTAACACCCAGCCAGTCACTCCTGTCATTTACCTTTGAGGTTCACCTCTGTGAATCATAATCATAAATATTCATGGAGCATCCCTCATCTCTCAGCCCGTCAATGTGAAGTAGCTTCATTCTCGTGGGAGCCCTATCACCACTTTGCAATGAGGTAGGCAACATAATTACCCCTCATTTTCAACTGAGGGGACCAAAGCTTGGGTGGGTGAAGTGGCCTGGCCAAGCTCTCAAACTGTAGTAAGTTGCGGGCGTGCTGTGTGGGGCAGCCTGGAAAGTCACCGTGCTGCCACTGCCTGGGGCTTGGCGCTGTTCACGTCTCACCCCTGTCCTGTTTCATTAAGACTGCTTTTGCACTGGATGTCAGAATGGTCTCCCTACAGGGACACATGCGGAGATGCATATCCTCATTCCTCTTACACGTGAGGTCAGCCGAGCGCTGGGTTGTGTCACCAGCCTTGTCTCCCAGGTGCGTGGTGACTTCTCAGAGTGGGTCTGAGACACCTTCTACCTGGCCAGGCTTCATCTCCCTCCCTCCCTCATTCCACTCACTAGGCATCATCACCACCACGAGAAAAGCTTGCTCTTCTCCTTATCAGGTTAACAGAAGAAAGGATCACTAAAATGTCACCTTTGGGGTCAGATCCATGGGTCAGTGTTGAATACACAAACCATTCCATCTGACTGGTTTTTTCATTTATTTTTTTCTTGAGGTAACAGTTGACCTACAGTGTTGTGTTAATTTCTGCTGTACAGCAAAGTGACTCAGTTATACATATATATACAATTCTTTTTCATATTCTTTTCCAAATTATGGTTTATCACAGGATATTGACTATTGTCCTCTGTGCTATAAGCAGGATCTTGTTGCTTATTCATTCTATAGGTGAAGGTTTGCATCTGCTAATCCCAGACTCCAATCTATCCCTCTCCCACCTCTCTCCCCCTTGGCAAGCACAAGTCGGCTCTCTATGCCATCTGACATGTTGAAAGTGAAGACTGTTTTCCAGAGTTGATGCCATTTTCGAGTATTCAATATTCGCTGGGTACCTACTGTGTGCTTACTATGTTAGTAATAGTCCAGGCACTGTTTCAGGCACTGCCTTGAAGTGTCTACAACGCTTAGAATAGGAATAAATACCCCTTGAAATCCTAGCGTTTCAGAGAAATCTTTTCCTGTGACTTGGCGCAGAATCCAACTCTTCCTCTCCAAGGTGATGGCTCTAACCATGACAGATATTTAAAATGCCTTCTTGTAACGGTTATCTGATGTTTCTAAATGTGATTGCTAATGGCATTAATCAGTCCTTCCTATAAGCAACTGGTTGAGCTACTGTGGGTATGAGAAAAGGACAGACAGAGGGAGACGATACAGCCGTCACTATTGTTTCTAGATGACAAGACTAATTGTATATTACCATGGTGTAATTATTGGCATTACATATCACCTCTATATCTTATTTACGTCTTGCTGTTGTTGAGCCACTCGGTTGTGTCTGATTCTTTTCGACCCCATGGACTGCAGCATGCCAGGCTTCCCTGTCCTTCACTAGCTCCCAGAGTTTGCTCAAATTCATGTCCATTGAGTTGATGATACCATCCAACCATCTCATCCTCTGTTGCCCTCTTTTTCCTCCTGCCCTCAATCTTTTGCAGCATCAGGATCTTTTCCAATGAGTTGGCTCTTTTACTTATAACTTGGGTTTGTGAGACATTACAGAGAAACCCAAACAAACTTTTTGGCCTACCCAATAATACTCAAGAAGTTAATTTTTTTTTTTTTTTTACAAACCTTAGGTTTGACAGATACTAAATTCTGTTGCCTAGTAACCCTTTCCTAGATCATAAGTGTATTTGTCTTTTATTGCCCTGTAACAAATTAGTGCAAATCTAGCAGCTTAAAGACACACACATTTATGATCTCACAGCTGCCACAAGTGAGCTGTGTCCTCTGCCCAGGTTCTCAGGAGCCTGCCATCAGCCTGTCACCTGGAGCTGGGGTCTCAGCCAGGCTCAGGGTCCTCAGCCAAGTTCACAGTGCTGGTGGTTTAGTTGCTAAGTCGTGTCGACTCTTTGCGAGCCTATGGACTGTAGCCCGGCAGGCTCCTCTGTCCATGGGTTTTCCAGGCAAGGATACTGGAGTGGGTTGTCATTTCCTTCTCCAGGGGCTCTTCCTGACCCAGGGATCAAACTGCATCTCCTCCTTTGCAGGTGGATTCTTTACCACTGAGCCACCAGGGAAGCTCACCCAAGTTCACAGGGCAGAATTCATTCCCATGAAGCTGTAACTCTCCTGGCAGTTTACATCTTCAAAGCCAGCCAGGGAGATAGAGATAGTAGGCTGCTTAGAGTCTCTGACCTCTAGACCTTCTTTTAAACGGCTTGTCTGATTAGGTCAGACCCACCCACCATAATCTGTCTTTCGATTAACTTACAGTAACTGATTAGAGATCTTAATTACATCTGCAAAAATCTGTTCACCTTTGCCACATAACGTAATGAAATCACAGCAGTGATATCCTATCACCTTTGCCAGATCCTATTGGCTAGAAGCAAATTAAGGTCCTTCTCACTCTCAAGAGGGAGAGATTATACAAGAGCAAGGGGTCTTAGAGGTCATCTTCGAATCTGCCTTCGACAATAAGCTACTGGAGTATAGGAAGGTTGTGATATGTTTTTTGATGTGTCATTACATTTAGCAGAGTGATAGGCACACAGTAATTCATGGACACTAAAAACTTAGCGACTGACAATAAATTCATATAGTAAATATATGAATATAATAAATTCATATTTTTTAAACTGGGGTATGGTTGCTTTACAGTGTTGTGTTAGTTTCTGCTGTACAATGAAATGAGTCAGCTATATGTATATATATATATCCCCTCCCTCCTGGACCTCCCTTCCAACACCCCCATCATCCCACCTCTCTAGATCATCAGAGAGCACCAGACTGAGCTCTCTGTGCTATACAGCAGCTTCCTACTAGCTGTCTATTTTACACATGGTAGCATATATTTGTTGTTATTCAGTCGCTAAGTCGTGTCCGACTCTGCAACACCATAGACTGTGCAGCACACCAGGCTTCCCTGTCCTTCACTATCTCCTGGAGTTTGCTGAAACTCATGTCCATTGATTTGGTGATGTCATCCAACCATCTCATCCTCTCTCATCCCCTTCTCCTCCTGTCCTCAGTCTTTCTCAGTATCAGGGTCTTTTCCTGTGAGTCAACTCTTCACTTCAGATGGCCAGATTATTGGAGCTTCAGCTTCAGCATCAGTCCTTCCAATGTATATTCGGGGTTGATTTCCTTTAGGATCAACAGGTTTGATCTCCTCGCTGTCCAAGGGACTCTCAAAAGTCTTCTCCAGCATCACAGTTTGTCAGTCCTAATCCCCCAATTTACCCACCCGCCAACCCCTTCCCCATGTCTACAAGTACCTAGAGCTGTGTCTCTATTCCTGCCCTGAAAATAGGTTCATATTTTTAAGACACGAACTTTCTTCCAGAGCACACTCTGGAAAAGGTCCTTTTTTCCCTCCATTGGTCTTCATGGGTTGGGATGGAGGGAAGTGTGACTAGTTACCGATCCAAAGTGTCTGTGGTTGAAAGGAAGGAAAAAGGAGCTGGGAAAGTGAGGCTTCATTCCAGCTCCTCCTCTGAAAGCTGTGAGTGCTTCCTCAGCCTCGAAAGTGGAGGAAATAGTACCCGCCTTCCCTGGCAGGGTTGCTGAACAGGCAAAATGACGCTGGGCAGAGAGGGCTTTGAAAAAACAAGCTGTGGGTACAAAGGTTTTATTGTCCTGACGCAGATTGCTATGGAACTGGTGATTAATAATACACTGTTATCTCAAAAGGTGGATGTGTGATCACATAACCAAGAGAGGTTTTTTTTTTTTTTTTTAATGATAAGCAGGGAGGCACTCTCAAGAGACAGCCCAAGTGTCTCCCAGAAACTGGGGGATCCCCTTTCCAGGCACACGTTAGAACCCTTTCTGAACTTCCTTCAAAGTTTTACCCCAAAGCTGCTATATAGCACAGGGAGCTCTGTGATGAATAGAGGGATGGGATGGGGGTACAGAGTGAGGCTGAAGAGGAAAGGGATAACTATATGCATATAGCTGATTCCCTTTGATGTACAGCAGAAACTAACACAACATTGTAAATCAATTATACTCCAATTGAAAAAAACAAATAAAAAACAAGTTTTACCTCAAAGTTGAGCTCTAAATCAATAACCTCTTCTGCATGGATGGACCTAGAGATGATCATACTAAGTGAAGTAAATCAGACAGAGAAAGACAAATATCATATGATGTCATATAAGTGGAATCTAAAAAAAGAGATACAGAGGAACCTATCTACAAAACAGAAACAAAGCTACAGCCTTGGGAAACAAATTGATGGTTACCAAAGGGGAGAGTAGGGGAGGAGGGATAAATTAGGAGTTTGGGATTAACATACACACATTACTATGTATAAAATAGACAATCAACAAGAGCCTACTGTATAGCACAGGTAACTCTACTCAATATTTTATAATAACCTATATGGGGAAAGAATATGAAAAAGAATGGATATATGTATAACTGAATCTCATTGTTGGACACCTGAAACTAAGACAACATTGTAAATCAACTATATTCCCATATAAAATAAAAATTAAATTTAAAAACTCTCTTCCACAGCATCCACAGCCAGATTTCATGGTCCCCTGGTCCTCTGTGTATCTGGACCTGGCACACTAATGAAGGGAGACAGACACTGGAGAGTCAGAGGTCAGCCCAAGTGGTACAGCTACACAGAACCAATGCACATACAGTCCCGACTGGGAAGACAGCTTTGAAGAGCAAGGGCCCACTGGGCAGGCTTCCCTCCTGCAAGGAAAGAGTCGGCTACTGATGTGTTAAGATTCGATTAACACAGGAAATAAACATGTAATAAATAATAGCAGTGTAATAAGCATGGTTGTCATTGACATGGTTCTATCAGTTGAAAATATGAGATCTGGAGGATAGGTTTCTTAGGCTTATCCTGCCCTTATTTAAAAGAAACTGACATATGTAATTTATAAAATAGAAGATAATTTTAAAAGAGTTGGATACTGACTCGTTTTCTCAGTTTAACCACTGCCTTGTTCTTTTGACTGAAAAAGGATGTTTATTTTTAAGAACTGATATTTAGAGTCCAGGGCTTCCCAGGTGGCTCAGTGGTAAAGAATCCACCTGCCAGTGCAGGAAACATGGGCTCAAAATCTAGGTTAAGAAGATTCCCTGGAGGAAGAAGTGGCAATCCACTCCAGTATTCTTGCCTGGGAAATCCCATGGACAGAGGAGCCTGGCGGGCTACAGTCCATGGGGTTGCAGAGTCAGACGTGACTGAATGCGCATGCGCACGCATGCGCACGCACGCACACACACACACACACACACACACGCATTTAGAGTATTTTTCATGTCTTCCATCCCTAAGTTCCATCCCCCAAGTCAACATTACAGACACATAAAGCCATACCTGGGTCCTAAACTCTCTGGGAAGTGACATGACTTAACCTCCATCCAGGGCTGTGGTCAAGCCAAACAAAACAAGCATTTTTAATGGTCTGGAAGCCAGCTCAGTTTATGATTTGCACACCTCTGACCATTCAGTTCATGGAACCGTCCTACCAGCTTTATCTCAGGGTAATGTTGCTGACTCCTCAGAAAGAAAGTGCGAGAACCCAGACTATTACTCCTCGTGTACTTGGAGCAAGTTAAACAGCATTCTAGGACATGAAGCAATTTGAGTAACTTTCCTCACTTCAGATATTTTTGTATCTGAGATGCTTAAAACAGAATTTCTACATGACACAGGGCCATATCTGAACATGGCAAAGTAAGAAACAGGAAGCTAAACTTCTTGAAATAACTGCCTGGTCTGGACTCTGGACTCTCTTAGCATTTTCAAATGAGGAGATCTTGTCGTCTTTGCAAGCCATGTTGACAAACTGATGCTATATTTTTAGCATGCCTTGAATGGAAAACATGAAAGATATGTGAACAATATATTTCCAAATATGTCACATATTTATAAAACATAGTAAATGCATGACAGATTGAGTAGGATATGTGGAAAAAATAACAGCTGTGGTACACCCAATTTCTTAGCAAATTCATACACAACAAATGACATTCATATCCCATGTTTTGTAAAAATCTATTTTTTAAGCATTTTAGGAAAGGATGTAGGGAATGAAAACAAAAGTTTGCAGGAGAAAAATCACAAGATGGATGTAAATTTAAATGACATGTCACATAATGATCATGTATAAAACTAGCTCTGAGTAGGTTACCCACTTTCCTCAGCATGCCATCTTTTGATGGAAATGATATTAAATAAAGCATTAAAAGTGATCTGCATTTTAAGGTGGCCTAAAATGTGAGACATGAAGGAAAGCCTATGAAAAGTTTCAGGATATGAAACAATTTGTGGGTCAATGTTGTTAAGATTTCCTTGGATGGAGTAAAATTGGCATCAGAAGTCGTAGTTGGTGGCACCAAAGACAAGATTGGGTTCTGAATTAAGAAAAGTCTGACCAGACACTTGGATTTGAATAACAGGCCAAAGGGATCCTGGTAAGTTCTAAAGCAGAGAATCAGCATGAGAAGCAGTATTTTTTAATATTTATTTATTTGGCTGCACCAGGTCTTAGTTACCACATGCAGGATATTTCGTTGTAGCATGTGGGATCCAGTTCCCTGACCAGGGATTGAACCCTGGCCCCCTGCATTGGGAGCATGGAGTGTTAGCACTTGACCACCAGTGAAGTCCCGAGAAGCAGTGTTTTTAAGGGAATAGTTTCAGCAGTTTTGAGTACAATCGTGACAAAGCAGCTTCTAAGGGTAATAGTATGAACTCCTTCTATAGATAATATAGACATTTGTGCTTTCCAAATGAGTTTTCCCATTTTCAAATCCATAATCTTATTTGAGCTGTGTAGCAAGTCTGGGAGGCCTGCAAGTAAGGTTTTATCATCTGCATTTTTCCTTCCAAAGAAACCAAGAGTTTGTGACTTCAAGGTCATGGTTAGAAAGAGGAGAAGCTAGTCCTAACAATGAGGATGTTTATTCTTTTAGGATCATACCTGGGAGAGATGAGGTTAAATATTTTTTTCCTTCCTCTTCTCTTTACTTTTGTTTTTCCCAAATTTCCTACAATGAACAAATATGATTTTAGAATGGTAAAATGACATTAAATGTTACACTTTTTAATATTTATATTAAAATCCCTACTCTCACGCCTTCCACTCCACTCTTTTTTCTTGCATTCCTACTTGAGGACTTTTTGTGCCATCCATGACTGACCCCTCCCCACAGGCAGGAAGAATTTGATTCAAAATGCAGGTCTTGATTGCTAGGCTGAGCTGGTGTAAGTCAATGTAGAACAGACCAGCCTGTGAGTATGGAGAGCTAAATTTGCATCCTATTTTCTACAATGCTGGGAAGTTCCCTCCTATCTGTGTGCCCTAGTTTCCTGTTCTGTATCCTTTCTGCCAGATAGGAAGTGTTTCAAGATTCCAAAGCAAACATCGCTTTATCAAAGAAAGGTGATGCTAAAATTACATTCTTATGTGAGACTGTTAAAATGTTGAAATTCTGCAGTTGAGTCTTCTGCTTAGCCTTGGCCTCACTGAAAGGAGACTTTGGGTAGCAGGTGGGGGCCCGAGAGGGCAGAGTAGGCAGGCATGGGAAAGGATGGGGGCCGGGGTTGTCAGTTGAGTTGAAATTGACCTCATCAGAAGGCATCCCAAGCTTCCTCTGGTCCTTCCCTTGTAAGCAGTGCTCTAAAGGAACATTCCTGACTAATGGACATGCCACAGAAACTCATACAAGGCGACCGTCTGATCTTAGTGTCCCTGATAATTATAGACCAGGCCACTTCATGACCTTGGGCAATCAACTTAGCCTCTAAATTTCCCACTTTCTTTACCTGTAAATAAATGATCTCCCTCGGAGCTAAAGGATAATTGAGATCAAATTCCTGAAGGATTTTTAACTCCTTAGAATTCATCAGTTTTCACACTGGAGGAGCTTTTGGACTTTTCTGAAAATCTAATGAAAGGTGGGAGACTTCCAGAAAAATACGTATACAGCCATAAACTTTTCATATAAATTCATGAGGCTTATTGACTCCCCAAAGCTTAAATTTCCTTTGGGTGGGAAAAAAAAAAAAAGCTCACTACCTTAGAAGGAAAGTGTTTTAAATAGGTCAAAGGTGAGTCATGTGCCATTGCTATCACGCCACTGCCATCCTAGTGGACTTGATTCCTGCATCTAATGTGCTGTACCATCATTATATTCATCTCATTATTATTAAAAAATAACTCTATCTCCATCGGTGTTCATCCTTCCCTTTCACCGCCCCCCTCCCATTTTATTATTATTTAGACTCTGAAAGTCTTGGAATGAGGGATGCTTTTGCTGTTGGTCGTCTGTGTAAGATCACATCAGTTCCTTCCATCTAAGTATGACCTAGAAAATAAAGAAGAATGTGCATAATTGAACTGAGCTTTTAAAAGGGGTTCTTCTTTATCACTCTTGGACAGTTAAAATTGCCGTGCCTGAGAAAGAGAAAATGCAAAAGTGGCCCCTTAGCCCATTATAGAGGACCCTTGACATAAGCATTCAATCCAAGGCTGATTAAAATTTGCATAATTCATCTTATTATTTATTCTAAAATAATTGAAAAGCAGTGGTCTTGAAGATAGAATTTTTCAAAAGCAGTATTTTACGCAGAGGTTTTAAAAGGAATCAGCCCATTTATTCGATAATGAAAAAAATCATTATTTTCACATTCCCACGTAATGTCTTCTGTTTTCTTCCATCTTCATTTAGCTCAGCTGGGAATTAGGCATATTCTTTAGTTATGCCTTAAAAAAACTAATAGTACGAAATAATAGTATCTTTTGTTGACAACGGGCCTTATTCTATGGAAAGACACCTGAATGCATTTTTAGGTGGTTCTTAGCTTTGTGTTGGTCCTGCCTTCCTTTGCCTCTCTCGTTTTTGACACAATGTATAGGTTTTCAGCACACCAGAATCTGGGGTTCTCTCTCACTCTCTGTATACATATTTTTTCTTTTACTATCTTCTATAAAAGGAGCTTGCTATTGATTGCAGCTGACTGAGCCGCTTGAGTTGATATCCAAGCAACGCTAACCCAGAGAGGGATTAGCATTACATCAGCCGCCAGGCGAGGGAGCCTGGCAGCCGGCCCGCCTGTAAAAACGGAACGCGTTTGCGTCACTGTTGCCTTGGTAATGTTTCTTGGAGCCTTGTCAGCTGTCCCCTGAGGTTGTTTCCTTAATATGTCAACAGACATTCCTGAATCTTTCATGCCGAATAGTTCTTTTCCTTTTCCAAAAACACTTAGATGACCCAGCAGCTGGTGCCTCTTGTTGCTGGGATCTTTCAAAACGTAATTTTTTTTTTTTTTAATGAAATAGGTGTTTTTGTTCCATTCCAAACATTCGAGGAGGATTTAGGAAGGTTTCGATTTCTGCTTCTCCACGTTAGAGAACCTATTTTTGAAGAAACAGGGCAGCCAGTTTAGGGCAGAGAGCTGTTTCTCTGCTTTTATCATCCTTGGGAAAAGCCTTTATTCCCTCACCAGCTTATCCAAACCCTCCAATTACCCTGTTACCTTGTGACCTTTCATAGAACAAAATGGCTGGTTGAAAGACCCAGCTGAAATTTGCCTCCATTTATGATTTGCTCTCTGATCTTGCTTTAAGAAAGTCAGCCAGACCTTGTGGGCAGTGACCTTGAGCAGCCCCTGCATGCTGAGAGCCACAGATAAGAAAGATGTGTCAACCACTGCCCACGTGATACCTATTTCCTCATTTTCCCCACGTCATTATTTGCTGATCTGGTAATTTGATCTCCACTTTCATCTTGGAATATTTTACTTTGAAGAATACCATAGCCAAGACCCTGGTGCTGGGAAAGATTGAAGGCAGGAGGAAAACGGGGCAACAGAGGCTGAGATGGTTGGACGTCATCTCCGACTCAATGAACATGAGTTTGAGCAAGCTCCAGGAGCTAGTGAAGGACAGGGAAGCCTGGTATGTTGCAGTCCATGGGTTTGCGAAGAGTCAGACACAACTGAGCATCTGAACAACAACAACAAATAGCCAAGTGGATAAGAGAGCCTCCAGCTAATGCCCCTGCCTTCTCTCTTTCTGAAAAGTGAGCAAAGCATCAAGGAGCTTTCCCCTGCACAATAGCCCTCCAGATTGTTATGCAGTGGCTATAGCAGTTAATCACAGTCAATAGTTGGAACATTGTAAATTTGGAGAGAAGTCATTTGGTTGGTGGGGAGGGGGCATTGTTATTAAATTCACTTAATCATGGGTGACGATGATGGAGGATTTGGGGGAAAAGCCACTTCCGCCTGTGTGTGAGCATCAGTCTCCACTGTGGAGGGGCGCCTTTCATCACCAGCTCCCGAGGAGGTCGTAGGTCTCATCCTCTGGAAATGCACTGAGAGCCCTAAGAATTTTGTGGCTCTGAAATCTGCCTCTGAGCGGGGCTGTGGAGGATGCCACTTCCTCCTGCCAGCGGATGGAACAATCCCCCTTCTGTTCTGTAATCCCTGTGCCCTTGGTGCACAGCCTCCTGGGAACTCGGCCATCATCCCCACTGAAGAAGGTCCCCTGGTTCACAGGAGGAGAATGGAAATGGGGCTCCCAGGAGGGGAGACATTTAGAATCACTGGGTCTTAGCATTGAAAGGAATTTTTAGAGACTGAGTGAAACCCAAGCTCCTCATTCATTTTGAGAATGAGAAATAAGAAATCCAGAGAAGTTGAATGACTTTGCTGGTAAGGCCAAGTTGGTGTCAGGGCTAAGAACTGCTCTCGCTGCCCAGGTCTGTGTCTTTCTCAGCAGGGCTGCCTGCTCTCCTCTGGGGTCAGTCCAGGGGTCAGACCATGGTCCTCTCTGCCAAGTGCAGTGCCCTGTCCAGTGGAATGTGAAGCTCAAGGACCATTGAGGCTGCGGGCAGTGTGGATGTGAGCAGTAAGGAGGTGAGGTCGGGCTGGGGGTCAACGGAACCCACAGCCCTCTTCTCCTTGCTTCACTGGGTGCCCACAGAGGAGCTCTCTGGTTTACACTCGACTTGGACCAGCAGGCGCCCATGGTCTCCAGACTGCACTTGTCCCCTGGCAGGACTGGAGAGGCAGCAAGGGAGCCCAGCAGTCACCACAGGGCCAGAGGCAGAGAACCTGGGTGGTGCTGGGACAGCCTTGAACTAGACTCTCACTCTCTTTCCCTTGGGAGCCAAGCAGGAAAATAGCATACCTGTGTATAAGGCAGTGGAAAAAGGATGTGTTAACCTTCACCCAGAGCTTGTACATCCAGAATCAGTTTTCTCATCCTTTTCTTCCCTTTTGCCAAACTCCATACATCTCCCATGGGCTGAGATGCTGTGAAGCTGGCCAAGCCTGGTGGCTACGATTCAGAGCAAGGATTTTGGGGTCCAACCTCCTGAGTATCCACCTAGCCTCTGCCACTTGAGTGCTGTGTGATTTCGAGCAGGATTTTATTTTCTGGAAGCCTCGGTTTCCTCATCTGGAAAATGGACATCATGCCAGTTAGTTTAAGAAATACCCTGACTTAAATAAAAGGAAGTTTGCAGTGGGTTTGGCTAAGTGCCTGGCATGAAAGTGATGGATACACCTCAACTGCTGTTGCTGTTAGCACATAGAGAACTTCACCAGACAGAATTCAAAAGAGAATTTACTTGAGTGTTTTTTAAAGGGTCTTCTTCTATGTGGACCATTTGTAAAGTCTTTATTGAATTTGTTGCAATGTTGTTTCTGTTTTTATGTTTTGTTTTCTTGGCCAAGAGGCATGTGGGATCTCAGCTCCCAGACTAGGAATTGAACCTGCCCCCACTGCAATGGGAGGTGAAATCTTAACCACTGGATCACCAGGGAAGTCCCAGGAGACCATTTAGAAGGACAAACCTTTGCAGTTAGCAAGTGAGACTGCATCAGTCATCAACATCTGGTCTTGCTGAAAAGGAAGGGCAGCTGCAGACAAGGAGACCGACTGGTGGAAACAACACAGATGACCTATACCTTGATGGGGCTATATATCAACATTGATCCCTTATAGAGGGTGGAGCCAGCCTGTCCTAGCTGGGGAACCCCAAATTCTGCTTTCAGTGACCTACAGCCCTGGCTGGGGGCACCTAGGTCTAGCAAGCAGTCCAACCACAGGACATGACTGCAGGGAAAAGAGAGAAGCAGCACAAAAGAATGGGGGACTTCCTTGATGATCCAATGGTTTGAATCCACCTTCCAGTGCAGGGGATGTGGATTCCATCCCTGGTGGAGGAACTAAGACTCCTCATGCCAGGTGGCAACTAAGCCCCGGAGCCACAACCCCTGAGCCCATGCTCCACAACAAGAGAACCTCAGGCGCTGCAACTAGAGAAAAGCCTGCATGCCGCAACAAAGACCCAGCAGAAGCAAAACAAAAAAAGGAATGGTGGCATTCTCATCGCTGCGGTGCAGAGAGGGTTTGACTGATCTCTGAGAAGAGGGCCTAGTGTTTTTCACTATCACTATATTCCAGATGCAAACATTCTCAGGCAGGAGAATGGGCCCTAAAGGATTGGTCTACCAACTGAAGAGTGAGAAACTGTTTAGAGTCACGCCTGGACTTCCTCGAACATTCCTCCTGCACACACAGACACAGACGTGCACACTGGGTGCCTGACCGAGGGGCAGGGGGACCCAGCTGGTGGCTCAGACGGTGAAGCATCTGTCTACAATGCAGGAGACCTGGGTTCGATCCCTGGGTCGGGAAGATCCCCTAGAGAAGGAAATGGCAATCCACTCCAGTACTACTGCCTGGAAGATCCCATGGACAGAGGAGCCAGGTAGGCTACAGTCCATGGGGCCGCAAAGAGTCGGACACGACTGAGCAACTTCACTTTCACTATACTGGCCAGAGCTCCCTGGGGTCCTTAGTACCTGGAGAAGTGACAGAAGAGGCGAGGGCTGGCCTCACTGCACCAAGGATCAGCTAAATGAACCTGGTACCCAGAGTCTTCCTTTCCCTGCAGAGGGACTGGGGCTGAGAGACTGGAACACAGGAAAAACTGGAATGTCCCCATTTTCCTTCCCCAGTGTCTCTCTGGCGGTCATGACAACAGAGAGGGGGCTGACGGGGGTGGATCAATCTTTCTCCGGCTCTGGAATGAGTCATTTGGCAAACAGCTTCATGTGGAAGTTACAAAACCTCTCGGGTCACCTATGGAAACCCCAGTCTTCAGAAACCACAGCAAGGTTTCTGTTTGTTTTTGGGTTTTTTTTTGCTCTTGAGCTCACTTCCGCAGCGGCAGGGATACAGGCGAATCACAAACCGCACACCGACCGCGCCCAGGCATTCCACCTGCGGATGGATACGCTGCCTTCGGCCTGGAGGACCCCGGAAGTTCCCTTCCATCTGCCATTACAGTTTCTTTTCTGTGTTGCCTCTTGGGTCTGTGTTGTACTAATTTGCCCAGCCCACACCCAAGATGGGGGCGCTGAAGGACCTTTCCTGTGGGGCCAGGAGAAAGCTTTTACTATAGACATGTTTTAAGGGGGAATTTTCTTGCTTTGTGTTCCCTACACAGATTTTAGGGATTTCTTTTACCCCCTTGGGGATAAAAATTATTACAAGAAAAACCCACAAAACTTTTGATGCCTGTGGTGTTTCTGCTCTTTCGGCTGTTAGTCCACTGAAATTATTTTGGAAACGAAGTAGCTCTCGATTTTTCAATAGCCACCTTCTATCCCAGTGGCTGCCACGTATACAAATTCAGTCACTCAGGAAGCATTTTTGAGCATTGCCTATGATCCAGGCACTGTTCAGTTTGCTGAGTATATAGCTTTGAACAACACTGATACACTTCTTGGTTTCAGGAAGCTTACAGCACAGTAATAACTAAAAAAACTTCATAGATATGCTATGAACCGAAACCAGAATTAAGGCTGGATAAAGACCCACTTAAACTTAATGCCTGGAAAATCCCATGGACAGAGGAGCCTGGTAGGCTGCAGTCCATGGGGTCGCCAAGAGTCGGACACGACTGAGCGACTTCACTTTCACTTTTCACTTTCATACATTGGAGAAGGAAATGGCAGCCCACTCCAGTGTTCTTGCCTGGAGAATCCCAGGGACGGGGGGAGCCTGGTGGGCTGCTGTCTATGGGGTCGCACAGAGTCGGACACGACTGAAGTGACTTAGCAGCAGCAGTAAACTTAATGGCCTACCTTTATTAATATATATGCAACTATTGTTCTCAAGTCATTGTTAGTGTACACAAGGGGCTAACCTGGTGGCTCAGTTGGCAAACAGTCTGCCTGCAGTGCAAAAGACCAAGTTCCATACCTGGGTCGGGAAGATCCCCTGGAGAAAGAAATGGCAACCCACTTCAAGTATTCTTGCCTGGGAAATCCCATGGACAGGGGAGCCTGGTGGCATACAGCCCACGGGGTCAGGAAGAGTTGGACACGACTTAGGAACTAAGGGTACCTACCTACTAGTGTACATAGATATACAACAGGCATCCCCCCAATGTGGTGGGGGGGCGTTGGCTGTGTCCCTGAAAATTTTGGATTTTGTGAATTCTCCTACAGTGATGACAAAGGCTTAGATGCAAGGTTGAAAAGGGACCACCCAACCTGTGAAAAAAATTGGATTTTGCTGAAGCTTTATCTTGGAAAAGGACTTAGAAGTGAATATCATTTAAACAGTTCGTTTTTCTTTAGAGACATAGAAAACAACTATTTAAATAGACTGCTGATTTTGTAAATCTGCTGATTTTAACTGGCAGCTCATCCATGTATTCATTTATGGTATACCAAGGCACTGTGCTTTATGACAGAAACACAAAGTTTAATAAGACATGGCCTCTGCCCTCCTGAAGCTTATAATCCTGTAAGAAAAGCAGACATGGAAACAATCTAGTAGGTGCTATGTTGAGGTGAGAGTGGGGATGGAGTCCACCCTGCATGAGCAAGGCAGTGGGAGGGTCATCAAAAGAAGACATCTGAACAGTGTCTTCAGCACAAGTTTAAAGATGCTTAACCCTCTTTTAAGAGCCGGTAGCTTTTCTGCATCCTTGTCTTTTTTTGTTTGTTTCTTTGCTGCATGGTATGTGATGTCTTAGTCTCCCAAACAGAGATTAAACCCATGCCCTCTCCACTGAAAGCACAGGGTCTTAACCGCTGGACCACCAGGGGAGTCCCACACTATCCTGTTCTCTGTGATGTTTGTCTATGGTAGCTGTAAGAATTTGGCTGCATTATCCATACACCAATAAACAACTCTACCAGCCCTTAGACAGAGTAAGCTGCTTAGTATTCTATTTTGTGCAATCAGAGATTAAATTCCAAATTCACTGGCACCCGGAGATGAAACAGCTAATTATATACAGTAATTGCATTTAAAATCCATGCCTTTGAATGACTGATGAAATCTTCTCTTTCAAATGCTCCTAAAACTCAGTGTGCCCAGCAACCAACTGGGAAGAAGTGGCAGTAAGTTTTTAGTCTTGTAATGCAGGTATGGTGCCATGCTCTTTCACCCCTGTGCTTTCCTTGAATTCACCCTGCACATTTAAAGAATACTTTTGTCCAAGAGGAAGAAGTAAAATTGTCTCTGTTTGCAGATGAAATGATATTGTATATAGAAAACCCTAAAGACTCCACCAAAAATTGTTAGAACCAATAAATAAATTCAGTAAAGTTGCAGGATATAAAATCAATATACAAAATCAATTTCTCTACAGCAACACTCTTTCAGAGAAATTAAGAAAACAATTACCTTGACAATAGCATCAGAAAACATAAAATACATAGCAATAAATTTAACCAAGGAAGTGAAAGAACTGTATACTGAAAACTATAAAACATTGATGAAAGAAATTAAGGGAGAAACAAATAAATGAATTGGAAGAATTAATATTGTTTAAACTTTATTCTACCCTAGCAATCTACAGATTCTGTATAATCCCTATCAAAATACTAATGGCATTTTTCACAGACTAGAACAAACAATCCAAAAATTTCTGTGGAACCACAAAAGATCCTGAATAGCCAAAGCAATCCTGAGAAAGAAGAACAAATCTGGAGGCACCATCCATCCTGATTTCAAACTACAGTTGACCTTGAACAACACACAAGGTGCCAGCCCTTTACACAGTTGCAAAGCTGCATGTCACTTTACAGTCAGCCATCCTCTTCATCCACAGTTCAGTAGCCTTGGATTCTACCAACCAGGGATCAGATTGCATTTTACTGCAATTCATATCTATTGAAAAACATCTGTGTTTCAGTTGACTCATGAAATTCAGACTCCTGTTGTTCAAGGGCCACCAGTATATTACAAAGCTATTATAATCAAAACAGCATGGTATTGGCATTAAGAACAGACACATAGATCAAAGAAACAGAATAGACAGCTCAGAAATAAACCTATGCTGTGCTGTGCTCAGTCACTCAGTCATATCTGACTCTTTGCGACCCCATGGACTGTAGTCTGCCAGGCTCCTCGTCCATGGAATTTTCAAGAATACTGAAATGAGTAACTGTTCCCTTCTCCAGGGGATCTTCCATGTCTCTGGAATTGCAGCCAGATTCTGTACCATTTGAGCCACCATGGAAGCCCAGGGAAAAGATAACCTCTTCAAAAAATGGTGCTCTTAAAACTAGATTTCTTCATGCGAAAGAATGTCACTGAACTCCTGCTGCTGCTGCTGCTAAGTCGTTTCAGTCGTGTCCAACTCTGTGCGACCCCATTGACGGCAGGCCACCAGGCTCCCCCCTCCCTGGGATTCTCCAGGCAAGAACACTGGAGTGGGTTGCCATTTCCTTCTCCAATGCAAGAAAGTGAAAAGTGAAAGGGAAGTCGCTCAGTCGTGTCCGACCCTCAGCGACCCCATGGAATGCAGCCTTCCAGACTCCTCTGTCCATGGGATTTTCCAGGCAAGAGTACTGGAGTGGGCTGCCATTGCCTTCTCCAATCTTAAATCATACACAAAAATCACCTCAAAATGGTTAAACACTGAAGTATCAGATGCAAAACCATAAAACTTATCGAATAAATTTTATAGAAAAAGCTGTTAACCTTTGTCTTGGGTATGATTTTTTTTTTACACCGAAAGTAAAGGCAACAAAAACAAAAATAAACAAGTGGGACTATATCCAACTAAAAAGCTCCTGCACAGCAAAGGAAACCACCAACAAAATGAAAAGTCATCTGTGGAATGGAAGAAAGTATTTGCAAACCATATATCCAATAACCATATATCCAAAAATAATAATTAACATCCAAATTATACAAAGAACTCACACAACTCAATAGCAAGAAGCCAAATAACCCAGTTTTTAAAATGGGAAAGGGACGTGATTAGACGTTTTTCCAGAGAAGATAGTCTTGTGGCCACCAGGTGCATGAAAAGATGCTCAAATCACTAATCGTCACAAATCAAAACCACAGTGAGCTATCACTTCATATTTGTTTTCTGTTATCAAAAAGATAGGTGATAACAAATGCTGGTGAGAATGTGGAGTAAAGGGGACCCTTATACACTGTTGGTCGAAACTGGTACAGCTGCTATCAAAAACAGTATGGAGATTTCTCAAGAAATTAAAAATAGATTTACCATCTGATCCATCAATCCCACCTCTGGATATACATCCAAAGAAAGCAAAATCATTATTTCAAAGAGATATCTGTACACCCATTTTCATAATAGCCAATAACATTATTCAGAATAGCCAAAAATATATAAACAACCTATGTGCTTGGATGAATGGATAAAGAAAACGTGATATACACACACACCATGGAATATTATTCAGCTTCAAAAAAGAAAATCTGCCATTTGAAACAGCATGGATGGATCTTGAGGGTGTTATGCTAAGTGAAATAAGTCAGACAGAGAGAGACAAAGGCTGCATAAGATAACTTATATACGGGATCTAAAGAGAAAAAAAAAACAACACTGATTACATAGAAACAGAGTAGAATGGTGATTGTCAGGGCTGGGCGGAGGGAAATGGGGAGAGGTTAGTAACAGGGCACAACCTCTCAGGTGTAAATGAGTAAGGGGACTTCCCTGGTGGTCTAGTAGTTAAGACTGTGTGCATCCAGATCAGGGGGTGTGGATTCGATCCCCAGTCCGGAAACTAAGATCCCACGTGCCACGCAGCATGGTCACACAAAAAAAGAACAAAATAGTAAGATAACCTATATCTATAGTTAAGATAACATGTAATAGGTAATCTATAGAAGGCATAGATTGTAGTAAGATGACATGAATTTATAATAATTGTGTAATTTCATGATAGCATGATAGCTAATTTTTGTTAATATTTTAAGTTTCTTATGTAATAGTGGTTTACACTTCAAACATCTATAATTTATAGCATTTTAAATCTTTCAAATAAATACTTAAGACTCCGGGGTGTTCTTACTCATAACCTGAGTCACTGGTTATTAAAATGGATTCAGTCATGTATTAGAATGTATTTATAGAATCCATGCTTCACTATAAACACCACAGGAGGGGAAGGGACACAAAATACATCCAGGGCCTGCACTCAGGCCAGTGCTTCTGCTGGGGAGCTCAACTCAGGAAGTGGTGGTGTGTTTGGAAGACATTCAGTTTAGTTTTCTCCCAACTTGATGGTTAGTTGAAGCTTTTGGAATTGTTTCAGTTGGATGGAAAACGGAGGAAGTTATGTCAGACGAATAATTTCCCTGTGTGTTGCTTTACAGAATCACTTCCCCTGAATAATTAATAAAAAATTGACAGGAAGAATGTCCCCGGAATAACTAACAGGCAGTTTCAGCGGGGGAACTTTTATTTTTCTCAGTCAAACTGAGCACTTAGTTTTTGCCATTTGAGGAGTTTCGACAGACACGGAGGTAGCCGTAGAGCATTTTCAGAGCAGCTCCCAGTTAGAACAGGGCATGTGGATTCCTGGAGAAGCACTTTCATCCTTTTTCTCTGAAGACCCCTGGAAATCAGCCTTGACTTTGGGAAGAGCCCTGCCCCATTCTCTAGGAGACTCTCCAGCATCGCCTGTTCCACACACTGGTTTTGGCATCTTGTGGCCAAGTGACCAGCAACTTTACAATGAGATGAAGTTTCCAGTTTCTAAGCAAATAAGTCAAGCAGTGCAAATTCAAGAGGCATAAGGATTTTTTTGCTGTTTTTACATAAGACGGTGCCAAAAGTTTTCAAGGACTATACAGGAATCCTAAGTCCCATTTGGTCAAAAAACACTCAGAGCTCACACTATGTTGAATTGCCCAGAATCCTACAAACACATGTGGGGACAAGAAAAATATTTGCTTTCTGGGTTAGAATGCTCCCCCTCTTTTTCCTTCCTGTACTTCTCATGTTTTTGCTTTTGCACTAATTTTATTCTTTCTTGCCACTATACTCCCATATCTATATTACTTTAGGCAAAGAACACTGGCTGATTCAGCAGCCATGATGATATCCATTGCAACTTTATTAATAATCTTGATAATATTATTAATATGAAAAATATAGCTCTGGTACTAATTAGGTGGATGACCTCCCACAAGGCATTTAAACGCTTTGAACATCAGTTTCCAGATTAGGTTAGAATTTTTTTAGTTGTTTCAATGTCTACACGCTACGGTTCTGAAGGACCTGGCTGGGCTTGGGGCAGGACCATTCACAGACTGATGAGAATATAACCAAGGGCTCCCTGGACGTCATTCCAGACACTCTGCCTTTCTGTGCCTCCTGCCTCCCCTCTCTCCCTGAAACTAATCTGTCGTTCAGCCTATGCGTAAGGAGGAGAACAGTATGGGGGGTGCTCTGGGGGCACATGGGGTTTCTCAATTGCCCCCTGGGGCTGCCAGATGATAGATGTATCTTTTCAGGTGCTCTGGACCATTCTTGGTGATTTAGACACATCCCTGCTTAGAGCAGATTGCTTCTCCTAGTCTGAGACCCGCCCCCCCCCCAACCTTGCAGTGTTCATCAACTTTTTTCAATGTGGTTGAAAATTTTACTATTTTGAGTCCATAAAACTGTAACAGAGTATTTCACCATTTACCTGGTTAATTTCGCATACAGTGGATTGTTCTATCTCATCGCTGTCAGGATTTCATTTTTGCCTCTGGGAAGTAAGCGGCCCAGTCACCTCCTGCCAGACCACTGTGGGCTAAGGTCCTGGGGAGATGCTGCATGTTTGCTCTCTGAGGGGACAAACCTCCACCGGGCATACCTCTGGGGCAGAAGCCAAGATGACTGCAGTAAGTCCCCCACACGTGAACCTTTACTTTGTGAACTTTCAAAGACGCGAACATGTGTTTCCCTGTCCAATCACATAAGTTAGTTCACGTGTCCGGTGTATATGTGCTTGCATTCTTTATAAGTGGTTGTGCTTTGGGGTACTGTCCAGTACTGCACAGAGTACAGTAGCGTAGTATCCTTATTTCAAGCCCAGGATGTCTGAATGCAGGCTTAAAAGCAGCGGCGATATAGCTGATAGTGCTAAAAAGCACCAGCTATTGTACTATACTACTGTACTTTTCAAGGTACTGGACTGTAAGATGAAAAATGTTCCCTTAATTTTTGTGTGCTTTTTTAAATGTATTTTTTGTGTGAAAAGTATTATAACTCTATTACGGTACACTACTATATAGTTGATTGTGTTAGTTGGGTACCTAGGCTAACTACGAACCAGTCCATATGTAGGGGACTTAATGTATTTCACACAAGAGCCGAGGTGCCTTAGCTAAACCCCATCACCCCATAGCTGCCCATCTACAACACGGTGCTAAAAGGGACCCATCTCTCCAGGGGCTGTGGATACCCTTGAACTGATTATCTGTGGCAGGACATGACTGCTAAGTATTATTATAGTAATAGAGAAAGAGCCAGCATTAGCATTTTTAGGCCCTGGGGACACTTGAAAATCAGATACTCTCAGAGCTGCTGGTAATGGCTGCCTGAGAGCTGGGAACCAGCTTCTTCACCATCCCCAAGCCGCCACTATTTGACTCATGACAATGCAGAGCAATTTGGGTGACATCAGTTGGGAAGGGGGCTGGGGAGCTGGAAGGGGTGGTAATTAAAAAAAAAAAAAAATTCTTGTCTATGTGTTCATTTAATCAACAAATAACTGAATGTCAGGGGTTGCTCCTGGCAGGGGGTAGGCCCCCTGCAGCGCAGCAGGCAGCCTCCGGTAAGGGAGGGGCTATTCCGAGGGTGGGGGCTGTTCCCAAGCTGACAGAAAGCAGCAGGATCCCCGGGGCAGATAGATGGTACCAGTGCTGCGGACTCTCAGAGCCCTGGCACAGAGCCTGGCACCCTGTAGATGCCACAAAATACTTATGGATAAATGAATTTTAAAAATAAATAAATAAAAGAAGGAAGGTCCAAATGGAGTGGAGAGATAAATCCAGTCAAGTCAGAGGCGGCAAAGCCCAGGAGAAATGACCACATGCCAGGGTGTGGAGCCTCAAAGGGAGAGCCTGATGGTGGCCTGGGAGCACATGTTCGCATCTTTGAAAGTTCACAACAAGCAGGTTCACATGTAGGGGACTTACTGTAGTCATCTCGGTTCCTATCCTAGGTTCTAGGGGACAGACGGACAGGGAGACAGAAGTGCAGCCAGGCCCTGGGAAATGAATGGAGCCGAGGAGCTCCTCTGAGCAGCGGTGTTGAACTCTCTGGGCACCAGCCTAGGGAACTTGTTCTCTCTCTGTCCACATATGTGCCACACCCTGCAGCCCCCAGCTTCTCTCCTGAGGCAGGTGCTTCCCAGCATTGCCACCAGCAGTTTCTGACTCATCCTTTCATTTCTATCCTTGCTGTATGTTTTATAAACAAATTTTTATTTAATCCTTAAAGCCATGATTTGGTGGTTGTCATTGGCCCAGGTTTTCAGATGAGCAGCTGAGGCTCAGAGAGGTTAAGTCACTTTCCTGAAGTCACACATCCCACACAGGTAGGAGCTAGGAGATTAACCCAGATCTGTCTGGCTTCAAAGCTAGGATTTGTTTTCCCCACCAAGGCATTTCACAGACTTATAGAATCTCCCACTTGTGAGGGCTTTGAAAGGTCATGTTGATGAACCCTCTGAAAAAAATGCGAGAATCCTTTTCTAACATTCTCCATAAGATGCTCATGCTCTCGCTTAGGAAAATAACAAACATAGACAAAGAGAAAGAAGATGGGAAGGAGGGAAGAAAGGATAAATGAAAAAGAGGCAGAGAGAAGACAAAAGTTTAGCTTCAATGAATGTATTCAGAGTTTAATTGGCAGGAAAATCTAGCAAGAAGCTACTTTAATTTCAGCATACCTGAACACCTTGAATTTTAGGTTTACTGTTCTTCTTCTTGCAGGTCTTAGGTCTGACATGCAGGGATGCAGCATGAGGGGTCTAATTCACTGACCAGGAATCGAACCCCAGGCCCCTGCATTGGGAGCGCAGAGTCTTAGCCACTGGACCACCAGGGAAGTCCCTAGTGTTGTCTTTTATGAAGTTACCTTTGGAGATGGGCCCACCTGCCTTCTCCAGTTGAAGGTCTCCAAAGCCCTGGTCTGCCAGGCTGTGTCCTGGCCTCTGCCTTCTAAGATGTGCTCTTTTTTTCCCAGGCGAGATTTTGCTTCCTCTTGTTGTTCAGCCACTCAGTCGTGTCTGATACTTTGTGATACCATGGACTGCAGCACACCAGGCTTTCCTGGCCTTCATCATCTCCCAGAGCTTGCTCTAACTCATGTCCATTGAGTCGGTGATGCCATCCAACCATCTGTCATCCCCTTCTCCTCCTGCCTTCAATCTTTCCCAGCACCAGGGTCTTTACTAAGGAGTTGACTCTTCACATCAGGTGGCCAAAGGATTGGAGCTTCAGCTTCAGCATCAGTCCTTCTAATGAATATTCAAGATTGATTTCCTTCAGGATTGACTGATTTGATCTCCTTGAAGTCCAAGGGGCTCTCAAGAGCCTTCCCCAACACCACAGCTCAAAAGCATCAATTCTTCCTCTTGTTAAATGTCCTAATTTGCTGTCCTCATAATGAAGCTTCTCCATCGCATGCCCCATTTAAACCATCGATATCAGTATCAGCCCAGGGGTGAGGCATCCATTTGACCTGCCCAGGCTTCCTGAGCAAGACTAAACTGGGCAAAGGGCAGAAAACATGCTTCAGGCACCCCCAACTGGCTTAGGGAAGGGCTGATGGATTCCCAGAACTCAGGAAGACAGAAATTCCAATAGACTGGAGTTGAAACGGGGCACACATATGTGACTTTGGTTACTTCTTGAGGTTATTTGGGGCGAGACAACTCTCAGAACTAGAAGAGTAACAACTCTGTCTAAATATCCTGGTTTCTACAACTATCCATAGGCAAAAAAAGACAGAAAAACAATTTTGCTCTAAACTTTATATCTTACACAAAAAATTAACTCAAACGTATTGCTGCTGTTTAGTCGCTAAGACATATCTGACTCCTTGCATCTCCATGGACTGCAGCCCAACAAGCTCCTCTGTCTTTAGGATTCCCCCAGGCAAGAATACTGGAGTGGGTTGCCACTTCCTTCTCCAGGGGATTTTTCCAACCCAGGGGTCAGACTCAGGGATCGAACCCTGGTCTCCTGCTTGGCAGGCAGTTTCTTTACCACTGAGTCACCTGGGAAACCCAACTCAAAAACAGATGGACTTAAATTTAAAGTGTAAACCTATGAAACATTTAGGAGAACTGTTAGCATGATCCATAAAAGGAAAAAGTCATTGTACTACTCTGTTTTTATGTATATTCACATTTTTCCCTAATAATTTTCATTGTTTGCTATATAGAAATATTGCTCTGTTCATCATGAGCCTCTCTGGAGTTCCAGGTGGATGGAGGGAGGGGCAGCCTGCAGATGGCACCCTGCTACCCCCCAAAGAGCTGGCAAGGATGGGACAGGTTCAGGGCCACTGCCCAGCAGTTCCTAACACTTGGAAGCATGCTAAACAACAGAGGGAATCTAAGAGACCAATAAGGCTGGCCTCCTGCCCTCAGGTTGCTTAGTGTCTAGACTCGGTCCAATCAGAAGAGAGTTTAGGGCTAAGGTATGTGAAAATAACTGTAAGGTTGCACGCATGTGTGCAAAGTCACTTCAGTCATGTCCAGCTCTTTGCGACCCCATGGACTGAAGCCCACCAGGCTCCTCTGTCCACGGGATTCTCTAGGCAAGAATACCAGAATGGTTTGCCTTTTCCTACTCCGGGAGATCTTCCTGACCCAAAAATCCAACCCATGTCTCAGGTCTCCTGCATTGGCATGCCGGTTCTTTACCACTAGCACCACCTCAGGGAAATATATTCAATACCCTGTGATAAACCATAATGGAAAATAATATGAAAAAGAATATATATATAAATATATATAGTAAACTGAATCACTGCAGATGGTGATTGCAGCCATGAAATTAAAAGACACTTACTCCTTGAAAGGAAAGTTATGACCAACCTAGACAGGATATTACGGAGAAGGCAATGGCACCCCTCTCCAGTACTCTTGCCTGGAAAATCCCATGGACGGAGGAGCCTGGTAGGCTGCAGTCCATGGGGTTGCGAAGAGTCAAACACTACTGAGCGACTTCACTGTCACTTTTCACTTTCATGCATTGGAGAAGGAAATGGCAACCTACTCCAGTGTTCTTGCCTGGAGAATCCCAGAGACAGAGGAGCCTGGTGGGCTGCTGTCTATGGGGTTGCTCAGAGTTGGACACGACTGAAGCGACTTAGCAGCAGCAGCAGCAGCAGACAGCATATTAAAAAGCAGAGACATTCCTTTGTCAACAAAGTTCCATCTAGTCAAGGCTATGGTTTTTCCAGTAGTCATGTATGGATGTGAGAGTTGGACTATAAAGAAAGCTGAGTGCCGAAAAATTGATGCTTTTGAACTGTGGTGATGGAGAAGACTCTTGAGAGTCCCTTGGACTACAAGGAGATCCAACCAGTCCACCCTAAAGGAGATCAGTCCTGGGTGTTCATTGGAAGGACTGATGTTGAAGCTGAAACTCCAATACTTTGGCCACCTGATGGCGAAGAGCTGACTCATCTGAAAAGACCCTAATGCTGGGAAAGATAGAGGGCAGGAGGAGAAGAGGATGACAGAGAATGAGATGGTTGGATGGCATCACTGACTCAATGAACATGAGTTTGGGTAAACTCCGGGAGTAGGTGATGAACAGGGAGGCCTGGTGTGCTGCGGTTCATGGGGTCGCAAAGAGTTGGGCATGACTGAGCAACTGAACTGAACTGAAACTGAATCACTTTGCTGTACAGCATAAATTAGCACAACATTGCAACTCAACTACATTTTAACAAAATATATTTTAAAACAACTTTCCTGGCATACATAAGCATCTCATTTAATTATCACAGCAATCCTGCAAGATTAGTCTTATTATTCCCATTTCTTGGGCCACTTAGGTCTCAGAAAAGGATGAGGCTTAATGCGAAATGTGCCCCAAACCACCAACTAGTAAGTAACTGAACCTTGACTCAAGTTCAGAGTTGATTTCAAACTACGGTGTCTTCAACTGCTTCCCCATAGCACTCTCACCCATATTAGTCTGCAACGGTTGGCCTGGCAAAGTACCCCACCCTGGAGAGCTTAGACTACAGGAATAGCTTGTCTCGTGGGTCTAAAAAATCAAAGTCTGAGATCAAGATCAGGCAAGGCTTATGGAGAACTCTTGTCTGCTTCGTCTAGGTTCTGGTGGGGCAGTCTTCACCTTGTAGCTGCAACGTTTCATCCCTCTCTGTCATCACGTGGCCTTCAGTCACTCTGTCTGTCTTGGTGGCTGTTTCTTTTGCCCTTATGGGGACACCAGTCACACTGGATCAAGGGCACACCTACAACCTCATGATCTCATCTTACCTTGACCACATCTGCTCAGACCCTATCTCCAAAGAAGTTCACATTCATAGGGGGTTGGTACTGAACCGTATCTTTCAGCGGGGGACACGATGTAACCCGGAGAATGAAATCTAACTGATCCGGGAACCGAAGGCAGGAGACGCAGGGATGTACCCAGGCTACCAAGCCCTCTGGCGGGAAAAGGGCTCTCTCTTTTTTCACATTATGAATGGATTGGGTAAACCTACCCTGTAGACACAGGAGAAATCACATAGACAGTAATGAAATTTGGGAGGGATTGGCGAAAACCTGATATTGATTCTTTGACACGTTTGCTAAAATAGAGCATAAAGCAGTCAGTAGGGGCCAGGGGTGAGGGAGGAAAAAGGAGCCAGCAATCAAATCACTGCAAGTCATCTGGGTGATTGTTCATTTATTCCATTATTAAACACATGCACATGTGCAGTCAGTACAGCGAAGGGTCACTCACCTGGTAAATTTCCACTGAGTGGCCACCATTGTGAGTGTGAGTTTATATGTCCAGTTGGCATCCTTGTCTCCTGTCTTCTGTCATATGTCTTTGGATAATCCTGAAAGATAATTTTGCTGAACAGTCTTTAGGAAACCAAGATTTGACCTGTTTCTTTGGAACATTGGTCATCGATTTTTCAGATTAACATCCTTTGGGAAGAACCAGGAAGTCATCAAGGGAAGGAAAAATGTAACTAATTGTACTAAACATAATATGATAATTCAAGTCACCTCTGGAAATTCCTAGCAAGTAGTCATGTCCAAATTATGCTTCACATTCTAACCAACGGGCCTTGGTTACATCTCCATCACTTTCAAGCTTTCCAATGTCACTTTGCTGTGCTGGTCTGCGCTTAGTTGCTCAGTCCTGTCTCTGAGTCATGTCCGACTCTTTGCAACCCTATGGACTGCAGCCTGCCAGGCTCCTCTGTCCATGGGGATTCTCCAGGCAAGAATACTGGAGTGCGTTGCCATGCCCTCCTCCAGGGGATCTTCCGGGATCAAACCCAGGTCTCCCACATTGCAGGCTGATTCTTTATAGATTCTTTACAGAGCCACCAGAGAAGCCCAAGAATACCAGAGTGGGTAGCCTATTCCTTCTCCAGGGGATCTCTCCAACTCAGGAATAGAACCAGGGTCTCCTGCCTTAGTCCCAAGGAAACAATAGGACAACCAGGAAATGGCAGAGGAAAGCCCATGAGAACATGGACTAAATCATCTGGGTGTAGGAGACCTATATTTGTAGACGACAGAATCCAGGGGCCCCCGAAAATAGAAGGTGTACTGCGGTATCACTCTGAACTGAGCATGAATCTAGGAAGTAGTTGTTTAAAACAAAATAACTTCCCAGTTCCCCAACTTTCTCTCTCTTTACAGCTCATCACCTCAGTCATCCTTCCTAACACCTTGACATAAATGCCTTTATCCTCTCAGTCATCCTCTCTAACAGCCCAGGGCTGCATGGTGCCCTCATGGACCCCAGACCCCCTCCCCAGCTTACATCAAGCATGTTCAAAGCTCCCACCCTCCACCCTGACGGATGACGACATAAGAGCTGAGGGCAGTCATGGCTGGTACATTAGCATGTCACACTTTCAGACGTGTGATGAAACGGTTATTAGTTTAGATTATTTTCACTTCATATTTTGAGAACAATGAGTATCATCTTGAGTCAACTGAGCATGTTGGCATTCACCAAGGGTTGAATGGGCAAGTCGATAGGGCGCTAGCCTGCTCACTGAGTTCCGATTCTTGGACTCCTTCCCCTCTCTCCCATGACCTTAGTTCTAGGTTTGCCTCAGGATCTAGCAAAACCACCTCCTCCTTCCACTGAACATTCATCAGACTGTCACAGCCTCCAAAAGAAGTCCCTCTCCAGTCTTGCACTATGAGGTTTGTTCAGAGATGCTGGCAAGAGATACATACCCCAAAGATGGGATGGGAAGAGTCACACTGACCCCTCCTTCACTTAACAAAGGTGCACTGGAATAAAACCAGTCCTGGGAAATCCCTGTCCTCAGCTTACAAACATATATACCTGCAAGCCTGCTCGTATGGCCGCAAGAATTGAAGGAGCATTTTAAAACCCTGAAAGGGGACAAACCTGTGACAAGATGGGGTTTTCAGTATTTCCTATAAGCAAGCTTCACCTTGAATATTCAAAAGGTACTGCTTGACTCACGATGGGGTCACGCCCCTTTAAACCCATCGGAAATTGAAAATACTCTAAGTAGAAACTGTATTTACACACCTAACCTGCCAAACATCATATCCTAGCCCAGCCCACCTCTAGGGTGCTCAGAACACTTACATGAGCCTGCAGTTGAACACAATCATCTAACACAAAACCTATTTCATGATAAAGTGTTGAATAGCTCATGCAATTGGTTGAATGCTGTACTGAGAGCGGAAAACAAAATAGTTATCTGGGGACGCAATGGTTATAAATGTATTAACTGTGAACACGCATGACAACGAGGCTGATCGGGAGCTGCCGCTCGTAGCCCAGCATCACCAGCGAAGATGCAGGGTCGTGACCCAAATCACTAGCCTGGGGAGAGATCACAATTCAGAATCTGAACTTCTTTTTCTCCTGAATGCCTATTGGTTTTTTGTTTGGTTTGGTTTGGTTTTTGCTGTACTGCTCAGTTTTCAGGATCTTATTTCCCCGAGCAGGTATTGAACCCATGCTCCCTGCAATAGAACTGTGGAGTCTTAACCACTGCACCACCAGGGAAGTCCTGCATCTTGCTTTTGAACTGTCATGAGGTTGGAAAATCATTAAGTTAAACCAGCATAAGTAGGGACTGTTTCTTCCACTCTTAGTCCTGGAAATGAATATTTATTTAGACTTCCACTATTAAGGGAAAGGAGAAAAATAAGAACACCTCAGTCCAGTTTTCTGAAAGAGATCTAACTCATTACAGAGCACACATGTGTTCTCACAAGCGAACCTCTCTCTACATATAATTTATATTGAGATAAATTATATACACAAATTTAGAGCACATATCATATATCTCACAATATGTAATTAAAACATAATTATAATATATAAAGTGTATGTCATATGTATTTATATATATTTGATAATATATTTAATATTTTGGAGAATATTTAGAGAATACTTTCCTTTATTCCCCATCCCCAGCCTCGTGGATATTCAGGCCACCACTGCCAGCCAGCAAGGGAAGAGAACCATTTCTGTCTTCCATAGTCATTTGAATTTGAATTCTTGCAAGGTCTTTGGATGGTCTTGGAACCTGGTTTCTTCAGAGTTCTCCTAATTCCCTCAATTAAGCTGGATAATTTCAAGCTGGTTGTATGGAGGGTCTTCGTGATTTAAACCAAAACAAGACGTTCCCTACTTGGCCATGTCACTTGAAGGACATCTTTTTGACCTTCCTTCCCTGGCCTGGGACAGGAGTATGTGGAACTAATCTAGGCCTTATGTACAGATAGACCATCCCTGGGATCTGCCAATATAGGCTGGCCCAGTGGCCTGCCTCACAAGGGTGTTTTGAGGAGTTACTAGTTAGTGGATATAAAATATTATATGAGTATAATATACCCCAGGTAGTGAGATCACACTTGCACCCCAGTGTTCACTGCAGCATTATTTACAATAACCAGGACATGGAAACATCCTAAATATCCATCAACGGAGGAAGGGATAAAGAAGATATGGTACAAATAAACAATGAAATATTATTCAGCCATAAAAAGGAATGAAATTGGGTCATTTGTAGTGACACAGAGGGGCCTAGAGACTGTCATACAAAGTGAAGAAGTCAGAAAGAGAAAAACAAATACTGCATATTAATATATATATGTGGAATCTGTAAAAATGATATAGATGATCTTATTTACAAAGCAGAAATAGAGACACAGACATAGAAAACAAACATGGATACCAAGGGGCAAGAGGTAGGGTGGGATGCATTAGGAGATCGGGATTGACATATATTACACAGTTGATAGTACGTGTAAGATAGATGGGTTTCCCTGGTGGCTCAGTGGTAAAGAAGCTGCCTGCAGTGCAGGAGATCCGAGTTTGATATCTGGATGAGGAAGATCCCCTGGGGAGGGGAATGGCTACCCCTTTCAGTATTCTTGCCTGGAGAATCCCACGGACAGAGGAGCCTGGCAGGATAGAGTCCATGCGGTCTCAAAGAGTTGAACACGACTGAGGGACTAAGCCTGCATGCATAAAATAGATAGCTAATGAGCATCTACTGTATAGCACAGGGAACTCTACTCAATGCTCTGTGATGACCTAAATGGGAAGGAAGTCCAAAAGAGAGGGGATATATACACATGTATGGGTAACTCACTGTGCTGTAGAGCAGAAGCTAACACAACGTTGTAAAGCAACGTTCAATAATTTTTTTTTTTTTAAGTACTATAGAAACCCAAATTGTTTCTGGAAATGCTAAACAATAAGACATTTCTCAAAAGAGCCTCAGTCCCTCCAGTATTTTCCAGGAATCCAACTCAAGCAGCTTTACACAGCCATTATCACTTAATTACCAATATAAATCTCACTAGCAACTTCCATAACTTTGTTTGCAAATGAATATGCACACCTCCTAAATCATTCCCTCCTTTTCTCTCTCTCCACAGCTGGAGTGGAGAGAAACTGTAGCAGCTGTGATTTGCAGAGGCTCCTGGCCTGCAGTGTCACCCCAAGCCGCCCGTACCTGGGACACGGCACTGCTGAGGCTATGGAATTGTACCTGGTTCCCGCTCAGCCCCATAAATCCCCCCCTGGCATCGGCGGGGGCAGGCGCATGGCAGAAACCTGGCTCCATCTGTTTGAAAGGTTCACAAACCACAGTGAACTTTTTAGTGATCTCAGGCCAAGTTTCCGGTGTGTAATGAAAACCGAAACCCAGTGTTGGGTTTCCTTACCAAATTCACACAGACCTGGTCATGACAAGGGACTAAGTGTGAGGTGGCAGGGCACAGCTAGGACACGCAGCCGTCAGTTCTATTTCTAGCTTGGCCACCGACTTGCTGTGTGGCCTGAGGCCAGTCCCCTACCCTCACGCCTGCAGTTACCTGTCTCCAGTACAGAGGGGGAGCTTTTTACCAGAACGTTATCTTTCTGGTTCAGAAAGGTGTTTTGAGATAGTAGCATTCCTCTGCATCATTTTTAGTTATAACACAGAGGCACTTGAGAATATCACAACCATCCGACTTGTATGTATTATCCATTTTTTAAAATGTTTAAATAAAACTGAAACAAAATCTATTCCATTTATTTAGGCCCTCTGTCTGCATTCTGAAGTCTTGCTCTTATTTCTTTCTAAGCTTCAGCTTTTGATTCCAGGCACATTTATATTTACAATTTATGAAGAATGGTGGGGAAGGGATTATTACATTTAGAGGGTTTATCTAAATGACCTCCCAGACCTCTCCCAACTCAAAGGTTCTGTGAGTCTATGAAATGCCTTGACGAAGGAGAACAAACCCAGGCCTTCAAGTCAAAAATACCTGTGTCTATTTTCTAGCTCTCACATTTACTGGCTGTGTGACTTCTGGTGAGCTACTTAACCTCTCTGAGCCTAGATTTCTCATCTGAAAACCTGAGGCAATGCCAAATACTAAGTCGTTGTCAGGAAGATGAAATAATAAAGTACTTTTCAGACATGGGACAGGGTGCCAAAGAGTAGGTGCCAAGGTTTTGCTTGTCTTGATTCTCACAAGTTTCTGATTGGGTCAAAAATGTAGGTCATATTTGAATATTGCCTTTGTCTTCCCTTCCAGGGCCCTACTTCAGAAAGAGAAAGAAAGAAGGAAATAAAAAGTGACTTGCTGAGGCCCTTCTGAAAGCATCACCCATGTATTGAAATATTCCTTCCAGTCAAAAACTAGGTTATTAATTATACATTGCTATTGGAACAGAAAATAAGACGAGGCCTCACTGCTTATGACCCAGAACTTGACCATTGTTTGATTTCTATTATTTCCTGGTATCTGCGTAATGTATCCCAAATGTGAGATTTGCAGTGTTGAGAGTGCAACCAACTGTAGCCTGAATGACTGTCCGTAATATTTAGTAAATGCCCTGGAATGACTGTTCATTTCCACTCCAGGCAGCGCATTTCTGGGGGATTATTTCACTGCATGGGTGGCCCGAGTCCCTTGGCCTTCAGCCTCACAGCTCATTCCACAGCTCTGGGCAAGCAGCAACCACCCAAAAATGCGAGTCTTTCTTCGCGGCCCCAGTGGCATGAGTAACATCATTAACTCTTAGGGGCTGAGGTCTGGGGTGACGTCAAAATCTTCCACCCCACTGTGTTAGCTGACAGAATACCAGAGTAACAAAGTTTTGGCAGTTTGTTTTCATGCCAGCAACGTGCCTGCCCTCATAAACAATCTTGGGATATTTTTTTCCTCTTCTTTTGCAGCAGGATTGCGGGTTTCAAAATGGAAGCAAAGTCCTCCCCGCGTCTAGCTCCAGTTCTGAGAACAAATGGGCAAGAAGGCTCCGAAATTCTACAGACAACGGGGAAATGCTGCTGACGTGTCCCCGCGAGGGACAGGACAGGAAGAGCACAGCTGTGCCGTGTGCGTTTCACATGCTCCTCTGCCGATGAGCTTTCTAAAGTGTAAAAACGTTGCAGGGCGCTCCCTAAGAGGAGACACACAAACACATTTCCTCTGGGCCCCGGGCCAGCGCTGGGGCACGCAGAGGCCGCGCAAGTGCACTGTGGATGCCGCGCGCCATCTGGTGGCCCGGAGGTGACATTGCGGGCACCATCCGGGCTTTTACACCACTGATCTGCAGTCATTTCACGGAAGGAGCAATTTTGTTGTTCAGTTGCTCGGTCGTGTCCAACTATTTGCGACCCCTTGGACTGCAGCAAGCCAGGCTTCCCTGTTCTTTACCATTTCCCAGAGCTTCCTCAAATTCATGTCCATTGAGTCGGTGATACCTTCCAACCATCTCGTACTCTGTTGTCCCCTTCTCCTTCTGCCTTCAATCTTTTCCACCATCAGGATCTTTTCTAACGAGGTGGCCAAAGTATTGGAGCTTCAGCTTCAGCATCAGTCCTTCCAATGAATATTCAGGGTTGGTTTCCTTTAGGATTGACTGATTTGATCTCCTTGCAGTTCGAGGGATTCTCAAGCGTCTTCTCCAGTACCACAATTCAAAAGCATTGTTTCTTTGACACTCAGCCTTCTTTATAGTCCAACTCTCATATCCATACATGACTACTGGAAAAACCATAGCTTTGAATAAAGGACCCTTTGTTGGCAAAGTAATGTCTCTGCTTTTGAATATGCTGTCTAGGTTGGTCAGAGCTTTTCTTCCAAGGAGCAAGTGTCTTTTAATTTCATGGCTGCAGTCACCATCTGCAGTGATTTTGGAGCCAAAGAAAATAAAGTCTCTCACTGTTTCCATTATTTCCTCATCTATTTGCCATGAAGTGTTGGGACGGGACTCCATGATCTTTGTCTTCTTAATGCTGAGTTTTAAGCCAACTTTTTCACTCTCCTCTTTCACTTTCATCAAGAGGCTCTTTAGTTCTTTGCTTTCTGCCATAAGTGTGGTGTCATCTGCATGTCTGAGGTTATTGATATTTCTCCTGGCAATCTTGATTCCAGCTTGTGCTTCCTACAGCCCAGCATTTCTCATAATGTACTCTGCATATAAGTTAAATAAGCAGGGTGACAGTATACAGCCTTGACATACTCCTTTCCCAATTTTGAACCAGTCTGTTTTTCCATGTCCAGTTCTAACTGTTGCTTCTTGACCTGCATACAGGTTTCTCAGGAGGCAGGTAAGGTGGTCTGGTATTCCCATTAAACAAGTATATTGTGGGCTTTTAAATTCTGTTGGGAGTGATCATAGGGGATCCCGAAGGAAGACACCAAGGGCCAGGTGTTCTAAATTCCGTTCGTTCCTCTACAACTGGATGCTTGATGTCTCAGATTCTCCTAGAAACAGAGATAACGATCCTTGGGAAGCACTCAGCTCTGGGCCATCCAGCATCTCATGTCCTCGGGTCCTCCTGTCCCTGTCATGATCGCACAGACCTGGGCACAAGAGTCTCCTTCTTTCCACTGCCTGGGGCATGCTTAGGTTCTCTTCTCCAGCCTTCGGAATCCAACATTTCCCAAGGCTTGCTTCACGGCATCTCTACATTCTCAGAGTATCTGCTTCATTTTTTGCCCACTCTAGTGTTTGCGAAGCCTGTTCCAAGAATACTGGTTTTATTATTCAGAACTGTATCTTCTCATAAACAGTGTAGGAGGGTTCCCTTTTCTCCACACTGCTCCAGCATTTATTGTTTGTAGACTTTTTGATGCTGGCCATTCTGAAGAGTGTGAGGTGGTACCTCATTGTAATTTTGATTTGTATTTCTCTAATAATTAGCAGTGTTGAACATCTTTTCATGTGCTTTATGGCCATCTGTATGTCTTTTTTGGAGAAATGTCTATTTAGATCATTAAAAAACTAAACATCTGGCAATCCCACTCCTGGGCATATATCTGGAAAGAACCCTAATTTGCAAAGATATATGCACCCCAATATTCATTGCAGCACTATTTACAATAGCCAATACATGGAAGCAACCTAAATGTCCATCAAGGGAGAAATGGATAAACATGTGGTACATATTAATGTATTCAATGGAATACTATGCACCTATTAAACAAGAATGAAATAGTACCATTTGCAACAGTACGGGTGAATGTAGAGATTATCATACTAAGTGAAGGAAGTCAGTCAGAGACAAATATCATATGGTATCACTTATATGTGAAACCTAATAAAAATAATACAAATGAACTTATTTACAAAACAAGAGAACTATATATATATATTTTTTAAAAGGCATTCCATGTTTGAGAAACTCTGGAATTAAAATAAGAATTATTGTAGGACATCTAAAGAACGTTGACATATTGACGTTGTAGGGAGTATTTAAGAAAGAACTATGATTTTTTTTAGTTTCTAAACTTGACATCGAAACTTTCCCCCCATCTCCACCTTCAACTGTATCTTGAAAATAATCCATTTGATAAAGCAAATTTAGCAGGAAATTGGTCTAGCCTATTCCTTTGACTCATGATTAGATAGGCTTATTTTAAAGGTGATTCATTTCTGGTAGTCTGTTGTGGCTGTATAACAAAGTACTGCAAACTGGGTGGCTCAAACTGCAGAAATTTATTCTCTTGAAATTTCTTTTGAAGATTCTCCTTAACTTGTAGACGGCCATCCTCTCCCTGTATTTTCACATGGTCTTCCCTCTGAATGTGTCTATGTCCTAGTCTCCTTTCTTACAAGGATACCAGTCATATTGGACTAGGGCCCACCCTAATGACCTCATTTTAATTACCTCTTTAAAGATTCTATCTCCAAATACAGTCCCATTCTGAGAGATTAGGGGTGGAGGAGGAGTTAGGATTTCAGCGTATGAATGTTAAGGGGGACACAGTTCAACTGAGAAGACCATCTTATTTTTGTATCTGTTGGAGATAACTTGTGCTTCAGTGGAAAACAGCATTCTTTAGAGCAGGGTCAGCAAACTATAGTCAGTGGGCCAGATATGGCCTGCCACCTGGGTCTATAAATAAAGTTTTATTGACACAAAGCAACACTCATTCCTTTATGGATTATCTATGGTTACTTTTTGTTTAACAGTAGAGTTGAGTAGTTGTAACAAAGGCCACATGGCTTGCGAAAGTGAAAATATTTACTACCTGACCATTTATAGAACACGTTTCCCAGGTGAGTATATACCTCGAGGTTATCTAATTCTGACTCTGTAAGGACTCTGCATCTTTCATTGCCTTTGAGCTATTTTACAGCTTATTAGGTTGTAGAAAATGAAGAGCAATGTAAAATAATCCTTCCCTTAGACACAACGAGGGGCTTCCCAGATTTAAGAGACACTGGTTCGATCTCTTCCCTGGGTTGGGAAGATTCTCTGGAGGAGGAAATGGCAACCCACTCCAGTATTCTTGCCTGGAAAATCCCATGGACCAAGGAGCCTGGCGGGCTACAATCCATAGGGTTGCAAAGAGTTGGATGCGGCTGAGCATGCACACACATTAGACACAAGGAAGCCAGCTTTGCCTCCACTTGCTCATTCCTTTCAACCTTCCTCATCCACAAACATGCCTGCTCTTTAGAACTCGTTGTGACATCCTAACAGTTCCCTCACTGATCATGACTTCAATAAAATCTTTAACACATGTTGATTCTATATTGGGATAAGAGTCATCATTTTCCTTCTTTGAAAACTTTCCCTTAATGTATTGATGTCATTATTCTTGGGTGTGCTCATAACAATGGGATTATAAAGGACAATGTTTTTTGTTCTTAAAAGATACACAATGAAGTATTTAGGGTGGAGTGTCATGCTTATAGTTTACTCATGCTTACTTTTAAATGGCTTGGCATGTGTGTGTGCACAAATCTCACACATACTATATATATATATGGAAAAAGAAAGAAAAGAGAAAGCATATATAGTAAAATAATAACAACCAGTGAATCTAAGTGAAAGCTGTATGATGTCTTTGAATGGTGTACTACTCACTCAACTTTTCCATAGGTTTGACACTTTTCAAAATTAAAAAAAAAAATTGGAAGAGTAAATTTGTGTCCTGCTCCCAGCTAAGCATGTAGCTGGCCTGTGTCCTGTACTTCTGGATGTCCTTTACTTCAGAGAGCAGCCAATTACAGACACTTGTTAGCTACCTGACTCTTGGCAGTGGGTTCCACAAATAAGAATAAGTAAATGAAACATTGATGTTTCTATTGTCATAGGCCTCCATCTTTTCAGATTTTTTTTTTTTTTTGACACTGCGGACCATGTGGGATCTTAATTCCCCGACCACGGATCGAACCCACAGTCCCCGCAGTGGAATTGCAGAACAATAACCTCTGGACCACCATGGAAATCTTCCATTTAAAACAAAAAAAGCTAATAGCACCATGTGAGCAGGATAATGTAGAATTTTTAAAACTAGATTCCTCATACTCCCCAAGAGTATTTTTAAAGGAAATGAATCTTTTAGGATGAACCCAGAATCTGAGGACCACTTGGAGCATGTTCATGTACAAGCTTGGGGTACTACTTTCTCGAAGTGGGTGGGCACTGAGGTTCATACCTCTCAACTGCTCTGCAATTATTGCCCTCCCTCCCCTCAGCTTGACATCATGGTCATAATATGGTTAAGGACCTCATGAATTGCAATTATCTGCTGCTTGAGTTGGGACTGTAAGATTCGGAGCTTTTAACATCCTTCAAGGCATGATGGCAAGGTAACAAAGAAGGAAGAAAGCCAGCTGAATGCTCAAACGCTGTGTCATTTAGTGTGAAGGCTTGGGATTGAAATTTTCTGCCTGAAGGAAGCAGAAAAAAATGAGTTTTTACAGAAAGCTGCTGTTTCTAAATCTAAAAGGTGCACTAAAAATAGCTGAAGGGACTGAGCTACCCAGAGGCTTCTTGAGTTGCCCCGTGGGAGTTCCTGCTTGGAGAATCTGTCCTTCAAAGATGCTGCTCCAAATAGCCCCAATAGCTGGTGTGTTGGGGGCTCTCTCCGGGGCTGTCGTTCATCCAGCCACAAGGAAACAGGGGCTGGAGTGGACAGAGATGCTTCTTAACTGAAGGAGACCCTGGAGGAAGACTTTCTCCCTCTGACAGAGGCTGATGGTTCTGAGAGAGAAGCACTATGTGGGCAGAGACCAGACCGTTCTGAAATCAACCAGGAGCACATGAGTTTTGGCCATGACTAACTTCCCCGTTGGCTCAGATAGTGAGAATCTGCCTGCCATGCGGGGGACCCAAGTTTGATCCCTGGGGTCAGGAAGATACCCCAGAGGAAGAAATGGCACCCCACTCCAGTATTCTTGCCAGAAAAATCCATGGGCAGAGGAGCCTGGTGGACTACAGTCCATGGTGTCGCAAAGAGTCAGACATGACTGAGCAACTAACACACACACATTAACACAGACTCTAAAGGAAAATGTCTTTATTCATCCCCACTGATAGCATGCTCATTAAAGCCCTGATTTCTTTTCTTACCTGGGCCATCTGCCACGGCCTCTGATAGGGGCACTCTATCTCCAATTTAGGCCACTCCAATTCATTCTACTTATGAACTCCAAAACCATGTTTCTGTATCCCAAATCAGTTCAGGTTTTTCTGTCTATTTTTAGTTTAACTTGAAACAAATCAACCAACCAATAAGCTAAGCAAACAACAACAGAAACCCCCAAATTCTTCAAAGATCACTACCTTTTCTTGAATTAACCTAACACCCTTAGCCGGCCCTGTCTTTCTAACTACGTCAGCCACTTCTTCTTTATCTACTTTACCAAATGCCTCCTCTCTCCACCAAAATCTGCAGAGAGAAAGAGGAGGCATTTTCCTGTCTACACTGGGCTGACAAGACCTGTGTGTGTCATATTCATTTTTCTAAGCCCCCATAGAGTTTAGTGTAGTGCCATTCCTATAAAAGGTATTCAAGAAATAGCCTTGCAGTATATACTCAAAAACGGGCTTCCCTAGTGGTTCAGAGGTTAAAGCGTCTACCTCCAATGAGGGAGACCTGGGTTCGATCCCTGGGTCAGGAAGATCCCCTGGAGAAGGAAATGGCAACCCACTCCAGTATTCTTGCCTGGAGAATCCCATGGATGGAGGAGCCTGGTAGGCTACAGTCCACGGGGTCGCAAAGAGTCGGACACGACTGAGCGACTTCACCTTATTATATACTCGAACTGAAAGTAGAGATTCAAAAAATGCTACAAATGAACCTATTTACAAAACAGAAGTAGAGTCACAAATGTAGAAAACAAACTTACGGTTACCAAAGGGGAAAGGGAAGTGGGGGAGGGGTAAATTGGAAGATTAGGATTGACATGCGCACCGCTATATATAAAACAGACGATCAACAAAGACGGACTGTATAACACAGGAAACTCTACTTGACACTCTGTAGTGACCTACCTAGATGGCAACAGAATCTGAAAAGAGATTCTATTCTACGTATATGCATACCTGAATCACTTTACACCTGAAACTAACACAGCATTGTAAATCAACTATACCCTAATAAAAAATTAATTAAAAGAAAAAGAAAAAAGAGACTCAAAGAGACATTTGTACATCCACGTCCACAGCGGCATTATTCACAAAAGCCAATAGATGAATGGATACACCACTTGCGTTAAATCCATACAAAGGAATATTCCTCAGCCTTAAGAGGGAGGAAATTCTGACGCATGTTACAGCATGGATGAAGCTGGAGGACACTGCGGTGAAATAAGCCAATCAGAAATGACAAGCACTGCGTGATTCCACTTAGATGGGATCGTGAGAAAAGCCACAGGCATGGATACACATGCACAATGCCGGTTTGGGGCAGGTTGGGGTCGGGGGGAAAGGAGAGGCAGTTGTTTAGCAGGGAGAGTTCCGGTTTTGCAAGATGATTGCACAGCAGTGTGAATGTACTTGACGCCCCTCATCTGTCCACTTAAGGATGATGGAGCTGGCACATTTCATGTTACGTATATTTTGCGTGTGTGCATGCTAAGTTGCTTCAGTCGTGTCTGACTCTTTGTGACCCTTTGGAACCATAGCTCACCGGATTCCTCTGCCCATGGGATTCTCCAGGCAAGGATACTGGAGTGGGTTACCATGCCCTCCTCCAGGGGATCTTCCCAACCCAGGGTTTGAACCCGAGTCTGTCTCCTGCATCAGCAGGCGGGTTTTCCTTATCACTAGTGCCACCGGTGAAGCCCATGTGTATTTTACCCCAATTTTAAAAGAGAAAGAAATAGGCTTAGAATGCCGAGTTAAGGAGTTTTTGGATGATTTCACCTGTACTTTTGTAGTGCTGCTCTTTCAACAGAATGGCTAGACTTTTAAAACACGCAAATCACAGCCTCCAACATTCCCTTCTCCCCTCAAAAAGCCCTACAGTGATTTTCCATCAAGAATCAAGACCGAAACTCTTAATCTAGTTTGTTGGCCTACCAGGCCAGTCTCATCTCTCTCCCACGTTCTGCCATCCTTTTGTCTTTCACAGGCCTTATTTCTGCTCCCTCTCATCTCAGGGTTTCCCCCAGCAGAACTGGTCAATCCTCCTCATTCTTTAGATATCAGCAGACGTACCTGTTATGAGGAAGTCAGGCCTAGCCCAGACCAGACTGGGACCTCTGGTTGCAGGCTCTCAGCATGCTCTTGCTTCTCTTACATAGTGCTTGTCATAACAGTTATTAATTATTTTAAAAAAATTTAGATTGTAAGCTCCCAGAGGACAGGACTACTCACTGACCGTCACATAATGCAGGTACTCAAGTATTTGCTGGGTGAACAAGTCCGATTTCAAGTTGTCCTTATTGATGTGGACTCTTTCTGCCAGTCCCATCTGCAGGGGTGTGAGAAGTGCTAAGACCCCAGAAAATGTAAATACATTTGCATACATCTAAGGTCCACTTTATTTTGGGGGGCTCCAAAATCACTGCAGATGGTGACTGCAGCCATGAAGAAAAGTTACGACCAACCTAGACAGCTTGTTAAAAAGCAGAGACATTACTTTGCCAACAAAGGTCCATCTAGTCAAAGCTATGGTTTTTCCAGTAGTCATGTATAGATGTGAGAGTTGGATATATAGAAAGTTGAGCACTGAAGAATTGATGCTTTTGAACTGTGGTGTTGGAGAAGACTCTTGAGAGTCCCTTGGACAGCAAGGAGATCCATCCAGTCCATCCTAAAGGAAATCAGTCCTGAATATTCACTGGAAGCTGAAGCTGAAACTCCAATACTTTGGCCACCTGATGCGGAGAACCTACTCATTTGAAAAGACCCTGATGCTGGGAAAGAATGAAGGTGTGAGGAGAAGGGGATGACAGAGGATGAGATGGTTGGATGACATTAATGACTCAATGGACATGAGTTTGAGTGAACTCCAGGAGTTGGTGATAGACAGGGAGGCCTGGCGTGCTGCAGTCCATGGGGTCACAAAGAGTCGGACACGACTGAGCGACTGAACTGAACTAAAGGTTCACTAATGTAAGCAACACCAAGCTCTGCCATAGTCCCTAACCAATGGGAACCTGTATTCACAGAGAACTGTGATCATGTGTTAAAATCATGGCCCTGCCCATTCATAGGGACATTAAGTTTCCATCATGTCAGTTATAGATAGAAAAAGAAGTTGCCCAGGGACTTCCCTGGGGATCCAGAGATTAAGAATCTTCCTTGCAATGCAGAGGACGTGGGTTTCATCCCTGGTTGGGGAACTTAAATCTCACATGCCTCAGACCAACTAAGCCAACACACTGAAACTACTGAAACCCAGGTGTCACAGCTAGAAAGTCCGTGAATCAGCCATGAAAGATCCCACGTACACAATGAAGACCTCATGTGCTGTAACTAAGACCCCACGGAGCCTAATCAATTAATTATTTAATTATTAATTATTTACAAAGTTGCTCAAGTACTAGATTTAATGCTAGTTTACCAATACCTAGATTTTCAAATTGAATGCAAACAAGATCAAGGATTATTTGTCTCCTCTGCAGGCAACCTTTGCAGTTGCAAAAGGAATTGGGTGGGAGTGGGTCGGAATGCGGGCAGGGCTTCCCAGGTGGCTCCAGTGGTAAAGAACACGCCTGCCAAAGCAGGAGACACAAGATCCCTGGGTCAGGAAGATCCCCTGGAGGAGGCCATGGCAACCCACTCCAGTATTCATGCCTGAAGAATCCCATGGACAGAGGAGCCTGGCGGGCTGCAGTCCATGGGGTCACAGTCTGACAAGACTGAAGTGACTTAGCGTGCACGCAGGTGGGGGCACATTTGGCAAAGCCTGACAGTTGTCATCTTTCCACTGTTTCTTTGTCCTTTTAAACATTTTGACTCATACCTCTCCTCTCTCCAACCCCTGTCCACCTGCCTGCCAAAGTCCTCTTCTTGGATCTGACCTCCTGAAGTTAGATTCAGATTCTGCTCTCACCATCTGCTGCTGGGTATGGGGTGGAAGCCGTGTGTGTGTGTGTGTGTGTGTGTGTGTGTGTAGGAGAGAGCAAGGTCTTTTTCAGTCTGTTCGTCTGTTCTCTGGGTAGAGGACCTTAAAGAACAATGTACCCTGCACAGTGAAAAGATCAGCCTCCTCCTGGCCTGTCTCCTGTAGGTCCACAGGCTGAGTGGCTGTCTGCCTCCTCCCACCCCCCTTTTTTTTATCTTAACCTGGGGAGCAAGATGTGTGTGCATGTTCAGACACTCGGTCTTTGTGGGCCCACAGACTGTAGCCCACCAGGCTTCTCTGTCCATGGAATTTTCCAGGCAAGAACACTGGAGTGGGTTGCCATGTCCTCCTCCAGGGCATCTTCCCAATGCAGGGATCGAACCCACGTCTCTTGCATTGCCTGCATTGGCAGGTGGATTCTTTACCACTGCACCACTTGGGAAGCCTGGGCAGTGCCTTGTTATGCTGATTTTTATAAACTATGCAGTTTAGGGAGCATATAGTAGATGAATATTAAATAAATTCATCTTGATTGATTGATTAGTTGATTGTGAAGAATTAAATAAAGAGCACCTATTTCCTACAGACTCAGAAACATTGAAATGATTATTAGCCAATGAGAAAACACTGAACTTAAATAAAAGTGCCCATCATTAGAAAGATATGAGATTATCAACTTAAAATCACAACAATCTTTGAAAATGAACTTGAAACACTCAGCAAATACATCTTTTCCTTCTTACTTTATAAACATTGCATTTAATAAACAATGTTCTCAGACATACTTACATGTTTGGGAATTTGTTTGTATTGGTCATGATGCTCCAGAGAAACAGTCCAATAGGATATGAGAATATAGAGAGAAAGAGATTTATTTTAAGGAACTGGCTCACACAATTATGGAGGCTGACAAGTTCAAGTCTGCCGTGAGGGCTGGTGGTGGGAGACCCAAGAAAGCCAATGGTGCAGATGAAGTCTGAAGGCTTCAGTTGCAGTGTTGCCTCTTACTTAGGGGTCTGAAGTTTTGCGGTTGTTTGTCTATTCAGCCATCACCCGATTGGGCGTGGCCCACCCACATTAGAGAAGGCAATCTGCTTTACTCAAAAGTGTGTGTATGTGCATGCGTGCATGTGTGTGTTGCTTCAGTCATGTCGGACTCTTTGCGACCCTATGGACTGGAACCTGCCAGGTTCCTCTGTCCACGGGATTCTCCAGGTAGGAAGACTGGAGTGGGGTGCCATGCCCTCCTCTAGGGGGGCAAACCCCCATCTCCTTCATTAGCAGGTGGGTTCTTCACAACTAGCACCATGTGGGAAGCCCACTCAAATTTATACCAATGTACTATTAGTCTCAACCACAGATACCTAATTTGACATATAAAGTTAATCATCACACTTCATATGTACACATTCACAAAGAAAGAGAACCCAATAGAGAACCCACTTAAGTGAGGAAAAAAATGTAGTGCCACCCTGCCCGAGATCCAGAACCAAGCCTGAAAACCACTTGCAGAGGTGAGTGATACTGATGGCACCTGCTCTGTGCTGTATGAACCAGTCCTGCCTTAACAAAGCAGGAAAAACAACAACCATATGATACCAATGCACGCAACCTTGAAAACTGTCTCCAGACCTCACCTTTGGAGCCTTGTCACAGCCCCACATGAGGAATCAGCAATATCTACTTACTGTTTTCTGGCTCTAAACCCAGGATAAATATTTAAATCTATGTGCCAAAGCCTCTGTTAGGCCTCCTACTCACCCAGCAGGGAAAGGAAATTCCCAGTATTCCAGGAAAAGCTCTTTGAGTCACTGTTATTATTGGTGAGAATTTGATTGGCCTAATAGGACCATGTCTGGCTGAAAGAAGCAGGTAAAGGGCTTTCTGTAGTGTTCAATTGCTTATCAGTGGGCTAGAAAAATAAAGACAGCCAGTAATGGATTTTACCTCCTTTTTTATTGCAGATGTAGCTGTTCAAGGCCCCTCCAGGGCTCTTCCACTGGCGACAATTCCCTGGGCTTTAACCTCTCCTGCAGTGATGAGCTGCTCGATACAGAATCACAATTCATCATTTAACAGGAATCCTCGTGTGCCTGAATATATTGCCACTGCCTCCCTAAGCCAGACACAGCAGAGTGAGATTCTGCCAGTGACAGAAAGCCTGAGAATTCTGATTCTGCCTCACAAATAGAGTAGATGAGCAGGCTTTGTCCTGCACTCCCTGGCTGCCAAACTCAGGGATCTGATGGGAACCGTGATACTCAAGGCCCATGGATTGAAGCATCCCCTGGGTAATTCTACCATCACTGCATTAGGGAAGCACACCCATGCAGGACCACTTTGTTTGCAGAAAAACCAAAAAGGGAAGAAAAGATGGGAGGAAGGGTGATTCTTAGATTGTTTTTAAAAGATATGCTGGTGGAAAGTTTGATGGATTTCAAGGCAGTTTCCTCGGGATCCCAGGTGAGATACAGATATATTTTGCCCAGGATGGGCATGTCCTGCCTGGGGACCTCAGTCATATCCCATCATTTTCATAGTTAGGTTGGTAAATTGCCCAGCACCCCACACCTCTCCTTCTGTGCATCTCCAAGTGAGTGAGGCCATCTCGAGTGGAGGTGAGACAGTATCTATCTATAGCAGGGTGGTTTTCTGAGTGTTGAAAGGATGGCTTGTCCTGAAAGTTGTTATCCTCTCTCTCCCCTAATTCCTGTGAACATCTATAATGAGTAAGTAGGTGCTAGAGCAAAGCCAGCATTTCTCAACCCTCTTGTGGAGCTTTTAAAAAAAATTCATATGGGACTTCCCTGGTGGTCCAGTGATTAAGGCTCTACATTTCCACTGTAGAGGACACAGGTTCAAGCCCTGGTCTGGGAACTAAGATTCCACATGCCACATCGCACAGTTTAAAAAAAATTTTTTTTGGATGCTTGCACCTTGCACTTGAAATTTCTGGTTTCCCTGGTCTGGGATGAGGCCCAGACATTCTGTGTGAACATGCTGCTCCCAGGGATTAAAGATTCCTGATGATTCTACTGGGTACTGAAATGAGAATCTCTGAGTTAGGCCAACACAAGTAACAATCTTTTTTTTTCCTAGAAAGGCAGAGCTAACATGTACATATTCAACAGATGCTAGTGACAGTCCTTACAAACTTTACCTTCATCAGTCCCTTGAGTAAGAGTTGAGGAAAAGGAAAAAGGCCAGTGGATGCCCAGAACCAATTGTGTAGCCTCCTCCTTCTTTGTTGGACCAAAAAGGACCCACAGGGCTTGGTCCAGCCAGTGTGCATTTCAAGGCAGGAATGATGGTGCTGATTTGTCAGAAAGAGGTTCCTCTGTGAGGAAAGAATAAGATGTTCAAAATGAACTGAGCTAATAATACTAAATAATACACAACTGGGTAGGAATTTTTACCACGGAGGAATGCTTGGCCGCACTTACAGAAAAAACCAACAAAAGAAGCTTAAGCAAATAGGGGCCAATATTTCTCCTAGAACAGTAAGTCCAGAAGTGGATACTTGCTAGCACGGGTTGAGCACCTCCAAGGAACCCAGGCCCCTTCTCAGTCTCCTTCCTTGCACCTTTCATGCAGAGTTTGCCCTTTGCTCCTTGTTCTCTTGTGGCTTGGAGATGACTACTGGAGATGCAGAGAACACACTGCTTTCAGGCAGATGGGAGTAGAGGAGGGACGAGGCAGCGATGGTCTCTTTTATCAGAAAACAAAAGCTTTCCCAGATGGGGATGTTCCTGATGGTCCAGTGGCTAAGACTCTGCTCTCCCACTGCAGGGAGCCTGGGGTTCAATCCCTGGTTAGGGACCCAGATCCCACATGCTGCAACTAAGAGTTCACATGTAGAAACTAAAGGTCCCAAGTGTCACAGCTAAAAGCTGGAGTGCATACATGCTAAGTCACTTCAGTGGTATCCAACTCTTTGCAACCCATGAATGTAGCCCTCCAGGCTCCTCTGTCCATGAGATTCTCCAGGCAAGAACACTGGAGTGGGTTGCCATGCCCTCCTCCAGAGGATCTTCTCATTCCAGGGATTGAACCCACATCTCTTACATCTCCTGGGTTGGCAGGTAGGCTCTTTACCACTAGCGCCACCTGACCTGGCATAGCCATATAAATAAATATTTTTTAAAATTAAAAAAAAAAGTGTCATCTCTTTAAAAACAAAAACAAAACAAAAAAAACATTCCCAGACTACACAAGCCAACTTCCACTTCAGTCTCATTGTCCAAGACTGGGACTCAGAGCTAGCCCTCGCCTCTAACTGTGAGGACAGCTGGGTCTTGTGAGCATGAGGCCTTGCCCCAGGGGTTAGCATATTGTCATCTCGAAAGAAACTGGAATTTTGTGAGCACGGGAGAAGAAGGTATGAATACTGGGTTAATAACTGATGGTGTCTGACACTGAGCTCCACAGGGAATTTGAGTTTTCTAGACATTGCCCTTCACACAAACCTATTACTGAGACTGTGTTGGCAATTTTCTCCTTGGAGATTCTCTGAAGGGTTTTCGCGGGAGACATCACAAAGCAAGAATCAGGACTCTATCAAGCAGCTTGCTCCCATTCTTTGATCCTCAGAGGTTCACTGAAGACTCCAGCTGAATCTTGCTCTGCAATTGCTGTTTTCTTTCTTTCTGCAGCTGTCTTCCACTTCGCAGCCGTGACACTAAATGGAAAGGATGGCAAAAGCACGCTGCGTTGACGATAGCACCATCTTCTGTCCAGAGAAATGTCCGCTTCTCGACGGATCAGAGTTTTGGGGCTGTGCCCGTTCATTCCAGAGCAGACATACATGCGAGACACACGAGTGGGCTCTTGAGCCCTGTGTACCGATCTTTTTCAAGATATTTATTCTATTGAAGTACAGTTCATTTACAATGTTGTACTGATTTCTGCTGGACAGCAAAGTGACTCAGCTATACATATGTACACTCTTTTTCGTATTCTCCTCCATTATAATTTATCACAGAATATTGAATATAGTTCCCTGTGCTATAAAGTAGGATCTTGTCGTTTATCCTCTCTATAATAATAGTTCGCACCTGCTAACTTCAAACTCTCAAGCTATCCCTCCTCTACCCCCGCCCGCCTTGGCCGCCACACGTCTGTTCTCGATGTCTGTGAGTCTGTTTCTCTATCACAGATGCATTCATTTCGTTCTATTTCAGATTCACATATAAGTGATATCATATGCTATTTGGCTTTCTATTTCTGAATCACTTAGTATAATAATCTCTAGGTCCCATCCATGTTGCTGTAAATGGCATTATTTCATTCTTTTTAGAGTTGAGTGGTATTGCATTGCATACATGGAATCACAGTAGATCATGGCATCCAGTCCTATCAGTTCGTGGCAGATAGATGAGGAAAATGTGAAAATAGTGTCAGATTTCATTTTTTTGGGCTCCAAAATCAATGTAGGTGGTGACTGCAGCCACAAAATTAAAAGATGCTTGCCTCTTGGAAAAATAGCTATGACAAACCCAGACAGTGTATTAAAAAGCAGAGACATCACTTTGCTGAAAAAGATCCATTTAGTCAAAGCTATGGTTTTTCCAGTAGTCATGTATGGATGTGAGAGCCAGACTTTATAGAAAGCTGAGTGCTGAAGAACTGATGCTTTTGAACTACAGTGTTGGAGAAGGCTCTTGAGAGTCCCTTGGACTGCAAGGAGATCCAAACAGTCCATCCTAAAGGAAACTAACCATGAATATTCATTGGAAGGACTGATGCTGAAGCTGAAGCTCCAGTACTTTGGCCACTTGATGCAAAGAGCTGACTCACTGGAAAAGACCCCGATGCTGGAAAGATTGAGGGCAGGAGGAGACGGGGTGAAAGAGAATGAGATGGTTGGATGGTATCATTGACTCAATGGACATGAATTTGAGCAAAGTCAGGGAGACAGTGAAGGAGAGGGAAGCTTAGGGTATTGCAGTTCATGGGGTCGCAAAGAGTCGGACACAACCTAGTGACTAAACGACAAGCATTCCATTGTGCTTATATACCACACCTTCTTTACTCATTCATCTGTTGATGGCCTTTTAGGTGGTTTCCATGTCATGGCTATTGTAAACAGTGCTGCTGTGAATATAGGGGTGTATGCATATATTTGAATTACAGTTTTTCTTTTCCTGGATATGTGCTCAGGAGTGGGGTCACTGAATCAAATGGCAACTCTATTTTTAGGTTTTTGAGGAAACGCCATACAGTTCTTTGTGCCTCTACCAGACTAGTTGCTATTTCAACATCAAAAACAGCTGCCAGCGTGGACACGTGTTAGAGTCACCCCTGCCTCCTCCTGAGCTGCTTTACTCTCGCTCATGTAGTCATGGATTCATTCCCCACTCTCTCCAGCACCCCATGGACCCAAAGCCTGCCCCATGCTGTTTCCTCTGCAATACATGTGTGTGCTTCTGAGGGAGAAACTCCACCTGTGCTTTGCCCTTGGGACATGAGTGTCTGGCAGTGGTCTCTGAGGACCATTTCCTGGGATGTGCTCCATCCTCTACCTCTGGCTCTCACAGCTGACAGGCCATCTCTCCTACTGTATAGCACAGGGAACTTTACTCAATGCTTTACAATAACCTAAAAGGTAAAAGAATCTGAAAAAAAAAATACATACATGTATGCATCACTGAATCACTTTGCTGTATACCTGAAATTAACATAACATTGTAAGTCAACAATATTTCAGTTAAAAAAAAAAAATTGTCATAAACCCTAATTCACTTATGGACAAAACAGGAAACTCTCAAGGAGTTGGGGAACCAAACTCAAACACCTTTCACACCCGACTTCCAATGCAACCCCACGTCTTCATGGGAACGAACAGGGGTAACTGGCTGTTTCTCACACAGGTCTCCTATGTCTATCGAAGCAGCGTATTGTTGCACGTTGAACTAGGCAACAAGGACTTCAGCTCTCAAATGCTCATGTTTGAGGAGTAAGACGGGGAGAGCACCTCCCCCACCACTCCCTGCAACAAATACATCCGAGGTTCATCAGCATGTGGAACGGTTTCTAACAGAGCACCTTCTGAGCGCTGAGGGAAGACCTCAGACTTCCAAAAAGGCAAGCCAATCTCGCAGTGAGCTAGGGCAAAATGCTCCACACCTGAAACTAACTAGTTGTAAACTAGTGTCCCTGGAAACTTTCCGACTGATCAATTTATAACTCTCTCACTATAAAATACTGAATTCGTATTCACTCTGTTCCAAACGCTTTTTGAGTATCTACCATGCTTCTGGTACTACATTTGGTGTGTAGGCTACACAATAAATTAAAACTGAAATCCTCATTTGAAAAGGAGATCATGAGCTATGGCAGAAGCACACAAATTCATTCATTCATTCCTACCACATTCCTAGACCTTGGGAGTGCAGATTATGTAACTAGTGAATCTAATTGCAATCGCAGATTTTGCGTTCTTGATGTTTTAGAGGTAATGTAGCAGAGTGCACAGCTTTGAGTCAGTTCTGCTGCTTTTTCATCGTGTGACACCGAGGCAAGGTACTTACTCTCTTCCCCGCTCAGTTTCCTCATCTGTAAAATGAGAAAAATAACAGCACTTCATTTCTGAGTTGTTTTGAGAATTCAGTACAGTATTATAGGTAAAGATATTACCATATCTTCTTCTTAAGTATGATAAGTAACTGTTGCTGCTGCTGCTGCTAAGTCGCTTCAGTCGTGTCCAACTCTGCGACCCCATAGACAGCAGCCCACCAGGCTTCCCCGTCCCTGGGATTCCCTAGGCAGGAACACTGTTAGCTATTGTTATTACCACAGTTGAAAGCTTGGAGAAGATAGAAGTACCATTAAGACATTGTGAAGGGCTTCTTACAAATGCCCTATAGTTTGGGTCTTCACTGAGGAGTAGCGGATAAACGTTTCTTGAGCATGATACAACCAGAAGTGCAGATGCTGGGATTAGTGTAATAAAAGATATAGCCTGTGATATGATGTGATACAATATAATATAAATGAGTGCTCAGTTATTTCTGGCTCTTGAGACCCCATGGACTGTAGCCTGCCAGGGATTTCCCAGGCAGGAATACTACAGTGGGTTGCCATTTCCTGCTCCAGGGGATCTTCCCCACCCAGAGATCCAACCTGAGTCTCCTGTGTGTCTCCTGCATTGCAGGCAGATTCTTTACTGCTCAGCCAGCAGAGAAGCCCATAGCCCCTCATAGCCGCCCATAGCCCCTGATAAGCCCTCAAATTGCTTACAGGGGGAGGAGACAGAGAAGTAAACCTGTGGTCACAACAGTGTGGCAAAGGCTGTGTAAGAGATCTGCTAGGAGAATCCCAGGGACGGGGGAGCCTGGTGGGCTTCCGTTTATGGGGTCACACAGAGTTGGACACGACTGAAGTCGCTTAGCAGCAGCAGCAGCAGCAGCAGCAGCAGCAGCAGCAGCAGGATGTTTGGGGAGTTTGGAAGAGGGGGACACCACCTAGGTGGAATGGGTGTTGGTAGTGGGAGTGAGGTTTAAGGAATGACTTTCTGGGATTTCCCTGGCATTCCAGTGGTTGGGATTCCATGTTCCAAATGCATGGGGCACAGGTTCGATCCCTGGTCAGGGAACTAAGGTCCTGTATGTCACATGGCACACCCCAAAGTAGAAAAACAAAAAGAAATGACTTTCTGGAGAAATGACAATGTGAACTGTGTCTTGAAAGGAAAAGAACTAGTCAAATAGAGTAAGAGTCTTCCAGAAGAGGGAAAGCCTTTGGAAAGACAAAGTGAAAGCACATGGCATGTTTTGGGGACTTCAAAATCTAGACGTACATGGGGGCATGAGGACAAGGAGGCTGGAGAAATAGGCAGGGCCACCTCAAGAGGCATCTGGGATGTCATGCTAAGAAATTCAGCCATAATTCTGGGGGCCGTGGGTAGCTGTGGCTTAATTTTAGGAAGGTCATCCTGGTAGCAAGGTGGCATGTGCTCTTGGGTGGAGAGTGAATCAGGCAGGAAGTTATTATTGTCATCTTAATAAGAAATGAGCAGAGTCTAAAACTAAGGTATTGGTGGGGGACAGAGAGGTGGGGACACTAAGAGATTTAGAGAGTTTCATGGATAGATTTGAGGAGCAATTATATGTAGGAATCAAAGAAGAGAGAAGGAAATCTATTTGTAAACAAACAAGACTCTATGGGGCCTTCCAGGCAGAAATCACAGCCCACCACTATGTCCTCTGCCTGCCTCTTGCTTGTAAAAAAAAAAAAAAACCTTTAGGCTGCCAGGCCTTCTCTGAGTTATAAAGAGTACTTTTAATCAGAGAAATGAGTAAATGCATAAAAAAAGGAAAACAGTCAAGCAAAACAAAATAATAATAATTTAGGGACTTCTCTGGTGATCCAGTGCATAACACTACACTTTCACTGAAGGGGGCATGGGTTCCATCCCTGGTTGGGGAACTAAGATCCTGCATGCTGCCTCATGCAACCAAAATTATATTAATCATAACAATAGTTTGGGCACTTGAAAAAGTCAAGGACCTTTAGTTCCATCTCATGGGCTATAGGTAATATCCGAGGCCATGTTCTTTAAGCTGTTTTGCAGATACTGCAACCTCCACCAGGTGGAAGAAGTTAATGGCATGCTGCCCACAAGCACATAACCGCAGACCAGAAGGAACCAGAAGGTTGAAGAAGGTTGATGATGTTGACTCCTGATTACCTCACTACCAACCAATCAGAAAAATGTCCACAAGCTGATCATACACTCCACAATCCCTCTTCCTTACCCTGTCTTTAAAAACCTTTCCCTGGAAGCCTTCAGTGAGTTCAGGCCTCTTGAGCACTAGCTGCCTGGACTCCTTGCTTGGCATCTGCAGTAAACTTCACTGCCACCTGGTGTCAGTAGATTGGCTTAACTGCACATCCAGGCAAGTGGACCAAAATTTGGCTTGATAACATTTTGGCTCCCAGGTTTTTTGACTTGGGCAACTGAATGAGTTATGGCCACTCCCCTAAATAGGAAATATACAGGAAGAAGTACATTGGTGGGGATAGTGATAATGGGGAAAGGGATGAAAGAATTAAGATAATAAGGTGAACTTCTTAAAAGTGGAGATTGAGAGTGATGCCTTGAGGGACATTCAGTTTCGTAGGCAGGAAGTAGATAGGTTTGGAGTTCGAGGGAGAGATTTGGTGCTAGACATCTAGAGTTTTTCCATCATTAGCAATGTAAATCACAGTAGAATCTGTAGTTTTAATGAAGCTATTCAGGGAAATTTTAGAGAGTGAGAAGAACAGGAATCTAGAGATGTTAAGTCTGGAAATATCCATATGAGCAAGTCAGGAATAGAAAGAGGAGTCCTTCCCAAAAGGATGGAGAAGAAACAGCTGGGGAAATAAGAAAAAGAAAAAAACAGAACAAAGGTATATGGTGAAAACTAGAGGAAGACAGGGTTTCAAGAAGAGGAAACCCTTGAGTCCTTTGGCAGTTTCAGTCTTTAAAATTTTAGTCATTCAGATGGGTGTGAAGTAGTATCTCTTTGAGGCTTGAATTTGCATGTCTGTGAGGAATAATGATTCTCCATACCTTCCCATCTGCTTACATTAGCCTATCTTTATTTGCTGAACGTCTGCTCAAGACTTTTGTCCATTTTTGATAGATATATAAAGACCATATGTTGAAGGAAACTGATGTTTATTTATTTGGCCTCGCTGCAGTGCATGAAGGATCTTAGTTGCCAAGCAAGAGATGGAACTCATGTGCCCCCTGCAGTGAAAGCACAGAATTTTAACCACTGGACCACCAGGGAAGCCCCCGAACTGATGTTTTTAAAATGCTGAGGGCAACTGATATTTACTGACACAATCTACATTGTTGTCATTGTCGTTTAGTCATGTCTGACTCTTTTGCAACTCGGTGGACTACAGCCTGCCAGGCTCCTCTCTCCATGAGATTTCCCAGGCAAGAATACTGGAGTGGGTTGTCATTTCCTTCTCCAGGGGATCTTCCCAAACTTGTCTCCTGCACTGGCAGGCATATTCTTTACCACTGAGCCACCAGGGAAGCCTTACAATAAAAACCTTTATGCACGCAGTCAATGGAAAACCGAATGACTCTGAAACATGAAAAAAAAGCCTGCATATATGATGTTGGATAACTTTATATAAATTATATAAAACATAAAATATAAAAATCAAATAAGTTTAAATTGCATAAAATACACTTAAACTTAAGTAACTTTAAATTACACTTTATCCATTATGTTTATTACACATAAAGCTCTTTAAAGGGGCAAACAGTGACTTCTCCATGGACTAAGGGAGAGACCTTTATGGTTTGGTTGTAAGGCAAAGAAAACCCACCTCACTGATTGTTTGCCTAGGATTGAGCCATAAACCAAACCAGTATGGTGCATGCTTAGGTGAGATTTTTCTGTTTCTGTATTTAGCAGTACACGCTGTCAGAAATACAGAAAATATAGACAAAAGAACTATTTGGGGTCTGCATGTGGAAGCACAAGCATTGTGTGGGAAGAACTGCGTGCTAGAGTCAGCTTGGGCATTTGACTGCCAGTGCTGGTGTGGGCATCTCGTTTTCAGCTCTCTCCCTAGCTCATTCCTACAGTACTTTGCACAGCTCCTGAATTATTCTTGTTTTCAGTATTTATTTCTTCATGCAGCTGTTGGGAGTCCACTGCATACCCACTGTCTTTGTGGGTGGTTCCAGACTGCTCCTTTTTAAAAACTACCTAGGTGATGGTAAGCGTACCTTCCAAATGTACCTCTGGACCATTTTCATGGCACTCTGAAATGATTTAGAGCCCCTGGACAGGCCAATCTCTAATTAAGAATCGATGGAGTTGGTGTAGATATTACATTAACGTTTCACGAGAGAGCCTCTTTTCTTCTTTAAAAAGTTACCCAGGCCTTTCTGGTAGGACCTGCCCAAGGAGCCGCGACCTGCCCCAGGGCGGGGCTGCAAGCCCCCTACCTGCGGGCGGGTGCTCGGGACAGCCGCGCACGCGCACGCACTCGCGCACGCCGGCGCCTTCCTTTGGGCGCCCGGGGTCGGCGGCGCGCGGGGCAAATGGAGCGGGTGCTGGCGGATGCGCTGCTCTCGCAGAGCCGGGACCCCCGGGTCCTGCTTGGGGCGCTGTGCCGCGGGGAGGTATCTGCGGAGCGCGTGGAGACCCTGTGTTTTCTTCTGCAGCGACTGGAAGATGAGGAAGCGCGCGGCGGCGGCGCGGGCGCGCTCCCGGAGGCGGCGCGCGAGGTCGCCGCCGGGTATCTGGTGCCGCTGCTGCGGGGCCTGCGCGGGTGCCCCGCGGGCGGCGCGGAGGACCCTGGTCCCGCGGCCCGCCAGCGCCGGCGTGTGCTGAGGGCGGCAGGCGCTGCCCTGCGCTCGTGCGCCCGCCTAGCCGGGGGCCCGCAGCTGGCGGCCGCGCTGGCCGAGGAGGCGCTGTGCGACCTGCTCAACGCGGGGCCCGCGCCGGGCCTCGAAGGGGCCGCCGAGGCGGCCGTGGAGGTGCTGGCGGCCGTGGGGCCCTGCCTGCGGCCTCGCGAGGACGCGCCCCTGCTGGAGCGAGTGGCGCGGGCAGCTCTCGCGCTGGCGCTGGGTGGGGACAAGGCGGGGCCGTCCCCGGACGCTGCGGCGCTGGTTGCCGGGCGGCTGCTGCCGGCTCTGGGCCGGTGCGGCGGGGCGGCGCTGCGGGCTGTGTGGGACGAGCTGGTTGCACCCGGGGTGTCTGAGGGGCCGGGCCGCGTCGGGTCGCAGCTGCTGATTCTGAGCGCCCTCGCCGAGAAGCTACTGCCAGAGCCCGGCGCAGACAGCGTGCCTGCCGCGCGCGAGGCGGGCCTGGACGCCCGGCGCTGCTGGCGCTTCTGGAGCGCGGTGCAGGCCGGGCTGGCCTGGTCTGAGGACGCCCTGACGCGCAAGCGGGCGCGCTACCTGCTGCAGCGGGCTGTGGAGGTGTCGGCGGAACTGGGGACCGACTGCGCCTGCGCCCCCGGCGAAGGAACCGGTACTTGCTTCTTTGCTCCCTGGCCCATCCCTGCTTGACTTTCTGCGAGCGCAGCCATTCTGCTTCCGGGGCCGTCTCCGCGATTCGTACAGAATTTGGTTATTCTCGTGTACCGCACAGAGCCTGAAAAACTTGGGAACCTCATCTCTAGGGTGTTCTCTGAACTGTAACAAATCACTGCAACACTGTTAGAAGAGTCCGCATTTAGGATAAATTCTCTGACCTAGAGCGGGTGGAATACTGCATTCGTGGAATAATTTAGGAACTAGTCCAGCAGGATATTAACAGACCAAAATTGCACTAAATCGTGGGCTCGTTCAAATAGAAAAGAAGGGATACCACCCATCAAATTGAAAGGAAAAGTATTTACATGTACTGACCTACGAATTGAGCCTTGAGTATTAGAATTTTGTCATGGGAAACCCATCACAGTCCTTCGGTAGTTCTCTTAGGAGAATTTATTAATATTAGTTAAGTATAATGGCCTTAAGTCGACCTTTGGCGGAGGGTATTTTTGCAATTGATTTAATAGAATGAGGTATTAATTAATTATTAATTTTACATTTTGAACCTGTGCGTCCTACCAGTTTTTTACAGGATAAAAGTAGACAAAATAGCAAGGCCTCCCTTTAGTTTGGTTTGTTACTATTGATCAGTTTGTTCACTGAAATGTGTGAAAAATACACTTCAGTCATTTAAATTTATTTTGATCTATCGAAGTCTAAAATGGATTGAGTCAAAACTGCCTCAGTGGATGGAAAATTTCTATCCTTTCAACTGTGGCTGCCTACTTATTTATACTAGTAAGAGTTTTGTTCTGCTGAAGTTGTGAGTAGATTTTTATACACATTTAAAACATCAGATAGTAGATATTTTAATAGCCTGTAAGTTGATGATCATCCAGTGAGAGCTCTCGCTGGAAAACATTTTAATTGCCAAAGTTAAGCATTTATTTTAAAGCATCAATCATTCTGCAGTTATAAAGATAAGCAATAGTCTTATGCTTGCCTCCCATCTATATTTCCTTCATTTCAAAGAGCAGCCACTTATCTCTTAGCTGATTATTTTGGTGTCTATCCCTATATCTTGACATATTCTAGTAATATCATAAAACCCATTATCCTACTTGCAATTTTGATTAAATGTGAGTTCAACAAAATTATGACTATGCAAGTACTGTTCACCAATGATCTATGTAGTAATCTATGATTTATTTTTTCCTTCCTGCAAGTTTTCCCTATATCTGTCATTTAGTTTGGTTGCCTCCATACTTACCACTAATTCAGCCCCAGATTCTTAGTTAGTTGTTTAAATCTTTCCTGTACAAAGTGAGATCATCAGTCATAAATTTTCCTGAAGAAGTCTCTTCTAAAGTCCCATTCCAAGCTCAGCCTTGTACTACCACTGACATTCTTAGATCTGCCTTCACTTTCACCTGGGAGACTCCCTTCACCTGATCCTGTGTTGAAGCTATTTTCCTGGAGTTCTTATCTTCAAGACCTTGAGTATCTGATAATTTAATCAAAGGATCCTTTGTGTCTTTTCTGTCAATTCACCTGACACTTTTTTAGTTTTTGTCTCCTGGAAATCCCCATCTGTTTGTGGCTGTTTTCTACCTTTTCCATTAGATCCTTTAACATACTAATCATAGGTATATGTAAGTTCTATTTTTGGACCATCTTTGAGTCTGGTTTTGTTTTCTGTTTTATCTCTTGGCAATGAGATTACTTTTTTTTCAGAAGCAACTGCATTATTTATGCCTTAGAGATAGCTACTCTGTTAGATTGCTGGGCTTGAGTCACTCTGGTTGAGCTGGCTTTGGATTTTGTTATTGCTGTAGTTGGCAGATTGTTGTCTCCTTATGTTTAGAAACAAAATTTTCTATTTAGGAACTAAATCTAGAAACTGATTTTCTTTTTTAAACCATATCAGGCCCAAGTCTGTTTTGGTGGTCTGAGAAGAAAAAAGATGAGCTTCTAAAGTTTTGGGAAAACTATATTTTAATTATGGAAACTCTTGAAGGAAATCAGGTAAGTGTTTTCATATTTTATCAAATCATGTATAGGTGCAGTTTCTTTTTTTCCCCCAAACATTTTATAGAACCAGTACAAAAAGTTCTACTTGGATATAGCACAATGGAATACAAGTGTACTTTGTTTTCCAGTGTGAGTGAGTGAGTGAAGTCACTCAGTTGTGTCTGACTCTCTACGACCCTATGAGCTATAGCCTGCCAAGCTCCTCTGTCCGTGGGATTTTTCAGGCAAGAATATTGGAGTGGGTTGCCATTTCCTTCTCCAGGGGATCTTCCAGACCCAGGAGTCGAACTCAGATCTCCCACATTACAGGCAGACTCTTTACCATCTAAGCTACCAGGGAATCCCTTTTTCTTTTCCAGCATAGATTAAATTTAAGGTTAAATGTAAACTCAGGAAGGAGGAGAGTGAAAAAGCCTTGTAAAACTATTTAAAAGAAAAAACTAAGATCATGGCATCCAGCCCCATTACTTCATGGCAAATAGAAAGGGAAAAGGTCGAAGCAGTGACCGATTTCCTCTTTGGGCTCTAAAATCGCTACGGATGGTGACTGCAGCCATGAAATCAGAAGACAGTTGCTTCTCAGTGGGAAAGCGATGACACACCTAGACAGTGTGTTGAAAGGCAGAGATATCACTCTGCCAATAAATGTTTCTGTAGTCAAGGCTATGGTCTTCCCAGGGGTCACATACAGTTGTAAGAGCTGGACCATAAAGAAGGCAGAGAGCCAAAGAATTGATGCCTTCAAACTGGAGAAGACTCCTGAGTCCCTTGGACAGCAAGGAGATCAAACCAGTCAATCTTAAGGGAAATCAACCCTGAATACTCATTCAAAGGACTGACACTGAAACTGAAGCTCCAACTTTTTGGTCACCTGATGTGAATAGCTGACTCTCATGTAAAGTCCCTGATGCCTGGAAAGATTGAAGGCAGAAGGAGAAAAAGGTGTCAAGAGGATTAGATGGCTGGATGACATCACTATGCAATGGACATGAACTTGGGCAAACTTGGAAAGATGGGGAGGGACAGGGAGGCCTGGCATGCTGCAGTCCATGGGGTTGCAAAGAAATGGACACAACTGAACTGAACACCACCACAATGTAAACTCAGGAAATTAAAGAATACTTCAATTGACTTAATTTATCATTCAAAGGATTTGGTCTTATTTGATCTTCCCTTGACATTTACTTCTACAGTGTTTGTTAGTTTTTAGTTTCTCTATGTTATAAATAATCTCCAAAGAAATACACAATGAGGAAAATGTTACTTAAAGTCTGAGGTCAATTGTTATTAAATAATAATGACCCTTTGATTTTGTAGGCTTTCTTTCTTTTCTTCCTTTCAGTTCTTACATCTTTGCATTCTTTGGTTCTGAGACTTGAAACCTGAAAAATCATTTTCAGTTGACTTTGAATTAATCTTCGTAAGAACATGGAATTTTTAAGTTAGGAATCTCTTTAGAGATTAACATTTAGATTGACATCCATTAGAATCATCCTGGTGCCTTATTAAAGTATTAGTTGCTGGATCTGGTCTGCAGAGTTTCTGATTCATTAGGTCTGTGGTGTGGCCTGAGAATTCAGATATTTTACGTATTCCCAGGAGACACATATGCTGCCATTCTAGGGACCACACTTGGAGACCTGTTATAGGGGTTCCCAGTCTGTAAGCTGCAGATCGCTGTGGGACCAGCCATCATGGAGTCACTGTGAGGTGTCAGTCCAAATGCATTGTTTGTTGACTAAAAGAAAGAAGTACTCATATGTGCTAAATGTATGTAGGTGTGGGGATGAGGACTAAACGAAAAACATTTCTAAATTTATATAAACTATGGTTTTCCTTAATCAGTGCATCCATAACACCCTCACTGTTTAGAAACTCTTTAGTTGCCTTTAGTTTCTAGGATATGTACATTAGACGCTGGTATCTGCAAGAGTCTAAGAAAAAAGAGCATTGAACCCTCAGCTGGCTCTGTGTCTAAATGTGTGGCCTTGAACAACTTGAGTGACTAGAGAAAGCATTTCAGTATTTTTTCATCTTTGTAATATTGGTGTTATCAGCTGCCTGCTTCCCAGGACAGTTAAGGATTACATGACATAATTTATGATACTCTATAAATGTAATGTTACTGTAACTATGTTCTAGGTTATATTTATTAGCTTTGCCATACTCGGTCTTGAATTTGTATGATTTAAAAAATGGAAAAATCAGGCACCTTCTGCATATTTTTTTACATGGGTGTGGTGGAGTCAGGGAGGGTGGAGGTTGTGGAGGGAGGAACAGAAGAGTGACTTACATAAATATATAACAATACTTTGGTTTTTAAAGGTGAATTTTCATTTCCTATGGCTTTTTGCTTTTGTTTCAGATACATGTTATAAAGCCAGTTTTACCAAAGCTAAACAGTCTGTTTGAATATGCAGTGTCAGAGGAAAATGGTAATGGTTGCTTTTATTTTGATTTTTTATGACACATCATGTTCCCCCTTATTTTATAACTAATTCTTGTTCATTGTGGAGAATGTTATATGAATATATAAATTTGCTGCTACCAGGAGACAGCTGCTAATATTCCAGATATATACCTTGTGGATTGATTGTTCATAATGCTTTTTTCTGACTCAGCAGTATATCCAAGTGCACTTACCTATGTCCTTAAATAGTCTTTGAGAATTTAATTTTAAATGGCTGCAGAGTTTTCTAAAATTTAGAGGCATGGTAATTTTATAAACTTATGATTATGGAGAATTTCAAACATTTACAGAAGGAGAGAAGTTTGTATGATGAACCCTATCACCTAGCTTCTGCAGTGATCAACTTGTGGCCAGTTCCTGTCTTACATTGCATGTGGCCTCACTTGCTCACTCTCCATCAAATGATTTTGAAGCATATTCCTAGCATTATCATTTCATCTCTAATTATTTCAGTATATATCCTTAAAAGATAAGGACTCTTTGGTAATGTTTTATGTATGGTGTATTATTCATTTTTTAATAAGCATTGTTTGATATTATATATTCTAACTGCTTTCCAGCTTCGTTCTCTTAATATATCTGTTTCATTGTTAAAGTTGCTTTCTTAGCATTTCAGCCATTGTTCTGTAGGTTGGACTTCTGGGGATGGGAAAATTCTAAGATACTATTTTAAATATAGTTTTTAAGTCCTTAATCAGTACTATATTATGAGGGCTTTTCAGGAGAAATAAAATGAAAATGGAGCTTCCTAAAATTATCTTACGAAATTAAGTTTAGGTAAATGAGACAGCTAAATGCAGGCTAACTGTTTTGTATTCATATGAATGATGAAATGCTGCACTATTGTGTTTACACATGAGAGTTAACCTAGGTAAATGGGTTTCAGTGCCTGCTTTAGATAATGACAACTTTAATAGTGTGACCCCTTAGGAATTGAGCTTTATTCAGCTGATTGCTATGGTTGTTTTCTGATACACTGGAGTTTTTCACAGACCATAAGAATCTATAGTCCCACCTGGGGCTAGAATTTAATTAAATCCTGTTGTGACTTCACTTACGCGTTTACTGTTAAAATGATTCTCTTATTACCACATTTTGCCCACAGCTCTTGGCAAAACAAATCAAATAGCAGTGACAGATTTTGAAAAATTACCACTGCCAAAGAATTGAACAAGCATCTTGATGTAAATAACACACAAAAAGGGACTGATTTATTTATAGAATGCCATGAGTTTAAAATGCTGAATTTTTTTCCTAAAAATATTAAGGATAGTTGAAAAGAGTTGAAGTATCTCTAAGGTACATAATTATTTCATTTTTTGTTTATCACTCATTCATATATTTACTTAATAGATGCATACTTAGTGTCCAGTACATACTGAGCAGTGGGGTAAAGTGGTGAGACAGAACTATTTTTCACTTGAGTTTTGGTCTGTTTTCCAGGAAAAAATGGTTTTGATTATAAAGTTCTAGACAGACAACAAAAAAATGACAGGAATGGAATACTAGTAAGGTCATACCTTGGTGAGGCGAGCCAGCCAAGGCTTGCCTTAGCACTGACTCAGAGTGGAGCAGAGAGTTCTGGGTGCAGAAGCCCTGAGATGGGAGCGGCCCCATGGGGTAGAGCGCCCGCCTAGTGAGGCACAGCTTAGTGGTGCGGGAGGGGTGGCCTGAGGCTGGAGTAGTTGTCAGGGGCAGTTTCATGCCTGGTTTGGATTTTATTCTGAGTTTTGAGAAGCCACTCAAGGGTTTTAAACAGAGGAGGGACAGTTTCAGATGAAAAATGGATTGAAGTAAGGTGAGAGAATTGGTTGAAATCACCCCAAATCTGAAGTTCCAACCTGTGTGTCTGGAGTCATATTTAATTGTGTACACTGTAGTTACCGTGACATCCACTTGCCATCTTTCTAAATGAAACTGAAAATGGAAAATTGAATACTGAAGTGATTTTGGTTATTCAGTAGTTAAACACCTTTGAACGTGATTGTTGTAATGAAGTTAATGTGTTTGTGTGTGTGTTTATTTATGAATATATAGTCTATGTGGAGCCATATGTGAGAATCAAAGTCAACTTTGGGTGTTTATTTTCACAGGATGCTGGCTCTTTCACCCATCCTGGCATCTGTGCATTTATAAAAGAATGTTTGAAAGTGAAAATAAAATCCTGACTAAAGAAGGTGTTACCCATTTTTTGGAACTGTATGAAACAAGGATTCTTCCATTTTCACCAGAAATTTCTGAGGTAATGGCACCCTCTCCCTTCCCTTGTTCCCTCTGTCAGAAGATAAGAGGCGAAGGCATTTGTTGTATCTTATGTGATCTTCAAAAGTATATCCTGGGGCTTGAAAATTGGAAATAAAACTTCAGAGATTTGCTGAAAACAAACCCTATATCTCTTAAACTAGGCTCTCATACTTGGGCTTTGTCGACAGGCTGCCTGCATCATCACCGTGATGAAAAGTAGTCCTTTGTTATCTGTATCCTGAGCAGAAGTCAGCAGCATGAACCCTGGATTAGAAGTGTGTTAGTGATACTCTCTCCATGGTTCTGAAGCACTGAATTATTGCTCTTTGTCTAGTGATGCTGCTCCTCCGATTCTGAGCCAGTGAATCACTATCGTGCTGTACTGAGCAGGGGTTGCCTTTTGAGCTATGTTATTAGAATGTGTACTTCTACTTGTCAGAAATCACACAAAGTGAGATTTCTGTGAGAGTTACAGCTGTGATTTTTAGTCCTGTTATGATGAGGTGAGTTGAATGATCACAACTTAGGAACAGTAATTTACCTCTCATTTAGAGGTAACCTAAACGTCCCTAATTATCCAAGTACACGTACAGTGTTTTAGTAGGCATCCTTTTTCTGTATTCTCCTAGCCTTCTTGCACTTCCGAAAAGCACGCTTTTGTCGACTAATGTTTTCGAAGATATGCTTTTCCCCATTTATCGTCCAGGCATAGGGGCTTAAATTTTCTCTTGGGTATCTTTCTATTTTTCACCAGTCACTGCCTTTATTTTCTACCATGTGTCCCTTCTTTGGATTCCTTTCTTCCTTCTCAGCATAGCACGTGCTCTCTTAGTATTCCATACGTTTTTATCAGGTTGGAAAGTTTGGTTTGACACCTGGGATTAAGGTATCCTCCAAGGCTATCATAAATCAGCCTGCAGCATAAGAGATTGCTTATAACAGCTCTTCAGTAGCCCTGCATAGGATGTAGAGTTAGGGCAAGTTGACTTTTCAAAATTACAGTTACAGGTTAACGTCAGATTTTTTTTCCTTTTTTTTTTAGTTTATCATTGGACCATTAATGGATGCACTTTCAGAGAGCTCTCTATACAGCAGGTAAACATGCATTTTATTTAGCAGCAATGCAGTAATATGTATTTGATTATAAATTTAACTTGATTATGAAATATGACCAGATTGTTAAAAATGCATTTGGTGGATAAATATATGTTGCCCCATAGACATTCAGCTTTTTCTTACCATGTTGTCCCTTCTGGGTTTCTGATTCTTCTTGTCCTTCTAGTAGTTGTATCTGGTGTTTCTCTTTTTCTTTTCTTTCCTACTCTGAACCCATCCTTTCTTGGGTTTTAGGGAAGGACACCTCGCACAGGGACTTTGTGACTTCTGCCCTCTTGGAATTTATGGTGGCTTTGGCTAACCAACACTTGACACTTTTTTCCCTTTCTTTTAACTTTCAGTTTTATAGAAAAGTTGTGAGAATAATACAGAGAATTCTGACTTACCTTTTACCCACATTACCTAAACGATGATGTTTTACCGGATTTGTTTAATTGTCATCTTTATGTATTTCTATGTGTCTTTGCGTCTCTTTGTATATCTGTTTCTTAGCTCTGTCTGTCGAGCAGACTCACCCATCTGTATTTCAGTATCTTTCCATCCATCCATATTAAAAGCCATCCGTTCACATCAATATGCCCACTACCACAAGGTTCATTCTAACTTTTTCCCTTTCCATATCAGATGGTGGAGGCCATTCTCTACTACATGTTGCTTATTTAACACCTTTACGTTTCATCAAGCTTGATACTGGAGAAGAGTGTCATTATTATGCCTTTCCTCATTTTTTGAGCTTGATCTGTACTCTTGAATTGTATCTTCAGAAATTTCCCTTGCTTTTGAAATTATGTTGTATTAATATTTCTAATTCTGATAACTTAAGTTTATACTTGCTAGTCTTTTGTTTGATATATCTCTTAATAGAGCAAGCCACCCTGGTGGCTGGCTCAGTGGTAAAGGATCTGCCTGCAGTGCAGGAGACCCAGGTTCAATCCCTGGCTCGGGACGATCTCCTGGAGAAGGAAATGGCAACCCAGTCCAGTATTCTTGCCTGGGAAAAACCATGGACAGAGAAACCTGGAGGGCTTCAGTCCATGGGGTCACAAAAGAGTTGGACACGACTCAGTAACTAACACTTTCACTTTTGCTTTTCTGATAGAAAGTACTCTGACAGTCAACTTCTTTAAAAATTTTAAATCAACCTGTGCTAAGTTATATTAATATTCAGTCCTGTTTAATATCAAAAAAGCATATCAATGCTTGATTTGTCAGCTATTTTTATTTTTCAAATAACTCATTACTGTTGAATAGTTTTCTGAAGCAGACAGCTGGAGAGCAATAAAACCAACTTGGTAGTTTCTGAGAGTTGACAAACACATTTATTATGAAATGCCTTCAGTTTCCTCCCACACTAGTGTGTTCAGTTAACAGATAATGTTCCTGGCAGAAGCAAAATAAACAAAAATAAAAGTGTCTTTAGTAGATGTTAGCAATCAAATGCTTTTGCAAAAGTGGTTTATTACTAACATGTCTTTTACTTAATACTTAAAGGTATTAAATCATTGGAGTATGTGTTAGAAATAATAAAATATAATTTAAAATTACCATTTCTAGACTTTTCTTAAAATGATACTATTTGGCAAGGTTGATGCATATGTGTCAGAAAAAGGAGATCTATGCCTGCTTAGTATAACCCATTACTAACTCACGTCAGTTTTTCAGTAATATCCTGATGTTTTTGTAATTGGAGGGATTCTCAAGATTTTACTGAAAAATAAAATGCAGGTTCAGAAGAAGATGGTTTTATTGTTGAAAGACATTTGAGCCATATTGCACTTAGTTTCATTATGCTTAATTGTCAGTAGATTTTTATATATTTGTTTTTTAACCCCCTTTGTTTATAGGTCCCCAGGCCAGCTGATAGGAAGTGTTTCTCCGCTGGGACTGAAATTACAGAAGTTTTTAGTCACTTATATTTCTTTTCTTCCAGAAGAAATAAAGAGTATGTATCAGTAAGGAATTTCTTTTTAACTTATTAGCTTAAATTTAAAAAAATTTTTAGAATGTTGATTATCAGCACCATCCTTCTAGGAGAGTTGTGCTGTTGCTGCTGCTAAGTCACTTCAGTCGTGTACGACTCTGTGCGACCCCACAGACGGCAGCCCACCAGGCTTCTCTGCCCCTGGGATTCTCCAGGCAGGAATACTGGAGTGGATTGCCGTTTCCTTCTGCAGTGCGTGAAAGTGAAAAGTGAAAGTAAAGTCTCAGTCATGCCTGACTCTTAGCAACCCCATGGACTGCAGCCTACCAGGCTGGGAAAAGATGGCCATCTGTATATCTGTATTTCTTAAAAGTGACTTCTTAAAAGATTTCTACAATGATGATCTGAGGAAACAGACATTTTCATTGACTATGTGACTTAAAAGACCCTTAAGACATCACATATTAGCAGAGAAAGTGGGATAGAGCACCATCCTTGTGTATCTCAAAATAGTTAAAGTAATTGTAGTGTAGGTAAGAAATAGCCTGTGAGAAAGAGCTAATATTACTGTTTGCAGATTCCAGAGGCCAGACACCAATAGTATTTTTCTTTAACGTCTCCAACAAAAGAATGGTTTCCAACGGTAAAAAAATTTATCTTTCACCTTAACTTAAAAAAAAAAAAAATATATATATATATATATATATATAAAACCCTTGTTATCAGAGTATGTACAGTATACTAGAATACTCATCTTACTAAAAGGGAATAAATTTGAAATAACATTGTTTTTTCTTTTCATCAGCTTTATTGAGATATAATTCACACACCATAAAATTTACCCTTTTAAATTGTTCAGTTCAGTGGTTTTTAGTATATTCACAAGTTTGTACAACCATCACCACTAATTTCAGAATATTTTCATTATCCCCAAAAGAAACTCCATGCCCATAAGTAATCGTCTCATTTTCCATCTCCCCCAGCTTCTGTCAGACACTAGTTTATTTTCTGTCTCTAGATTTGCTTATTCTAAACATTTCATATAAAAAGAATCATATAATATATGGTCTTTTATTTTATGTCTGGTTTCTTTTTGCTTAGTGTAATGTTTTAAGATTCACCTATATTATAACATGTATCATTCCTTTCTGTAGCTGAATAATAATGTAATAGTAATATTATAGATACTTCACATTCTGTTTATCCATTCATCAGTAGATATTTGGATTGTTTCTACTTTTAACTACTAATATGAATTACTCCTGTGACTATTCATATACAAGTGTTTATATGAATATAATCTTTCACTTCTCTTAATTATATACCTACGAGTGGAATTATTGGGCATTCTGGTGACTCCATTTTTAATTTTCAGAGGAGCTACTAAACTGTTTTCCACACTGACTGCACCATTTTACATTCTCACCGGGAATCTCTGAGACTTCAGTGCCTCCACATCCTGTGAACACTTGTTACCGTCTGTCCTTCTGATTAGAGCCATCCTAGCGGGTGTGACGCTGTATCTCATTACGGTTTTCTTTGCATTTCCCTATGTAGTGTCTGATGATTTGAGCACCTTCTCACGTGCTTGTTAGCAACAATGATGTCTTAAAACTTTTTCTCTCAGGTAGTTTCCTGTTAAAATTTATTCAGAAGATGACAAGCAGACATTGGTGTGCTGTTCCCATTTTGTTTCTATCTAAGGCTTTGGCAAACGTCCCAAGGTGTAAAGCCCTGGGTATAGAAGGACTTCTTGCCCTCAGGTAGTTTACTCTTGTGTATATTCATATGTGGTTATTTGTCATAACTTTCCTTAGTAAATTAAGTTTTCTCTTCTGCTTTAATTCATGGTGAGTGGTTTTAGTTAATATTGGCATCCTGATTTTTCACTCTTAATTTTATAGAAGCAAAAAGCTTAAAAAAAAAAAAAAATCTATTCATGGGGATTTCCCTGATGGTCCAATGGTTAAGACTCCACACTTAGACTGCAGGGGGCACAGGTTCAGTCCCTGGGTGGAGAACTGAGGTCCCACATGCTGCTGCACTTAACTTTGTTTTATGAATTACTAATTTAAATGTTAATAAATGCCATAATATATACTGTTGGATTTTGACCACTTTAAAAATAAGGCCAATGTTTTTATTAAATATCAACATTGATTACCAGTTATTTCCAAAAATGTGCCTTGAAAGTGTCTTGTTAGTTTTTAAAGATTCTTTATCATATTAAAATTGCACTCTACTAGCGAGGCCTTACTTATTTAATAGCTTTGCAGCTCTCCTGACAGGGACTTTCTGCATCAGAAAGTGTAGATATTATAGATCAGTTGTCAGGACTACAGCTGACCAGTGTTCTCTGAGCCCACGGGAGTGCGTGTGTTTTTCTCCACCGTCAGGGACGTGCTGCAGTGCACCATGATCACACATCAGATCCTGCTGAGAGGGGCGGCGCAGTGCTATCTCCTCCAGACCGCCATGAATCTGGTAGACGTGGTAAGCTGATCTTTCTTACTCACGTTAACTTCAGTTCTAGAGTCTTTCTCAGTGAGCGGGAGTTCGTTAAAGAGTCTACACAGCAGGCCTGTGATGCTGTCATTAGAAAGCCCTGTTCATAAGACTGGCCCTTGGCTGGCATCTGGAACCTGGATTTCGGGAGGGCTCCCACCATCCCAGTACCGTACCTGCAGGGCTCATGGAAACAGTGTGATCTTCACTGAACAACTGCTTTCCTTCCGGAGCTCTGAAGTTGTAGGTGCCGTGCGCAGGGCGTCTGTGTGACCAGCTCCCCAGTGAAAACACTGGGCACTGAATCTCTGAGGAGCCCTTCTGGTAGGCATTTTACCTGTTGGTAGGGAAGCTCGCGACCATACTGAGAGACCATTCTTGGAAACGTTTGCCTGGTTTCCTCTGTATTTTTTCTGCACATCTTCCAGGAACTTGACTTTCAAAGAACATCCTTATTCTGTTTTTCACGGAGCTCCAGTAACACACTATTGTTGAGAACAGGGGTCAGCAGACGTTTTTGTGAAGGGCTGGCTTGGTATATTTTAGGTTTTTTGAGTCATACAGTTTCTATTCAGTTCAGTTCAGTTTAGTAGCTCAGTCGTGTCCGACTCTTTGCGACCCCATGAGCCGCAGCACGCCAGGCCTCCTTGTCCATCACCAACTCCCAGAGTTCACTCAGACTTATGTCCATCGAGTCAATGATGCCATCCAGCCATCTCATCCTCTGTCGTCCCCTTCTCCTCCTGCCCCCAATCTTTCCCAGCATCAGGGTCTTTACAAATGAGTCAGCTTTTCACATCAGGTGGCCAGAGTATTGGAGTTTCAGCCTCAACATCAGTCCTTCCAGTGAACACCCAGAACCTGATCTCCTTTAGGATGGACTGGTTGGATCTCCTTGCAGTCCAAGGGACTCTCAAGAGTCTTCTCCAACACCACAGTTCAAAAGCATCAATTCTTCAGTGCTGAGCTTTCTTTATAGTTCAGCTCTCACATCCATACATGACCACTGGAAAAACCATGGCCTTGACTAGATGACCTTTTGTTGGCAAAGTAATGTCTCTACTTTTTAATATGCTATCTAGGTTGTAACTCTTCTTCCAAGGAGTAAGTGTCTTTTAATTTCATGGCTGCAATCACCATCTGCAGTGATTTTGGAGCCCAGAAAAATAGAGTCAGCCACTGTTTCCACTGTTTCCCCATCTATCTGCCCTGAAGTGATGGGGTCAGATGCCTTGATCTTAGTTTTCTGAATGTTGAGCTTTAAGCCAACTTTTTCACTCCCCTCTTTCACTAAGAGGTTCTTTAGTTCTTCTTCACTTTCTGCCATAAGGGTGGTATCATCTGCATATCTGAGGTGATTGATATTTCTCCCGGAAATCTTGATTCCAGCTTGTGCTTCCTCCAGCCCAGCATTTCTCATGATGTACTCTGCATATAAGTTAAATAAGCAGGGTGACAATATACAGCCTTGGTGTACTCCTTTTCCGATTTGGAACCAGTCTGTTGTTCCATGTCCAGTTCTAACTGTTGCTTCCTGACCTGCATACAGATTTCTCAAGAGGCAGGTCAGGTGGTCTGGTATTCCCATCTCTTTCAGAATTTTCCACAGTTTCTTGTGATCCATATAGTCAAAGGCTTTAGCATAGTCAATAAAGCAGAAATAGATGTTTTTTTGGAACTCTCTTGCTTTTTTGATGATCCAGCAGATGTTGGCAATTTGATCTCTATTACAGCTACTCAAAAGCAACCGTAGACCATTTACAAATAAGGGGGCATGACTGTGTCCTAGTAAAACTTTACTCACAAAAGAGGCTGTCAGTGACTTTGCCAACCCCAGACTTAGAGCTGCTGCTGCTGCTAAATCGCTTCAGTCATGTCCGACTCTGCACGACCCCATAGACGGCAGCCCACCAGGCTCCCCCATCCCTGGGATTCTCCAGGCAAGAATACTGGAGTGGGTTGCCATTTCCTTGTCCAATGCATGACAGTGAAAAGTCAAAGTGAAGTCGCTCAGTTGTGTCCAACTCTTAGCGACCCCATGGACTGCAGCCTACCAGGCTCCTCCATCCATGGGATTTTCCAGGCAAGAGTACTGGAGTGGGGTGCCGTTGCCTTCTCCTAGACTTAGAGCAGGGTGTCTTAATTGGAGATGTGTGACCTTAAGGAAATAAAAAGATTTGGGTGGTTTTCTGAAGGCCGAGGTAGTTTTTGTGGGTTTGAAAAACAAAGATTCACTTTTGATGTAAATAATGAGTAATTTCTTATAGGATGTTTCTGGTTTTTGCTTTTAGATTATACTACCTTATCTCAGAGATAGTAATCTCGATTTTAAGGAAAATAGATTTGTAAAGTAATCTTTCATTTTATATAACGGTTAGCTGTTTATAATCAAACTCTTCATTTTGAAAGTTGAATATTTCCTTTTTAAAAATATAGCTCTTGATTTAACTAATAGTATTCTACTTTAAATAATATGCTAGATTAGTTTTACAGTGATGTTCATTTAGTTAAACATTTTTCAATGAGTAATTTTTTAAAACTGCCCTGCCCACAGGAGAAAGTGTCACTCTCTGACATCTCAACTTTTCTCATGTCAGTGAGACAAGAGGAGTCATTAGGAAGAGGAACTTCACTGTGGATGGAGGTGAGACTGAAAATAATGATAAGGTTTTAGAAAACTTTGTAAAAAATGGTTTCTTGTCCAATTCACTACTGGCTTTTCTTGTTATCTGTCAACAGAGGTTTTTAAAAAAAGTTTATTTGCTTTGAGTGGACCTAACCAATAATGCTGTTAGAATTCCTTTGGAGAAGGGGGAGACAAAGTGAAACAGAGATGGAACTATTCTAGAGAAGATAGTGTTAGTGGGCAGATCTCGATTCCAGATGAGAGTACTGAAAGTACTGATGATGTTAGACTCAAGAACAGTGACACAAACATCTACTTGGGTTCGCAACCCTGACATTTCGGTGATCTGTAATTCTTCTGACTTCTTGCATCTCGCTTGTCATGAAACCCTAAGTGTCTTGCAGTGGATGGAGAAAAGTCCTGGTGATTATGAGTAAAGTTGGTGTAAACATTTGCATACAGATTTTTGTGTCACCATAACTTTTTAACTCATTTGCGTCGGTTTCAAGGAACATGGTTTCTAGATTGTGCAATGAGCGTATGTTTAGTTTTTTAAGAAACTGCCTTCCATATCCACGATTCCACCATGTCAGGACCCATACAGCCATGGAGCATGAAATGCCGTAGTATTTACTATTGAAAAAATCCACGTGTAAGTGGACCTGCAGTGTAAACCCACGTTGTTCAAGGATCAGCTATATTTTAAAATGCACATATGATAGAAAATAAACTTGCAAGGAGGGTAGGAGCTTTCCTTATAACTTATATTTCAAATTCTACATTCTCTCAAAAATAAATCCTTGTTGTATATGAAGATGAAATGAATTTTAAGGTTGTAATTTGTTTTACATAAGGTTATTATTCATAGAGATGTTCTTTACAACACTTTATCAAAATGTACATTTTATACTAGATGCTTTAAAAATTCTTGCCTGTTAATGAAGTTTATAAGTTCTTTGAGGAGTTTAGAAAACACTCGCACACATATGTGAATATACTCACATGCATACATGCATACACACACTTTTTTCTGTATGAACTGTGCGTGAAGCTCAATCATGACAAGAAACATTCTGTTACTCTGTTGTGTTCAGTTATCTAAATTCAGTTTATTGTGGAAGAAAGAAAATTAATTAGGGAAATTAGAAGCCCTTTGTTCAGTTAGGCTTTCAAAATAAGTGATAGCTGTTTTCTTTTTCAGCTCTGTGATTGGTTGCGTATTAATGAAAGCTATTTCAAGCAATCCTCAACTTGTAGCTCCATTGGACTTCACGAGACTTCTTCTTTAAATGCTTATGTCAGGAACCTAGTGCAAGAGTATATTAGGTCACCTGCCTGGGAAGGTAAGTCTGAGATCATTTTTATGGACTAATGTCACCAAAACATTTTCTAAGAACTTTCTACTGGTTTTTCAAATTGAAAATATATGCCAAATATATGCTGATTTACAGATGTCAAACTTATATTTCAGCCTAGTAATGTGAATAAATGTTATGTAAAAATACTGTTTCCTAACTTGCACTTTATCTCTTCTAGAACTTGAGATTTTAAACCATCTTAAATGTTCTGAGAAACTAGCAAGTTGTCTGAGAAGGAATTGATCACAAATAAATTTATTAATTTATTCTACAATTACTGAGTCTTTGTCAGCTAGCTTTTGCAGATGTGTTTGGAGCCTCTGTAGTGGAAATATTTGTAGATAAATCTGTTTATCTTTTGTTTGTTTTCAAAGCATTACATTTAGTGTCAGCTGATTATGAAAAGTAGTTTTAGAGAAAAATTGGATTTGAAAGAATGGTTTTGTTAGTTTCTTTTTTTTACCAGATACTTAGCAAAAGATCAAACGCACTGAGTGAGTGGAAGAACTATGAGTAGATTCATTAATTAGGATTCTTTCTACATTTCTAACGCATCCTCATCATTAAAGTCATTAGTGATAATTTGAGTAAATTGCGTCTTTGAATTTAACATGTCTTCAATTTCCTAGCTTTGTCTCAGACCAAGTCATTTTTATCTCCTGACTTCTCTAATCTGATTATGGAATAGGTCTTAAATGATCAGATAATTATCCTTCCAAAATACATGAGTTTATCTGTTTGTCCTTTTTGGAACATTTTGCTTTTGTGTTTTATTGTCTCTATTGTCTAGTAAATTTACTGTTACTTGGAAGGTTCTGTTGTTAGGCCTATAAAAGTAAATAAATTTTAGTCCCTATTAGAGGGAGCATAGATTAAACTCCCTGAAATATCTATATAACTTGTCTTAAAACTCAGTCTATAACAGCATCAGATCTGATTAAATCATTCAAAATTGGATAAAATAAGATTTTTTAGAGTTTCTTCCTTAACATTTCTGGGACTTAAACTGTTTAATATAAGTTTTTAAAAAACTGATCTCAAGTGCAAAGGAGGCATGTTGTGTGTATGTGTAATATTTTGTTTGACTCTTAATGCCCTTGGCTAAGTGTCTTTATAAAATTTTAGTTTGATTAACAATTACTGGGCAGTTTTCAGAACAAGGCAATAAATTCCGAAGCAAACATGATTTAGCTTGAATTTTTGAGCATAAAATGCATATAACACTCAGATTTGTTTTTATAAAAAAATCATCAGCTCAAACATTTTTTAATCAAATTCTACACCTAAAGTAGTTTTTTTCTTTGGGTTTCATATGCTCACTACAGATAGATTTTACACTGATTATTCAGGAACTGTGTGTCAAGTGTTTTCGAAGTGCCAGACACTGGAGTTACAGATATGTCCTCTACCCTCAGAGAACATAGGCCAACAAGGGAATTGATAAGTAAACAGCTAATCTTAACACAATGCCTTGAAAGCCATGAGCACTGGGATGGGGCCCCAGGGTCGGGGCTACTGATTAGAACTTGTAGACCTGTGGGGGATCAGGAGAGGTCATTGGATGAGGTGAACAGAAATTAAGGTGGAAAGGGAGGAGTATCCTGCAAGGCTTGGATGAACTTACATCCAGGAAGCTTGAAAGCAGGTAGACCTCCACCAGTGTCTGTCTGTAGTATGGAGCCCAGGTTGGAATGGTTAAGAGAGGATGGATATATATTCAGTAGCTATATATGTACCATATCATATATATGATATGTAACAAAACAATGCAGCAACAACTAAAAGCACAGAAAACCAGCATCATCAACAGGCAAAAATGTTGGAGCACTTTCAGAGCAGGGTTTCTGAATCAGAGAAAGTGAGACAGTTTGCAAACAGCCATAACAATGTGTCAGAGCTTGGAATTGTTGAAATCAACCAAAGAGTGAACTATATTGAAGAAATTTATACTTACACAGTTCATCAGAAAGGGTGCCTACTTAAAATATAACCAAGATACCTGAGGAAAGATCCCAAAGTAGTATATACTACAGCTGTACAACCAGTTTTAGAAACAGCTTTATTGACATGTAATTGACATACATTAAATTGCACATATTTAAACTTTATACGGTGTGATGGGTCTGACCTCTGTGTATCGCTTATGAAGCCATTAGCATAGCAAGATAATGAACAGAGCCGTCACTCGCCAGCGTCTTCATGCCCCTGTGTCGCCCGTGGCTCCTGCTTCTGCCTGTTCCCCTGCATCCGCAGACCACCTTGGCATGCTTTTTGACACTAGTTTGCATTCTCTAGAATTACAGTCAGTTTTTTGAATTCGTAGTAGCAAAATTTGACTGATAATTCAGGGTTAACCTGCATTAAGATGACTGAAGATAGCCAGTGACCTTTTGTTTCTTTAAAACCATTCTTGCCTATACTTTTCCAGCCTCAGTGAGAGAAGGGGGAGAAGGTGTAAAGAATTCTTTGCCATTGGTTCTCAGAGCATGATTTCCAGACCAGCAATATCAACATCACCTGGAAACTGTTTAGAACTGCAAATTCTCAAACTCTATCCCACACCTGCTGAAACAAACTCTGGGTGTCGGGTTTACCCTCTGTATTTTAAGAGGCTCTCAGGGGGAATTCTAAACCACATGCTGAGGTTTGAGACCCGTTGTTCTGTAGCCTGGGTTTCTCTTAATATGGCAGTAGAGGACTCAGGAAGCAGCCCTACAGCAAAAATCTCTGCTAGAGTGTCCTCCACTGGAGTAGTCAGGCACTCTGTTGTTATTGACCTAATCCTGTGACTCTCCTTAAAATCAGGAATCTTTAAAAATCCACTAAACTTCTGATTCCCTTTCGGTTATCCCTTTCACTTATCCAAAGTGAAACTTATTCCTTCCCTTTCACTTATCCAAAGTGAAAAATTGTTTAGGACTTCAAAAAGTGCCACTGTGATTGGAAACATTCTCAAAAAGCACCCCTATGCCACTCCCACCTCGTAGAAGGTCAAAAGGTATCTCATTATATGATTGCTAGAAAATGTAAGGAACTGAATAGCGTATTGGTGTTTCAGTTTAGTCTTTGTTAACAATGAGTTTTTCTATGTACATGTGGGATATAAAGCACTTAATGTGAGTAAAAAGGGTTTATCATTCTTATGATAGAATGATAGAGAGCAAGTTTCAATAATTCACTCTTATAAAAAGCACATAAATTTAACCTACTAAATTATTTTGGAAAGCACCAACATTTAGACTGTCTAAAAATACACATTGCTTCAGTTCAGTTCAGTTGCTCAGTCCTGTCCGTCTCTTTGAGACCCCATGAACCGCAGCACGCCAGGCCTCCCTGTCCATCACCAACTCCTGGAGTCCACCCAAACCCATGTCCATCGAGTCGGTGATGCCATCCAACCATCTCATCCTCTGTCGTCCCCTTCTCCTCCTGCCCTCAATCTTTCCCAGCATCAAGGTCTTCTCAAATCAGTCAGCTCTTCACATCAGGTAGCCAAAGTATTGGAGTTTTAGCCTCAACATCAGTCCTTCCAATGAACACCCAGGACTGATCTCCTTTAGGATGGACTGGTTGGATCTCCTTGCAGTCCAAGGGACTCTCAAGAGTCTTCTCCAACACCACAGTTCAAAAGCATCAATTCTTCAGTGCTGAGCTTTCTTTATAGTCCAGCTCTCACATCCATACATGACCACTGGAAAAACCATGGCCTTGACTAGACGGACCTTTGTTGGCAAAGTAATGTCTCTGCTTTTTAATATGCTGTCTAGGTTGGTCATAACTCTTCTTCCAAGGAGTAAGCGTCTTTTAATTTCATGGGTGCAATCGCCATCTGCAGTGATTTTGGAGCCCAGAAAAATAAAGTCAGCTACTGTTTCCACTGTTTCCCCATCTATCTGGCATGAAGTGATGGGACCGAATGCCATGATCTTAGTTTTCTGAATGTTGAGCTTTAAGGCAACTTTTTCACTCTCCTCTTTCACTTTCATCAAGAGGCTCTTTAGTTCTTCTTCACTTTCTGCCATAAAGGTGGTGTCATTTGCATACTTGAGGTGATTGATATTTCTCCCGGAAATCTTGATTCCAGCTTGTGCTTCCTCCAGCCCAGCATTTCTCATGATGTACTCTGCATATAAGTTAAAAAAATAAGCAGGGTGACAATATATAGCTTTGATGTATTCCTTTTCCTATTTGAAACCAGTCTGTTGTTCCATGTCCAGTTCTAACTGTTGCTTCCTGACCTGCATACAGGTTTCTCAAGAGGCAGGTCAGGTGGTCTGGTATTCCCATCTCTTTCAGAATTTTCCACAGTTTATTGTGATCAACACAGTCAAAGGCTTTGGCCACTAAATGGTATTTATAACATTTTAAAGAATAATATACAATAAAGTTTATTCTTTTGTTATGTTTTTAAACTAAGTTATCCTCCATGCAAGTGTGTTTTTAGTATTGTCTTCCGTATTAGTATAGCAAATTTGTATCAAAATAAATTACTCCCAATATGTATTAGAATATTTGAAAATATGTTTTAAGTGTTTGAACCACTGGTCTGGAAAACTAGATTAACTCAATCTTTCTTGGAAGTTGAGGCAAAGAGTATGATCTTATTATAGAATGAAAAGGAGCTCTAGCTATGATTTATTTTACTTTACCTGGCTTTCAGGAATAGGAAAATACTGATTTTTATCATTTAACCACGTTCTTCCAAAAGTTGTTCTAGAAACTTTGCATATATTACTTAATTTTTATAATAAACCCAAGAAAAGTCACAGGTTTATTTAGTTTGATTTTATAGAAGATGACCTAAGCTTTCTGAGAGGACAGTCGGCTGTCCCAGGCTCCCATAGCTAACAAGCAGTGTACCTGAGGTTCAGACAGGAGTCTGAGATGTCAAAGCCTTTGTATCTGTATCCACTCCATCCCCTTTCCAGTTCCATTTTAGGGAACTCTCACCTCTCATCCAAGATGCCAGAATTGCCTCTTTGCCAGTTACCTTGCATCTAGCTTCCTCTACAATCTCTTTTCCACCTTATACCTAGAAAAATCTGTTTAATATAGAAACTTTGATCTTACAGAATTCTCCTCCTCGTCTTTGCATCCATTCACTTTGACCTCTAGTGGCTTCCTTTTGCTTTTGGGGTGAAGACAGAAACCCTTTACAAGCCCGTACAGTCCCTGGTCTCTCCTACCTGTTCCTGTAAGGTCATCTTTGGTGCTCCCTCCCACTTTATACCCCAGTCCTTTATATGGAATATGGCATGCTCTCTGCTGCTTCAGAGCCTTGACATGCTCTTTCTTCCGCCCAGAAGGGTCGTGTCTCCCTTCCCCTAACTCATTCCTTCCTAGCTTTTGTACCCAGCCCAATCGTCATTTCTTCAGGGTGACTTTGTCTTACTCTCTAGTTGCACGATTTGGAACACTCACTGCTGTTGTCATTGTACGCTTCTCTGTAAGTCTCTGATGATGCTCTTCTCTTCCGCACTATGAATTCCACGAGTATAGGAGCCACTGGGTCTGAGGCCAGTGCATGGCACGCACTCGGCATGCGGAGATGTCTGTGTTCACACTTAAGTGTATAAAAATGAACCATGCTGTGGGGCGTTCTACTGTATTTCTTCTCAGCTGTATTTGTCTCATGTAATACTGATAAAACATATTCATTTAACTGTTTTATTTTTGAAACATCATCTTTGAAGGATTTTGTTAATGCTTTGCAAACCTTAACTATTGTTATTTAAGGAGGAGAAAACAGCTGTATGCCTGATTGGTTTGAAGCTAAGCTTGTTGCTATGATGGTGTTACTGGCCACAGATGTAGAAAGAATGAAGAGTCAATATAGGTAAGTGTTTCTAAACTTGAAAAAAAAGCTTTTTTAAAAAAAAAGGCTAATCCTGTTTATAGTCCATATTCAGACTTTTCAGTGATTGGTATGGAATTGATTACAGCTTATTAAAGGAGGAAATTAGAATATGGCATCATACTTAAAGAAATGTTTAAAATTAATAATAAATTAATAGTGCCAGAGTTTTAAACTTCAGAAGTTAAAAACACAACTATGTATTCACAAATCGCTGGTTTTGTGTAAGAATATTAGAAGGATGGGTTGTAAGGTCCTAGCATAAGATTAAGTAAAGACAGTTACTAGATTTTACCCCTTTATAAAATATATAAATTTAAAAAAATAAAGTAATAATGATAAAACAGTCCCATTTATATTTTGAGAAATATGAGCAGATTGTCACCAGATTATAATTATTGCAAAAAGCAGCTTCCTTAGGTAGTGTCTTTGCATATAATGTAAATCTCTTTTCTAGACAAAGTTTCAGTACTAAAGTTGGTTATAACAGTTTTTCACAAATCTTTAGTTCTTTATATTTTTTTGTTAACATGTCTCATTTCCTTGACTAGTATATATTTGTTTTGTTTTTTCTGAAATATGGAAGCAAGTTTTAATTTGCAAGCATTTTAATTTGCTGATAATTTGGATCTAGGATTTTGCTCATACTTCTGCCCAAAACCAAGGACATGTATTGTTCCTTGTGCTTTCTTCTCCAGTGAAGTACTGCACTCACTGAGAAAGCATGAGTGGAAAGGCCTGTCCTAACAGGTCGTCCTTAAGAGTAATTCCATCTGGTGGAATCTTTAGCTAACCAAAACTGTAGCTGGAAGACAGTTTCTTTATCCTTTTGAAATGCTTGATTTGGGCGTGTCTTTTAATGTCTAGTGAAAAGCGGAGGACACAGAATGTATTAAGGATATTCTTAGATCCTCTCCTGGATGCCCTTGTGAAGTTTGGTACAAATGCCTACATGCCCTTGCTGAAAACTGACAGATGCCTGCAGTTGCTGTTGAAGTTACTGCACACTTGCTTGTTGAAAGGTTCCGGTACCCGAGATGGTGAGGATCAATAGTTTCTGTCGGTGTTTTGCCAGGTATATCATGGGTACTCAGAATGAGAAGAAATTCCTGACCTTTTTCTTTAGCTTCATACATTCAGCAAATATTTACTGAGTTGGTGCTGGGGAGGCAGCGACAAAGGAGCAGACTGCCCATCCGGAGCTGACATTTTAGTATTTGCATTCATTGTGCACTATTGATTCCATATTGATGGAATATTATTTCATTTGCTTTTACTTGTTTTGTTTGTTTCTATAGGTTGTCATTGATTTCCAGACTATTGAAAATGATCACTATTTCATATATTTTCTAAGCCAAGATCCATTTCTTATAGACACTTTGTAACATGTTACAGAAAGTCAACTAAAGCATGAGAATAGCAATAATTTTATAATTACTTGTGCACAGAGGAGCATGGAGGGCTACAGTCACTGGGGTCGCAGAGAGACAGAGACAACTGAGTGACTGAGCACGCAGGCACACACATGTCCCTAAGCAACCTCTATGTAGAAAATGCTTCATCCAGGAAGTACACTGTTGGTAGATGGAAGCACTGAGCACATTCTTCCTTAAACTAAGATTTATGTAAAACAGTATTTGAAAACCCATGGACATCGATATTAGAATTATCAGTGGGTAAGCCTTGGTTCCCAATATTTCTGATCAATTTCATTTGGAATTTTAGAAATTTTCCATTTAGGAAACAATATTCTAGAGAAACTTTGGTATCAGGTTAAACTGGAGGATAATATTGAAAGGTTAGATTTTCATATAGACTTGTGACATATTATAAAAGCTAGAGTCCCAGTTCTGATACTTTTGATAATGATAGCAGAGCCAAATGCTGTGTACATAGCAGTAACTTTTTATAAGATTTTACTCCTTTAAGGGCATAAGCTTGTGTTCATTTCACACATCTCGACTGTTGAAAGCACTTGACTCAGTACCCTCAAGTGCAGGACTGGGTCATGGGTGCCTTTTGGGAAATTATTGGGATATTAGATACACGCAAGAATATGAGATAGTTGTATGTAAATTATGATGCAAAATAATTATACATCCGTGAAAGCACCACCATTGCATCTGTTGCTGAGAATGAATTTACCCATAACTTCTCAGTCTCTGCCTTTGCCTCCTTATTTTGGTTTTTATCTGTGTCACTTCCATATACTTAAAAAATGATTTTACCACATAAATCAATTTTCTCACAATATATTATCTCATTTTCCTGCTTTTAAGCTTTATAGAACTGTTACTCTACTGTAAGAAGTCTTCTGTAGCTTTTTCTACTTAGCGCTCTTCTAAGATTAATCCATGTCCTTTCATATAAATGCTTCCTCATTTTCCCTGTGGTGCTACCTTCCACTGTGATGACACCACAGTTAGGTGTTCTCATATTGCTGGACGCTGGATTGCATTTAGTCTACTGCTTTTTAGTACAGTACTGATTTGAGCACTTGCCTACATGTCTCTTCTAGCGTGTGTGTGTCTCTCCAGTGTATGTACCCCCAGGACCAAAACGAGTGGTTCTCAGGGTATGTGTGTATTCAGCTTTTAAGATAATACAAAATTATTTTTCCAAGTAGTTGTGTGCATATTTTGTGTTCTCACTTGCAGAATATAAGTTCCCATCGCTCCTTGTGCATCTCTTTTATTATACTGTAAGAGCCAAGGAAATCCGTATTTAGTTTTGGTAGTAGTTGACTTCCAGATAACTGGCAAAACATGTTAGTTTAGTTAACTTTATTTTTAATTGAAGTCTAGTTGATTTACAATGTTGTATTCATTTCTACTGTACAGCAAAGTCAGTTTATATATATATATACACACACACACATACACACACTTGCTTTTTTAAAATATTCTTTTTCATTATGGTGGTGGCTCAGATGGTAAAGTGTCTGCCTGCAATGCGGGAGACCTGGGTTCAATCCCTGGGTCAGGAAGATCCCCTGGAGAAGGAAATGGCTACCCACGCCAGTATTCTTGCCTGGGAAGTCCCATGGATGGAGGAGCCTGGTGGGCTACATACAGTCCAAGGGGTTGCAGAGTCAGACACAACTGAGCGACTTCACTTTCACTGAATGTAGTTCTCTGTGCTATACAGTAGGACCTGATTTATCTGTCCTATATATAATATCTTACATCTGCTCATTTAGATTTATTTAATTAAATTAAAATAGATCTAAATCCTGAAAGAATTTCTTTGATAGGGAAAGAGGAAAACAGTTATTTTCATTTTATAAATGAGTAAATAATCTAGCAACTAACTGCAGGTCCTAGGATAAATGATCACATAATAATAAAGTCAGAAATAACGAGGTAAAGTCAGCCCTCCATATTTATGGGTTAAACCAACTACAGACTGAAAATATTCAGGGCAAAAATTTCTAGAAAGTTCCAAAAAGCAAAACTTGAATTTTCTGTGCTTCAGCACATTCTGCAGCAGACCTTGGCTAAGCCTGGATCTGCTGTGAAATGTGTAACATTAAAACACACTCCTGAGAAATGCAGACATATTTTCACCTACTTACGAGCCATAGTGGCTTATGTGGGAAAACCCATTTTACTTAAAACTCCCCCAAAAGATGTCTTAAAATGTTCAAAATAAACTAAAGCCTAATTAATAACTGGTGAAATGGTCTCTGCTGCCTCTGTCAGCTTAAAGCTCTAAATAAATTATGTTCCAATGGTTATTTTTTTTTTTATTCACAGTAACTGTACGATGTTTATTTTTATATTTGAGGAAACATACCATTAGTCACGTTGTAACTCTCCCCTTGTTACATTGGATTATATGCTAAGTCACTTCAGTTGTGTCCGACTCTGTGCAACCCCATAGACGGCAGCCCACCAGGCTCCCCCATCCCTGGGATTCTCCAGGCAAGAACACTGGAGTGGGTTGCCATTTCCTTCTCCAGTGCATAAAAGTGAAAAGTGAAAAGGAAGTTGCTCAGTTGTGTCCGACCCTTAGCATGGAATGCAGCCTACCAGGCTTCTCCATCCATGGGATTTGAGGGCCAAGTAACTGCCCTTATCACACTTCTGTCCTAACTACAGGCTGAATTTGTCACAATAGTGGGTATGATCCTCTTTGCTGAGTGTTACTTTTTTCCCTGAGTTGCTTTTGTTTTCTAGCTTTGATCTTTTGTGTCTCTTTGAACTTTTCTTCCGAAATTAGGTTTTAATTAGTTTTTTAATTGTGGTAAAATATATGTAACAAAATGTGCACTTAAACGTTTTTAAATGTATGCACAGTGCTGCTTAACCATCACCAGAACACACCTCCAGGACTTTTTCATCTTCCCAGCCAAATCTCTGTACCTGCTAGATAATTACTCCCCATACCAATCTTCCCTCCCCAGCCCCTGGCAACACAAGGAATTTCTGTCTCTGGGAATTTGACCCTTCTAAGTGGAGTCATACAATACGTATCCTTTTATGTCAGGCTTATTTCACTTAACATTAGTGTGTTCAAAAGGTCCATTTGTGCTGTAGCCTGTATCAGAATGTCATTCGTTTCTAAGGATGCATAGTACTCTGTTGTATGTGCGGTGGATGTTCAGGTTGTTTCCATTGTTCTGACAGTTCAAATAACACTGCTCTGAACATTAATGTACAAGTGTCTGTTCAAGTCCTTGCTTTCAGTTCTTTGGGGTACATACCCAGAAGTGAAATTGCTGGTTCATAAGGTAATTCTCAGTTGTGTCCGACTCTTTGCGACCCCATGGATGGCAGCACTCCAGGCTTCCCTGTCCATCACCAACTCTCGGAACTTGCCCAAACTCATGTCCATCAAGTCGGTGATGCCGTCCAACCATCTCATCCTCTATTGTCCCCTTCTCCTGCCTTCAGTCTTTCCCAGCATCGGAGTCTTTCCAGTCAGTTCTTCACATCAGGTGGCCAAAGTATTGGAACTTCAGCTTCAGCATCAGTCCTTCCAATGAACACCCAGGACTGATTTCCTTTAGGATTGACTAGTTTGATCTCCTTGCAACCCAAGGGACTCTCAAGAGTCTTCTTCAACACCACAGTTCAAAAGCATCAATTCTTTGGCACTGAGCTTTCTTTATGGTACAACTCTCACATCCATACATGACTACTGGAAAAACCATAGCTTTGACTAGATGGACCTTTGTTGGCAAAGTAATGTCTCTGCTTTTTAATATGCTGTTTAGGTTGGTCATAGCTTTTCTTCCAAGGAGCAAGCTTCTTTTAATTTCATGGCAGCAGTTACCATCTGCAGTGATTTTGGAGCCTGAGAAAATAAAGTCTCACTGTTTCCATTGTTTCCCCATCTATTTGCCATGAAGTGATGGGACCAGATGCCATATCTTAGTTGTTTGAATGTTGAGTTTTAAGCCAGCTTTTTCACTCTTAACTCTTTCACTTTCAACAAGAGGCTCTTCAGTTCCTCTAAAATCATGGTAATTCTGTGTTTAATTTCTTTTTTTGACTGTGATGTGAGGCCTGTGGGATCTTAGTTCCCTGACCAGGGATTGAACCTGGGCCCCAGCAGTGAAAGCGCCAAATCCTAACCACTGGACAGCCAGGGAATTCCCTTTGTGTTTAAGTTTTTAGGAGCCACATGTTTTTCATAGCAGCTGTACCATTTAGAATTCCAGTTGGCAGTGCACAAGGCCCTAATTCCTCCACATCCTCGATAACGCTTGCTGTCTTTTATTTTTCTTATTTTTGGTAGTGGCTGTCCTCATGGGTATGAAGTGATATCATGATTTTGACTGAGCTAGCTTTTTGATCATTTTAGGTACTGCTTTTGGGATTCAGGTTGTGACTGTCAGTTATAGGAAACAAGACCCTAAACATCATTCTGAACCTGTGCACAGTTTGTATATTGTGATGCAGTGTTAACTTTAAGGATGTGCCAGTGACTGGGGTTTAAGTGAAAGAGAGGGTCTTGAGTCTTGTGGTAACTGACAGGGCACGCGATGGTAACAACGATGCTAACACTGGAAACACGAGTAGCATCGACTTTTCATGTCACTTTGTTCTCTCTTCTTCAAGCCCTAAACCTTCCTTTGCAATCTCAAATTAACTTTTTTTCAGTCTAATGAGTTTGATTGAATCTGTGAAAAGTAGATATTTTTTTATGCTATAAGTTTGAGATATGAGTTGAGAAATAGGAGTTTTCTGTTCTTACCATATTCATCAGTCATTTTCTTGGTTCATAAAAAGCTGTAATTCCAGACTGTTTGCTGGTGGCTGCTTAAACTGGCAAGTGACTCATCCGTGAGACACTTCAGAGGCCATAATAGGGCTGTCTTTATAATAGGTAACATGAATGTTTAAAATTAATAGTGTGATTTTTAATGCAATGTGTAATCTTTTAAAAAATTTATCTGCAAGTGATAGATGCAGCATTTTGTTAAATACCTATTTAAATCTTTTGCCTATTTTTAAATTGAGTTGTTTTCATAATCTTGTATATAATAACAAGAGTTTGTTATATATTCTATTAATAGATGCAACTCTTTTGTTTAATATGTGATTTAAAAATATTTTTCCCAAATCTGGAGTTTCTCTTTTTCACTCTCTCAACAGGATCTTTTGTAGAACAGAAGTTTTTCTTTTGATGAAGTCCAGTCTATTTATTACGTAATTGTATTTCTTTCTTTTTGACCGCCTGGTCTTCGTTGCCACACGGGCTTCCTCTCCAGTTGCAGCGGGCGGGGGCTGCTCTCCAGGTGCACTGCACAGGCCTCTTGTGGAGCACAGCTCTGGAGCACGGGCTCAGCAGTCGTGGTCCAGGCCTGGCGTGTGGGATCTTGCCAGATTGGGGATCAGTCCCTGGCTCCCACATCGGGAGGCGGCTTCTTGACCACCGAGCCGCCAGGGAAGCCCCTGTTTTATGGTTTTTTAATTCTTAGATCTAGCATGTAAGTAGAGGTAATTTGTTAAGGTGGGAGGTGAGGTTGAGGTTTGTTTTTTGCCTATGAGTTTCCAGTTGCTCCAGACCATTTGTTGATGAGATTTCCTTTTCTTTGTTGAATAGTCAAAAATTAATTGGCTGTGGTGGAAACAACCCAAAATAGATGGATGCATGAATAGATAAGCGATATATTACTGTAAAAAGGAAGACAGAAGTACTGACACATGGATGAATCTTGAAAATATTAAGTGAAAGAGGCCAATTGCAAAATGCTATGTAATATGTGATTCCATTTACATGAAGCATCCAGAATAGGCAAATCTAGAGAGACAGAAAGTGTATCAGTGACTGCTTAGGGCAGGCAGAGGAGGAGGGTTATGGGGTGGTGGCTCAAGGGTATGGGCTTTTCTCTCTGTGGTGATGAAAATGTTCTAAAATTGACTGGTGATGGTTGTACATATCGCTGACTGTACTGAACACCTTTGAAGTACACATTCTTAATGGGTGAATTGTAAAATATTCCATTTATAGTTCAATAAAATTGTTTAAAAACAGTTGACCATGTTTCTGTGGATCTATTTCTGGCTTGTTTTATTGATCTTTATTTTTGTCCCTTTACCAATACTGTACTATTTTGGTTACTGTAGATTTACAATAAGTCTTTAAATAGGTAGTGTGATTCTTTCAAATTTATTCTTTTTTGTCAAAAGTATTTCGAGCTCTTCTAGTGCCTTTGCCTTTCACTATAAACTTTATAATCAGCTTGTCTGTATTTACCAAAAAAAATCCTACTGGAATTGATTGGAACTGAATTGAATATAAAGATCAGTTTTTTTGAGAATTGCTTTCTTTCTTGAGGCTTATAATTCATGAATATGTTTTATCTCCCAGTTTATTTAGGCTGTCTTTTATTTCTTTCATCAGAGTTTTTTTTTAAGTCTTCAGCATCTATATTTTGTTAAATTTATGTAACATATCTTTGGGGGAAAGATTATTGTAAATGATATATTTTTTAATTTTTTGGTTTTGAATTGGTCTTTGCTAGTATACAGAAATGTGATTAATTTTTGTGTGTTGAACTGTGTCCTGTAACCTTGCTGAAGTGTACTTAGTAGTTGAAGTAGTTTTTTTTTTAAGATCCTTGGGATTTTTTTGTAGACAGTGATATCATTTGTGAATGAGGACAGTTACATTTCTAGGGTTTTTCATGGTTTATCCTTTACATTTCTTTAGGATCAGGGGTCTGAAGTGATTCATTTGTAACTCCTGTCAGTGGTAGTGGTGATCCTCTCTCTTCTCTTTAAGACTGGCTAGTATTGACCTTTTCAGAGAAGCAGCTTTTGGTTTCATTGATTTTTCTGTGTTGATTTTTCTCTTTTCAATTTCATTGATTTCTGTTGTTTGCATCTTTCTGCTTGCTTTCGGTTTATTTTGCCTTTTGCTGAAGTTAAGGCAGAAGCTTAGATTATGATTTTAGATCTTCTTTTTTAAAATGACATCGAATGCTGTGAATTTTCTTTAGTTTTGTATTATCTGCATCCCACAAATTTTGGTATGTTGTATCTTTAGTTCTGAATTTTTTTTTTTAAGACTTTCTCTTTTACCCATGAATTTAGAAATGTATTTGGAGATTTTGCTGTTATCTTTCTGTGATTGCTTCTTGTTTTAATTCTGTTCTAGTCAAGAGAGCATACTTTATACAATTTCAGCTTTTAATAATTGTTATTTTGTTAGGGCATGGTTTATTTTGGCCTATGTTCCATGTACACTTGGAGAGAATGTATATCCTGCTATTATTGGGTGTGGTGTTCTATAGATGTCAGTTATATCCAAGAGTTTCATGTTTTTCAGTTTTATATTCTTGGAATTTAGGAGTGTTGAACTCCAACTATAATTTTGGATTTGTCTCTTTCTCCTTTTACTACTGCCAGCTTTACTTTATGTATTTTGAAGGTCTGTTGTTAAGTGGGTTTTGCTTTTTCTTGAGAGTTGACTCTTTTATCATTATGTAATGTCCCTTTTTATCCCTGATTATTTTCTTCACTCTGAAGCCTACTTTGTCTGATAGTAGTATAACCACTTGTACTTTCTTTTAATTAGAATTTGCATAGTACTTTTTTTTTCTGGCTTTGTACTTTTAGCCTATTTAATGAGCATTATATTTAAAGTGAGTTTCTTATGGACAGCATATAGTTGGAGCATGATATTTTTGTCTCTTCTGACAGTCTGTGTCTTCTGTTTGGTCTAAACTATTTGCTGCTGCTGCTACTAAGTCGCTTCAGTCGTGTCCGACTCTGTGCGACCCCAGAGACTGCAGCCCACCAGGCTCCCCCGTCCCTGGGATTCTCCAGGCAAGAACACTGGAGTGGGTTGCCATTTCCTTCTCCAATGCATGAAAGGGAAAAGGGAAAGTGAAGTCCCTCAGTCATGTCTGACTCTTAGCGACACCATGGACTGCAGCCCACCAGGCTCCTCCGTCCATGGGATTTTCCAGGGGTGCCAGTGCCTTCTCCAAAACTATTTGCATTTAATGTAATTATTTACATATTTGGTTTTAGAGCTGTCAGTTTTTGTATTCTGTTTATTTTCCTGTTTGTAATTTCTTTCTTTCCCCTCTTCTGGCTTCTTTTGAGTAGTCTGAACATTGTTTTGTCTTCCATTTTAATTATCTTTTGTGTTTTTTCCTAAATGTCCAAAGTTTTTTGTGTGATTGTCATGGGGATTATGATGTGCATACTTTTTTACAGTCAGCTTAGAATTAACATTTTACCAACTTGAAATTCACGTAGAAATGTTACTACTTTATAGGTCCCTTAACCTCTTCTTCATTTATTATAGTTGTCTTATATCTACGTTTATTAAAAACGGTACCAGACAATGTTGTATTTTTTGCTCTTAACCATCAAACACATTTTAAAGATTCAAGGGAATAGTCTCTTGTATTTACCCATTAAAAATTTTTTTTGCTGTTTCATCCTTGACATTCCATGTTTTCCTGTGGCACTGTATACCTTTTGTTTGAAAAATGTCCTTTAATATTTCTTTGGAGTCAAGTTTGTTGGCAATCGATTCATTTCCCTCCATCTGAAAATGTTTTTATTTTGTCTTCTGGAGAATATTTTTGTTGAATATGAAATTCTGGTTTGCTAGGTCTTTTCTTCAGCACTTTAGAAATGTTCCATTTGTTTCTGACCTCCACGGCTTCTCATTAGAACTCTGTAGTCATTCACATCCTTTTCTCCCCCAGGTAGTAAGCTGTTTCTCTGTGCATGCAGTACTGTTCCTTTGTTTTCAGTTTGGGGAGCTTGGCTATACCATGTCGGATTGCCTTTTTTTTTAAAGCCTGGCCATGCTGCACATGCTGTGCACGGTTTAGTTCCCAACCAGGGGCTGAGCCTGTGTCCCCTGCAGTAGAAGTGTGGGGTCCTAATCACTGGACCACCAGCGCGTTCCCCAGTTTGCATATTTTACTGATCTGTTTTCAAGTTCACTGATTATTTTCCCTTACATTTCTTTGCTGTTATTGATCCCATCCAGTGAGTTTTAAAGTTTTCAGTTATTGTACTTTGAATTATAGAATTTCTATTTGGTTTTTGTATAAGTCTTCTATTTCTTTGGTGAGACTTTCTGTTTTTCCATTCATTTCAAGAATAAGTGTTGACTGTTCAGGCATGGTTTAATAGCTGCTTTAAAGTCTTTGTCAGATTATTCTAACATCACTGTCCATCTTGGTGTTGTCATTTGTAGATTCTTTTCCCATATGAGCTAGGACTTTCCTCATACTTTATCTACCCAGTCATTTGGATTGTATCCCAGATCTTTGGGACATTGTGTTGTTAGACTCTGGATCGTGTTTAGGTCTGTGGACAGTGTGGATACATTTGCGTGGCAGTCAGCCAGCCTGGCTTGTTTTAGGCCTCAGTTTCTGTTGCTGCAGCTCTGTGTGTGTGTCGATTTACTGTCAGTTTTGCTTGCGAGCCTTTTCCAGTGCGGTCTTGACCTGTGCGCTGAGTGCTGCATCCAGTGGCCAGGTTGGCACCTGTGTGGCTGTCTGTTTAGTGCTGAATGTGTTGGGCCTTCTGAGTAGCATCATATTCAGGCCCAGCAGTTCAGGGGTGAGCCTGGCCACCCTCCATACACCACTTGCTGGGGCTGTTTTCCTGATCACGCCTGCCTTTGGAATCCCCTAACTACTCACTGTCTAGTTCTCTGAGTTCCTCCTTTTTAATTTCCTGACCAGAAAGTGGGGGCTAAGTCTGCTGCCCACCTTCGTGACTGCTCCTCCATCAAGGGGTCCATCTACAGCGGGACCAAAGCAAACTCGCCACTGTTGAGGGTGATTACTTGCTAAATCCATCTGCTGCTTTTGACTTTTGAGAGTCTTCACGTGACTGTTTCAGATATCCCGTCCAGGCTTTGTAGCTGAATTTAGTAGAGAGGGCAGTGTACCTTTGCTGAATCTTATCCAGAACCGAAACTCTTCAATGGTTTTTAAGATTAATGGTAGATATCCCTACTGTTACGTTACCAGAATTCATTTTTGGTAAGTGAGTCACACATACACCTAACAGAGTTGAACTTTGTTAGAATATATGATATACATTGTACCAAATAACTTATTTCTGTAATTTTAGTTGCATGCTTTTTTTCCTCCATACAGATGAGGTATTTACTCTTCTTCAGAACTTTATCATGTCTACTACAGAGAGCATTTCTGAATTTATTCTCAGACGACTTACTATGAATGAACTAAGTACTGTAAGTATTTACTTGAGTAACTGCAGTCTTTTCATCAGTATTTTGAGTGATTACTGACTGGCAGGCACTGTATTACATTGAAAGGAAAAATTAATGTGATATTTTCTTGAAAAGTGGCCTTGGGGGGGCAGAAAAAATTGAAGCTTTAGAGTCTCCTAGTTCCAGTTCAATTGGTATAACTGATCCTAGGAAGATTATAATAGCTTTTCTGAGCCTCAGTTTCCTCATCTGCAAAGTAGAGATAAGATATCTGCTTCCTACAATTTAGAGAGTACCAAATGGTATAACATATTTGAAGTACTTAGCATAGTCAATGTATATTTGGTCCCCGGATCCAGAGATTCTGACTTGGCAGGTTTGGGATGGGACTGGGTGTCAGTGCACATAATATATTTTTATGTCTGTATGTGATCTTCAAATGAAGTTAGAGTTGGGAACAACCAGTCTGAGGTGAAGAGGATGCTCTATGAAGATAGGTATCCTCTCTGTCTATGCTCACTGCATAATTGTTCTTTCTAAGACATCTGAAAATAAAATTATAAAGTTTTCTCCTTTTCTTCGAGGATATTTTGAAAATATTAATTTTATAGAAATGCCTATAATTCTTAATTTGGGAGGGTTTGACATTCTCTAGGGCAGATGTTGAAAGTTACAATCATTATATTGTCAATAGAGTGAGAAAGCATGCTTATTTTAACAACTTTCATTAGAACATCCAATTAAGGACATTTGTTTGATGGCTGATAAGCAGGTGTGAAAATACAAAAAAGCAAGTTTTATACCAAAATACCTGAGATATTTTGATAAGGCAAGGAACAAACTCCTCTGGAGGGGAGTGTGTTTATCTTTAGCATTTTTCTTGGGAGTGTGTTTATCTTTAGCATTTTTCTTATTCAACAATTGTTAACAGTATTGCTACACCTAAATTTCCAAGAAGACATTTAATAAAGAAGTAACTTTTCATATTTTATTCCCCTATCACTTTATTGTTATCAGTATTACTTTTCCATTTTATTATAGAAGTTTTCAGACATACACAAAATTATAGTGAACCTCCTTGTCCCCAGGGAGGGACAGAAATAATATTTTTGTTTGTTTGGAGTCTGAAGCTAAAGATAGCTTTAAAAGGGGGAAAGTTATTGTGTTTGTCTTTGAGATTTTAAAAAGTGAACTCATTTCCAAAATAACTTTAAATTATTATATAAATCCACTCTGTAATACGTTTGGAATTAGAATTCCCAATTAAGTGCATTTGTTTGATAACTTATTATAGTTTAATAAAAGTCTCTTCCCCACTTTCCTTCCCCTCAGCAGTGCGATAGTCAATATTTAACAACAGGCTCTCCTGCAAATGTCCATTCTCTGATGTGTAGCCGTAAAGTCAGTTTTTCAGGCTTGGTTTGGGTCCCTTCTTTTTTCATTTCCTCCTGTCTAGGTGACCTCATCTACATACCCAGGTTCAGTTATGCCAGGCACCCTCACATCTGTCTCCACCTCTGACTGTCCTTCTGGCTGAATGCCATTCAGCCAACTGCTGTTTGATAACTTGAGCTGGACTTTCCACACATACAGTGTTTGAAATGGAACCTCTTATCATTCCTATAAGAGGTTATCTACCCTACCCCACGCCCCTAGGTTCGCTTCTCAGGGGATGTGTGTGATCCAACAGGTTTCTTTAAGCCTAAGACTTGGGAATCCTCCCTGGTACCTTTATCCATCACTCTCACTCACTGTGTTCAATCTGTCACCACGCCCTGGAGTTGTCACTTGTCTCTGCATGTATCCTAGCACTTGGCAAAGTGCCTGGCATCTAGTGGTTGCTCAGTAAACACTGATAAACTGAATGAATTCTGTGCTTCCTGTGTGCCACGGAAGCACGAGGGCAGAGCACTTGGCACTGTAATAGTCATCAAGGCCACCACTCAGGGCCCGTCTCTTCAGCATGCTTCTCTCACTTAATTCTTCCCAGAACCTTGTGAGGGAGAGATACACTCTCCCCAGTTTACAAGCAAGGAATCTGAGGCCCAAAGAGATTAAGTCTCTTGTCATGGGTCACAGAGCTAGACTGAACCCAGTCTGCCTATGTGTAGGCATTTAGAAGACCTGCATTTAATTCTGTTGCCCTGCTTACTAGCTCTGAGATGCTGGGTAGGTTGTTTGACCTCTCTGAACTTAGTCATCTTCTTAGGCAAGTGGGGCAGTGACCATTCCTTGTAAGAATGGAGTGTTACAAGTGCCTAAAGCAAAGGAAATGGCAGTTGCTATAGTTGTTATTGTGATTATTTAAGCTGTGTTAGCATGGAGGGCAGGGCTGTGCATCCCAGGCTGTGTGTGTGTGTGTTGGGCTTCCCAGGTGGCACTAGTGGTAAAGAACCCGCCTGCCAATGCAGGAGACTTAAAAGATGGGGGTTCAATCCCTGGCTTGGGAAGATCCCCTGGAGTAGGAAATGGCAACCCACTCTAGTATTCTTGCCTGGAGAATCCTGTGGACCGAGGAGCCTGGCGGGCTACAGTCCATGGGGTCACAAAAAAGTTAAACACGACTGAGCAACTTAGCACACACACAGCCTGGGAGGCTTAGTTCCTGCCATCCATGCTAAGTCTCTTCAGTCACGCCCAGCTCTGCGACTGTACGGACTGTAGCCCGCCAGACTCCTCTGTCCATGGGATTCTCCAGACAAGAGTACTGGAGTGGGTGGCCAGTGTGCCTTCCAGGATGCTCATAATCAAGGTGGGGAGCCAGCTGTGTGCTGAGTGAGCCATGGTGTGTGCGGTAACTGTGCTGAGCGCAGAGTCACTGTCTAAGCACAGGGAGGATGTGCTCAGCTCTGCCTGGGGAGTTGATGGAAGGCTTCTTGGAGAAGATGATTTCTCCCCTCTTCAGTGTCATCTTTCAGTACTTTTAGACAAACGTAATAAACTGATAAACTTTTAGATAAACTGAACTCTCCTGGTTTTGTGAAAATCGTGGACCCTGCTTGTTAAGTGTTTTATTGTGTGTCTTAGGTTTCAGATCTGGATCGTTGCCATTTGTACCTGATGGTGTTAACTGAGCTTATAAATCTCAACTTGAATGTTGGGTGGAAAAGAGGCAACCCTATTTGGAGAGTTATTTCTCCTTTGAAAAATGCATCCATTCGGCATCTTCAGGAAATGGACCATGGACAGGTAATCCTCTTTGCTTCAAGGCTTATAGTTATGTTGAATAAGGCATGCATGGAATACATATTTGACTATTAGACAATATTTTGATACACAAAAAGCATCTGCCAAAATTTAATTTTGAAAATAATAGCCTTTGTTCATAATATTTGATGACGATTGAGACTCCTGTCATAATATATAACATTATATTATAATAATAGAACAACTCCTGTCATAATAGGTATATAACAAAGATATGGTGTTCAGTTCAGTCGCTCAGTTGTGTCCGACTTTTTGCAACCCTGTGAACTGCAGCACGCCAGGCCTCCCTGTCCATCACCAACTCCCAGAGTCCACCCAAACCCATGTCCACTGAGTCGGTGATGTCATCCAACCATCTCATCCTCTGTCGTCCCCTTCTCCTCCTGCCCTCAGTCTTTCCCAGCTCAGGGTCTTTTCCAATGAGTCAGCTCTTCGCATCAGGTGGCCAAAGTATTGGAGTTTCAGCTTCAACATCAGTCCTTCCAATGAACACCCAGGACTGATCTCTTTTAGGACGGACTGGTTGGATCTCCTCGCAGTCCAAGGGACTCTCAAGAGTCTTCTCCAACACCACAGTTCAGAAGCATAATTCTTCTGCGTTCAGCTTTCTTTATAGTCCCAACTCTCACATCCATACATGACTACTGGAAAAACCATAGGCTTGACTAGATGGACCTTTGTTGGCAAAGTAATGCCTCTGCTTTTTAATATGCTGTCTAGGTTGGTCATAACTTTCCTTCCAAGGAGTACCATCTGCAGTGATTTTGGAGCCCCCCAAAATAAAGTCTCTCACTGTTTCCACTGTTTCCCCATCTATTTGCCATGAAGTGACTTCAGTCAGTCTTAAAGTCATTTAGATACAGAGAGTGGATTTTCACTAGGTCTTTTACCCAGGTACCCGTCAGGGACACTTTAAGGTGTCCAAATTCAGCAGTGTGGTGTTGGAGCCTCCATACCTAGCCTTCTACCTCATTTTCTAGCCTAGTCGTGCATAGCCTCTCCCCTTCCTTCCCACAGGACACCTGTGCTGCATCCCTGCTAGGCCACCGCACGGATTCCGTCCCTCCAACATACACTTGTCAGTAGCTGGTCCATCCTTAATGTCCCAGCTCAAATTACATTTTCTCTTAAAGGCCTTGGATTGGTGTCTCATTCTTTCCTTCATTTACTTATTGCTTTTTATGCCTTCATTTTTGTACTTATTTCCATTTTACTTGTTTTTGGAATAATTTATGTGTATATGTCTTCTCCATTAGATTTTAGTACCTAGAGGCATTTCTTAACATGATATAATAAGATGTAGTGGTTATGAGCACAGGCTTTAGAATTAGACTTCCTGGTTATGAATCCTCGCTTTATCCTTACTAGCTGTGTGACCTTGGGGAACTTACTTAACCTCTCTGTGCTTCATTTACTGCATCTGCAAAATGAGGGTTATAGGGTTGATGTGAAAATTAAAGCTAGCTCATTAATGGTAAACCTTCAGAACAGTACCTGGCACGTGGAAAGCCGTCAATAAATGTTAGCTCTTGGCAATTAACACATGGTAAGGGTTTTTTAAAGTTGAGCTGAATCATAATCCAGTCTGGGCTGCTAATTAAAATAGCTCCTTAATTCCATTAATAATCTAATTTTTGAAGTAGTTTTCAAGAAGTGTCCTAGAAGAAAATTATAAGGAGGACTGATTAATCCTTCAGTATCCTATCCACTGCATATTAGTGTAATGAAGGGACATTGTGAGTTCTGAATGTGGACCAGAACCGTGAACCAGACCTCAGTGATTTTTTACAGATTGGCTTGCTTTCTTTAGTGATTCACCGAATTACATGAAGGTTAATAGGGACCATATTATGCAACTCAAAAGTAACCCTGAATTTTATTTCCTGTATTGGCGGTGTTGCTGAGTAAAATTGACCCGTAGAGATACTCAGTTTACTTTGGGGGTGGCAGGGGCAGGTGTGGGATGGAATAAGTACTAGAGGGTTCCTTTCTGTAGAGGTGTTAGTGGTGGACAGGACTGGGGAGAACAGCTTTGATCTCTCAAAGAACCTGTCCAGGTTCTTGCCTGCACTTCTGGTTAGAGATTGATTTTCTCTCTGTACGTACAAAGCCAGGCTATCTTGGTCTCCTTCCTTTGTGCTCCTACATGTAGAGATCCAAGCGCTTTATGTGAAATAACCAGTTTATTTAATTTTCACAATAATTCTGTGAAGTAGATTCTGTTACTGTCGCCATTGTACAGCAGAGTAAACCAAGGTGTGGTGTGTGTCCACAGTCAGCTGGGGGTAAGTGCACAGTCAGGGTTCAGACCTAGGCTGTGCGGTTCATGAATCCAGCTCTTATCAGTCACTGCTGTGCTGCGTCACCTTGCCTAAAGCAGAATACAGCTGACTGAAGGAATTGCGTATGATGTGCAAGGAGCCTTGTTTTTTCCTTTTTAAATGAATGAATGTCTCTCTCTCTCTTCTTTTTTTTTGATGGCACCAGGTGGCATGCAGAGTCCTACTTCCCTGTGCCCCCTACAGTGGGAGTGCAGAATCTTAACTGCTGTACAGCCGGGGAAGTCCCCCCACCTTTTGTTTTTAATTCTAGTTCAGCCAAACAGTTGAAATAGGACTCACTCATAGGAAAGTTGTATCCAAATTGTCTTTTAGTGAATTACTGAATTGTTGTTGTTGTTGTTCAGTCACTAAGTTGTGTCTGACTCTTTGTGACGCCATGAACTGCAGCACACCAGGCTTCCTATCCTTCACTATCTCCCTGACTTTGCTCAAACTCATGTCCGTTGAGTCAGTGATGCCATCCAACCATCTCATCCTCTGTCGACCCCTTCTCCTCTTGCCTTCAATCTTTCTCAGCATCAGGGTCTTTTCCAGTGAGTTGGCTCTTCGCGTCAGGGGGCCAAAATATTAGAGCTTCAGCTTCAGCATTGGTCCTTTCAGTGAATATTCAGGGTTAATTTCCTTTAGACTGGTCTGATCTTGCTGTCCAAGGGACTCTCAAGAGTCTTCTCCAGCACTACAATTCAAAAGCATCAGTTCTTTGGCACTCAACCTTCTTTATGATCCAACCCTCACATCTGTACATGACTACTGGAAAAATCATAGCTTTGACTGTGTGAACCTTTGTCAGCAAAGTGGTGTCTCTGCTTTTTATTGTGCTGTCTAGGTTTGTCATAGCTTTCCTTCCAAAGAGCAAGTGTCTTCATTTTGTGGCTGCAGACACTGACCGCAATTATTTTGGAGCCCAAGAAAATAAAATCTGTCATTGTTTCCACTTTTTTCCCATCTGTTTGCCATGAAGTGACGGAACTGGATGTCATGATTTTCATTTTTTGAATGCTGGGTTTTAAGCCAACTTTTTCACCCTCATCTTTCACCTTTTTCTAGAAGCTCTTTAGTTTCTCTTTACTTTCTGTCATCAAAGTGGTATCATCTGCATATCTGAGGTTATTGATATTTCTCCCTGCAATCTTGATTCCAGCTTGTGAATCATCCAGCCTGGCATTTTGAATGATGTACTCTGCATTATAAGTTAAATAAACAGGATAACAGTATACAGCCTGAGGTACTCCTTTTCCAATTTTGACCCAGTCTGTTGTTCCATGTCTGGTTCTAATTGTTGCTTCTTGTCCTGCATACAGGCTTCTTGGGAGACAGGAAAGGTGGTCTGGTATTCCCGTCTCTTGTGATCCACACAGTCAAAGGCTTTAGCATAGTCATTGAAGCAGAAGTAGATGTTTTTCTGGAATTCCCTTGTTTTTTCTGTAATCCAGCAGATGTTGGTCATTTGATCTCTTGATTCCTCTGCCTTTTCTAAATCCAGCTTGGATATCTGGAAGTTCTCGGTTCACACACGGCAGAATTTTTATTACCACTTTGTTTATTCACCACCAGTTTGTACAGAAATGGTACAACCAAGCAACGTATGTTGGATTTCCTTTTTTTCCCTCTGATATTCAGCAGCAGGCACCAAGCAGAAAAGATGGGCACGAGATTCCGGCAGACTGGAATTCACGTCCTTACTGGTTACAAAAGGTTGTCCCATTTCCTCCCCAGGAGCCCACACTGGGTAGACAGATGCAGAGAGCCGCTAGCATGGCTGCCTTGGCCATGGTGTGTGAGGTCCTCAGCCAGAAGCCAGAGCTACAGCTGGACTCTCTGGATGCGGGTCCCCCAGAAACGCTCATCTCATCACTCCAGCTCAATCAGACTCTGCAGAAGCCCCACACGGAGGAGGCGAGCAGGTGCGTTTACCACGTGGAGAGCAGCATGTACACGAAAGGCTTCTTTTTGCTAATGTTTAAAAATCCACTTTTGTCTCAGTCATTGAAGTAATTAGTGGTCACTCACCCTTACTTAAAGAATTATTTAAGCTTTGAGAACAGGCTTCATTCAGATGATAATATATTATCTCATTATTTATCTATATTACTGGAATCCCATTAACTTTTCTGCATTTAGTTTTCAGTGAAGCATTTAAAGTGAGTGAAAACACCTGCTTTCAGAGTAGTTAGGAAATTGAGTTTTCTGCGGTTTCCTTGTTTTTTGGTAGACAGAATAATTTAATAATGACTGTTTAATTTCTCCCCTTGTAAGGATAGTGTACTGCTACATGCAGAAGAAGTTGAGACAGACCTAAGGAAGTATGGAGTTTGTGACTTAACTTTTTTTCTCAGTTTTTTTGAAGAGTCATCATCTTCCCAAGGATGGGGGAAAATAGTTGCACAGTATATTCATGATCAATGGGTCTGCCTCTCTTTCTTGTTGAGAAAATGTCACACCCTTATACCAGCCTCAGAGGGTGAAGTTCTGGAACCCACTCTACCTGCTGTTCCAATGGCAGTAAGGACTTTGCAGTCTGCGCTAGAAGCCCTCACAGTTCTGCCTTCTGAGCAAGTCTTACCTGTGTTCCATTGTATGAAAATTTTGGTTCCCAAGGTAAGATATAATGAGACATAAATTGAAGAATAACCATAGGAACAGACATCAGTTTCTGAAATTGTGATAATCATGTGTTTCTTTCTTTTTATTTTCCCCTACCAGCTTCTGACCACCTCTGAATCACTCTGCATAGAATCTTTTGACATGGCATGGAAAATCATAGCCTCTTTAAGCAACACTCAGCTGATATTCTGGTCTAATTTTAAAGCTTTTGTTCAGTTTGTTTTTGATCCCAAAGTTCTTACCATCGCTGCAAAAATCAAAGGCCAGGCATATTTCAAAATAAAAGAGGTAACTTTTAAAAAATTGAGATGAAAATGCCCATACCTCTGTCCCCATTACTCCCTTCCACCCCTCCCCCCACACCCCTGGCAAGCCACCATTCTACTTTCGGTTTCTAAGAATCTAATTACTTTAGAGAAAAGAGGGAACTTTTTGTTTTCATTTTAATTTGTGTAGCTTGTAGCACATAAGGAAGAGGAGAGGTATATTTGTAACTCCATATTAGTTTGCTGTTATTTTTTCATTCAGTCAGTAAATATTTTGAACCTCTTTTAGTATCATAGGTAAGAACAAGAAAATCTGTTAGATATAAAGGAGTAGGTGCAAAATGGTAGCCCATGAACCATATCTGCCTTCCAAATTTGGTTCATCTAATCAAATTAAAAATTTTTAAATAGTTGCCAGCTTTTAAGAATTGGGAAATTTGCACAAAAATCTCTGTTTCTTCTTCTCTTGGAAAATTGCAGGACTGGCCAGCTCTGGTCATTTCTGCATGAGAGCAGCAGCTGGGTGTTGCCCAGTACTTGACTCAGGTGGGCACACCCTTTCTGCTGCTTCACTCCAACCACGGCTTGATTTCTTCTGGACCCTGAGGGCAAATTCAGATGCCATTTGTCAGTGCATCTGTGCCATTGCTTTTCTCGTACAAAGAAATCTTTCTTTGACTATAACCTTATTGAAAGGTCTTTCTGGTTTCTGGAGCCATTTGTGTTTACAGTCACTGGTGCGCAGGAGGGGACATAAGGCAATGGGACTGCATCGTGCCTGGGATGCACATGCACTCCAGATGCAAAGGGGGCGATGGAAAACAAGTCCGTACGTTGCCCTGCCTTCACTGCGCGGCCTCTGTCCTTTCCTGCCGCACAGCACACACTTAGAGATGGTGGCTTCTTTTTCTTTGGGGAAAGGGAAGCCTCTGGCAAGTGTAAAGAAAACTGAACATGTCCAGGGTGAGGTGTTTCTTCTGCCTTTCATTCTATTCACTTTGGACAGTTGTTCCTCTGGGAAAGTTCTGGGTGAAATCAGTATCAATAACATTTTATTTATTTTTAGTATTAAATGAAAAATTAGCATTCCGTGATTGGTTTTCATCTTTCAAACGATAAAAGAGTTTTTAATTTTTTAGACTATGGTTATGTTGAAACTATCATTTGGAAGCCATTCAAGTAACAAGTTTTGGCAACACAGATTAAAAAGAAAAAAACTTGATTGATCAAATGATAAAGTAACTGTTGTATTTCATTCCAGATTATGTACAGGATAATTGAAATGTCTGCTATAAAAACTGGAGTCTTCAATATCCTGATAAGTTATTGCTGCAGATCTTGGGTAGTTTCTGCTTCCAATGTGTCTTTATCAATTGCTAAAAATTACAGTGAACTTGTCCTTGAGGCATGTATATTTGGAACCGTGTTTCGGCGTGATCAAAGGTAAAAGGTGCCATTATTGCAGCCTCTCATAATTTTTTATATTAGGTATCTATTTGGGTAGAATTGTGCCTTTATATTAGCGGAGAAGGCAATGGCACCCCACTCCAGTACTCTTGCCTGGAAAATCTCATGGACGGAGGAGCCTGGTGGGCTGCAGTCCACGGGGTCAGTAAGATTCAGACACGACTGAGCGACTTCACTTTCACATTTCACTTCCATGCATTGAGGGAAATGGCAACCCACTCCAGTGTTCTTGCCTGGAGAATCCCAGGGACGGGGGAGCCTGGTGGGCTGCCGTCTATGGGGTCTCACAGAGTCAGACACGACTGAAGCGACTTAGCAGCAGCAGCAGTGCCTTTATATTAAGGCTTTCAATTAGAAAAATATTACTTAACCTTTTATTTGGGGCTTTAATTTTTTCCTCTAAAACTTGTTCTTTGTTGCATGTTTTTTATGGAAAGACTTGTTCAGGATGTACAGACGTTCATAGAAAATCTTGGACATGAGTGCGCAGCAAATGTTGTTATTGAAAAGTAAGTGTGGTGGGTCTTCTATATCTTGATATAAATGGAATATTCAAAATATAACACATGAGAGATATTCTGTGTAAGATATTGCATGAGCCTTCACAGTTGTTAGAAATTATATTCCCTTGCTAATATATTTTCTTCAGACCTGTCACTGTTTACTGAAATTTGATAAACTTAAAAATTAGTGCAGAAGTCCAGCATAAATAAGGAAACAACTATGGGAAGCATACAATCCCTATTCCTCTTTTCTGGGTGGAGGACTGATCATCAGAGCACAAGTTTATTCTTTTTTCGTTAAAAATCACTATTCACCAATCCCTATGCTCACGCAAAAACAAAATTAGTTGAAATAGACTCTAAAGTTTTGATGTCTGGGATAAACCTATGATTGATCTACTGCTAAAATCATTGAGGTTTTTAAAAGTTTTTATTTTCTCACATAATTTTCAAAACTTTGTATGTGTAGGTGTTTATAAATAGTATTGTCATGAGTTTAGAGTTTAGGACAATAAATGATAATTGTGTCTAGTTACCAAAAGTTAATTATTTTGAGAGTCATACTTGTGTTTTAAACCATCTGCCACTCTTCATTAAATATATACATTTGTCATTGCTCATTGTCTTAATTAATTTTTTATTTTCTTGGCTGCTTTAGTATGACAATAAGTAAAAATTTTCAGTTGATGGTTCCAAAATATTTTGATTTCTACTAGACAGACGTAGTTAATTTAAAATAACACTTGTTCACATTATAACAGTTTTAATGGACTTGGAAATGCTTACTAACGATTTCAGTGAATTTATCTTTCCACATTGGATACTGAAAATGCTGGGCTCCTCAGCACACACAGTGTTTCCTGAGTTTGCCGTTCACTTAGAGACACGCATTCACAGTGCACAGTGAGCAGAGCATGATGCTGATGTGTATTCTGGCCTCTGGGCAGGAGGTGTCTGTGGTCCTCCAGGAGCCGTGTCATGAGCTGTGATCTCTTTTGTCCACAGATAAGCTATTATTGACCCAGTATCACTGTGTGCATTGTTTTACCAGAAGTCTGGGTAAATTTGGGTTCTTTCAGACTTTTTGTACAGGCGCTCCTGTTGATGTATTTTATCTTCCACTGTCTATCCTAAATTTAAATTTATCCTAAGTGTTTATCCTAAATTGTCATTAAATATGAAGCTACTTAAGGTTTTGATATTTCAAAACTAACATCTTACATGTGTTTTTTTTAATTTGAAGATGTATTAACATCATCTATCATTTTATATATTTTAGTACCAAAAGAGAAGACCATTATGTGAGAATTTGTGCTGTCAAATTCCTGTGTTTATTAGATGGCTCAAATATGTCTCATAAGCTGTTTATGGAAGATCTTGCAATCAAGCTGTTGGATAAAGTAAATATGCTCTATTTTAGCCTAAAGTATCTTAACTTGCTTAAAGCACTGGCAGTGACGTGACAAAAGTAAACGTAGCATTTGACTGAGTTTAGACGAAACGGACCGTGAAGGCAGGAGAGAGAGCTCTGATAACGCAGAAGCGCTTGGCGCTGCAGCTCTCCTGCAGGTCCCATTTTTCCAGACTTACGTAGTCAAGGGGCTGGAGAATCCCATGGACAGAAGAGCCTGGCGGGCTGCAGTCCCTGGGGTCGCAAAGAGTCGGACATGACTGAGCAGCTAACACTTTCACTCTTAAGTGTACGGTAACATCTCAGTCTCCTCTCGCCCACGTGACCCCTCACCTCCCCTAACGGGGCACGAGGAGAGAGAAGGACATTTCCAAGTACTTTCATATTAAGCACAGGCGTATGGTTCCTTTTCTAATTTTAAAAGAAGATAAGTTTAAAAAACAAAAGCAGGTAAATGCATTGTTTTGAAAGGAAACTTTAAAAAATGTCATAAGGAAAAATACAGTGTCATAAGAAAGTGTCTTTTTTATCCTTCTACCTTTCAAATAATAGGCTTCTGTGCCCAGTTTATGCCTTTTAAACTTGAAGTTGTCATTGATTTTGTTTTCATTACTCACAAATTCAGTAGATAGTTTAACCTTGACCCCTTCTTCCCTTCCTCCCTCCCAGGATGAGTTGGTGTCCAAATCAAGAACTCGATACTATGTGAACTCTCAACAACACAGGGTGAAAAACCGAATATGGCAGATTCTGCTTGTACTTTTCCCCAAATTTGATCAGGTATAATGTTAATTATATTTGTACCTTTAAGCATAATGTTTTCATATGGAAGCTGTTATGTGCTTCTTTAAAACTGAGAAGTAAGCTGCTTAAAATATGTATTTCAGTTCTTAAAGTTATTCAGAAGTTTAATAGAATATTAAGACAGGTGTCATGGAAGTAAATTGGAAACTGATTTAAATGGTCCCACTTAATATATTTTTCCATTAGTATTTTATTATAACATTTTAACATATATTTATGCCACAATAAAACTTTAAGCTTTTTTTTTTAATAGTGACTGTTTCTTAATTAAAATTAATAGCCATTCACAGTGGTTAGGACTTCAGATTTTCACTGCTGTGGCCTGGATTTAATCCCTGTTCAGGGAACTGAGATCCCGCAACCCACGCAGCATGGCCCAAAAAAAATATTAATAGCCATTTCCAAGTTGATAAGACACTAGATTTGAATTGTTCCCATCACAAAAAAAGAAATTATTGTGTGACATGATAGAGGCATTAGCTAATGCTGCAGAGCTGATGGTCATATTGCGGTAAATAAATGCATTGCACCAACATTCTGTAAACCTTCACCTTTTATACGTTAATTATAGCTCAAATTTTAAAGTTAATAATGATAACAGTTTAATTTGTCAACTTTATTTTTCTCAGAATTTCTTGAATACAATTATTGACAAGATTTTCCAGGCTGGCTTCATCAATAATCAGGCATCCATAAAATATTTTATAGAATGGATTATTATACTGATTCTTCATAAATTCCCTCAATTTCTTCCGAAGTTCTGGAACTGCTTTTCTTATGTAAGTAGAGGAATTGTTTTCATGTTTTTTTAATGAAAAGATTTGGGCTATGTTGGGACATTGTTTCACTTTATAGATGTTTTCTGTTGCACTGCCCCTAATATACTGACATCCTAAATTGTGTTTGCAGGATTTGAATTAATTTAGGAGACAGAAAGCTCTGGCATTTATCTTGAGTAGAGCATAATTTTTATTTGAGAGCTTTTCTATTCCAACAAAACAAAGATGGAAAAGGCTTCTGTTATTAAAAAATGTGGGAAATAGGTGCCGTCTATATTTTTATTTACTGAGCAGTGTCTTTGTTTGATCTTAGAGATAAGAACAATGAGTCTCCCTTCTATACACAGTCTCTCCTTAACCAAATGATTTCTCATCCCTTGTTGGTAATGATGCTGAGCTGCTCATTCCTCTGCTGTAACCACCTATCTACTGTTTTTCCTGGTTATGCCAGGCTGGGTGATTCTGCATGTGGTGTCTGCTGGGCTGGGGGCTGCAAACGGCTTCTTCCCCCATGTGTTTTCACTTCAGCCGCAGTCGTGGGGCCAGCCGAGGTGCCAGGTACCGCTATCTCAACATGTCTCCAGCTGGGAGGCCAGACCTCTCTCTGGTGCACAAGGTTCCAAGAATGAGCATTTCAGGAGGATGCATCTCCGTGTTCTCATGCTCCCCTGGCCTCTGATCACATCCTGCTTTCGGATGGCTCATCAGCCCAGAGCAGATGCATGACCAAGCCCCCAGCTGGGGGAGGGTCTGGATTAGGGCATGAGTGTGGGGAAGCTTGTTTCACTGGGGACCCCTAGGTGACTGAGTACCCCTCTCATCACCTGAGTACCTTTCCTCCTCATCACCAGGCTGTTTGTACCATGCTCCAGCCTGAAATGGTCTTCTTTATCATCTTTGCCTGCATAGCGAAGTTTTCCAGACTGAAGTTCACATGTGCTTTGTGTCTTTTCTTAAAGGAAGCTTATCTCCCTGAGTACTTTGGATCTCCTTAGTATGGGTTTTTGTAGCAGAGAAATAGTTCTTGTTATAATGGGAATTTTAATTTATTGTTTGATTGGAGTTTACCTTTCTTCCCCATAAGACTCTAATCTCCATGAAGGCAAGAATCTTACCTATTTTTGTTTTCCCCTCTTTCTGCAACAGTTACTGGTCCATGGAAGACATGCAGTAACTACTCCTTACATAAAGGGATTAATCATCAAATGTTCCTCTTGGAGCAGTTTCTGAACTGTAGAGTCTATAGTCTCCAGTCTACCTGGCGTTCGTCAGTTTTTTATTGCTAAAATAATGTGTAATTCCAAATCACTTACCGAGAAGGTTTCCAAATTCTGGTTTAACACTTTTACAAGCAGTTTTTCCCTGTGACTTTTTAAAGGGCCTGCACAGGCCCGTATTTAACCTTTGCTGTCCCCCCTCCACTTGGGGGCCTTTGCTTCCTGTTTGCCTGTGTCTTTGTCTTCTTCATTTGCACTTGTTCCCTTTCCTTCCTGCTTCCCCTGCCACACCCCGCCCTTCCGACCCTGCAGTGAGCTCACCCTCACCTCCACCCTTGCTCAATCCTTGGTTGAGTGTCTAGCGCCCTTGTGTCTGCTGAGGGTTGCGCTGTGGGCATTTGGCTCTAGGTCATTCCTGTCCTTTATTTGCTTGTGCTCATCTGTTCCCCCTCTAAGCCATGGCTGCATCAGAGAGGAGCTGGCCTCTCATCACCAACCCCATGGCATCCAGCCTGGTGCCTTGAGGGACATGGGTTCTCTGCAGCTGTGAATGATGGTTTGGTGTATCTGATATATTTTCAGGGTGAAGAAAACCTTAAAACAAGCATTTGTACATTTTTATCAGTTTTGTCACATTTGGACATCATTACTGAAAATATCCTGGAAAAGGTGAGTATAAATTGTTTATTATAAGAAGAGCTCAGGCTTGACCATCAAAATAGAATTTATATATCTGTATGAACTTTTTTCATGTGGGGTATTCCTTGTGTGTTTTGCAGCTTCTCTGCTTCCCGCTAATGACAGATGCACTTTGACACAGAGGCATACTAAGGTGTGGCCCACATGCACACACACACACTGAGGTCTACCTCAGCACATATTAATGGGCAACTTGTAATGATAGGATTCTTAATTTCATATAAGCGTTTGTGTAAAATTATTTAAATAAGACTTCCCTCATTATATGTAACTGTGGACTTACTTAACACATGCTTGTACCAAGAAACTTATGGTCAGAGTATTTACACGCCATTGTGTTCTTGAAGGTTTATATGAAATGCTGTCATTAGTCAAAGTGTAAAGGCCGGCTCTTCATCTTCCTCAGGTTTAGAGCATCTTCCCTAGATCAGTAGAGATCCTAACTAATTCTGGTTCATCACTGTGGCAACTGTGAAGAATTCAGGGAAGCCTGCCAGTAAGACTTAAAGTTGGCTTAAAACTCAACGTTCAGAAAACTAAGATCATGGCATCCGGTCCCGTCACTTCCTGGCAAATAGATGGGGAAACAATGCAAACAGTGAGAGACTTTATCTTTGGGGCACCAAAATCACTGCAGATGGTGACTGCCGCCATGAAATTAAAAGATTCTGGCTCCTTGGAAGGCAAGCTATGACCAACCTAGACTGTATGTTAAAAAGCAGAGACATTACTTTGCCAACAAATGTCTGTCTTAGTCAAAGATATGATCTTTCCAGTGGTCATGTATAGATGTGAGAGTTGGACTATAAAGAAAGCTGAGTGCCAAAGAATTGATGCTTTTGAACTGTGATGTTGTAGAAGACTCTTGAGAGTCCCTTGGACTGCAAGGAGATCCAACCAGTCCATCCTAAAGGAGATCAGTCCTGAATATTCATTGAACGACTGATGCTGAAGCTGAATTTCCAATACTTTGGCCACCTGATGCGAAGAACTGACTCATTGGAAAAGACCCTGATGCTTGAAAGATTGAAGATGGGAGGAGAAGGGGACAACAGAGGATGAGATGGTTGGATGGTATCACTGACTCGATGGACATGAGTTTAAGTAAGCTCTGGGAGGTGGTGATGAACAGCAAAGCCTGCCATGCTACAGTCCACGGGGTCCCAAAGAGTCAGACATGACTGAGCAACTGAACTAACTAACTAAGATTTAGAGCAAGATTCTGTATTATTGAATCTGCAGAGAATGCACTGCAGTGTTGTAAACTCTGGGAGAAAATACAGTTGACCCTCAGTCTACACAGGAATTAGGGGCACTGACCCTCTGCCCAGTGGCAAATCAACATATAGCTTTATAGTCACCATAATACAAGGTTACTCACCTGTATCTGCAGATTCAACCAACTGCTGATCAGGTGGCGCTGTAGGAAGCATTTAGTGAAACAATCCATGTGTAAGTGGACCTGCACAGTTCAGACCCCTGTTGTTCAACAGTCAACTGTCTGAAATAAAAATATTCTGGGAGTAGTTTTCCTAGACTTTTTCAAAGTGTTGTCTTTAAACACAGTAACAGTCAAATTTGTGGTTAACCTTTTTTCATCAATCCTAAACCAGACCAGTCTCCCCAACACATTTTAACCTGAAAAACCATCATAGTATCTTAAAATCAATGGTGTGTTACAGTGTCTGGCAGCCAGATGGCAGTCATGTGAAAATTTGTGCTAACACCTGGTAAGAGTAAGAATCTCTAACATCAGATACTATTATGTGTTATCTTTCTGCTTTAAATATGTGCAAGGGAGAGATTTGCTTACAGTCTGTTGAGGGAAATAAGATAGACAAAAAACCGCACTGTTGCCAGGCTGTTAGCCTGGTGCAGCCAGGAGCATTTTCTGGTGAGCCATTTAGCAGGAACATTAAGGTAGCTCCTGATACTTTATCAAATGTGTGACTCCATCTGGCTTCCACGTTACTTCACCTCACTTCCTTTGCCATTCAGTCTCTGTTGAACTGTGTGGTTTTACAGATTAGGGACTATTATTGTATAAAATCTCTAGGCTGTTGAAGATGGAAAAATCTGTGAATTCACTAAAAATGACTATAGCGAAGTTTAAGTTATCTTACTGTTCTTCTCCCCACTTCTTAATTTTCCTGCCGCCAATCAATGTTATGTGGGTCCAAAGTCACCACTAGGGAAAACAGAGTGGTTCGGACCAAAGACCAGGGAAAACAGCACTTTGATGGGATAGCTTGCCTTACAAGTAGTTTCAAGTTCACCTGAAGTAGAGCTCTTGAAGAATATTGCTAACTTTTTCAGCCCATGGTAAGGTAATAAGTGATGGAGACTGTTTAAATACAGGTTATATTATAGTTAGCCTGAAAGTGCTTTGTTCAGGTTGACCTCGGTACTGGAGTATGGGGGAAATGTGTGGCACCATCATAAATAAGAACTGAGGAGCTGGGAGGATACTTTGCTTCTTGAGGAAAGGGCCATGCCAGTGTATCTCTAACCTGTCTGAGAATGATGATGCAAAACCAGTGAAAGAGAATGACTTTGTAGCGTTTCCATCATCTGTAACCTTGTTTTTGGTCCTACAGGAGAGGGTCAGATGGTCCTGGTTTACATGTGAAGAATGATTCTTTCTTTCCAGAAACTAATTCTGAAGCAAGCCCTTGTTATCGTGCTGCAGTGGTGCTTCAACCACAATTTCAGCATTCGACTGTATGCGTTAGTCGCTCTTAAGAAAATCTGGAGCATGTGTAAGGGGTTACACATTGAAGAACTTGAGGCTTTAACTTCTGTTATTGAATCCAGTCTGAGTCAAGTGGAAAACATGCACGGAGCAGGGTAAGCAGGCCTTGTCCTTTCCCCTGGTCCAGCAGAGCATGGGGAGAGGTGTTGGGGGTGCCCAGCCAAGGAGTCGGGGGTGCCTGGTCCAGCAGAGCATGTGGAGAGGCATCGGGGGTGCCCAGCCAAGGAGTTGGGGGTGCCCGGCCGCAGCAGCTTCTCTTAAGCACATCACAGGCTGCGGTGTGCAGAGCCCGGGTCAGGGAGCATTTAAGCCGCTCACTGCTGTGCAGTTTAATTACAGTTCTAAGTGCTGTCAGCTCCATCATTGACTTTTTTTTGCCTTTTTTAACTCTTGGTCTTTATCTTGAGATGTTTCTCTTCAGTGCAGCTGAATGTTAGCATCCTCTACTGTCAAAGAACCACCGAGAAGCAGCACGATCTGACTTTAAAGCCATGTGCTTGTCACCCCTCCAGTGTCCCCACTAAAGCATAAAACACTGCTGCGGTGGATGGAGTTGGGAGGGGTGCATAGTGCAGAGCAGAACCCAGGGGGTGGGAGCTTGGACATGCACTGGGGTGTTGTCCCTTGAAGAGGCTTTGGAAAGCCAAGGGGCAGAGCCAGCAGCTGTGTAAGGAGGGGGCTGATCTCTCATCTCAGGTCTCCTATTTGTTACCCCACTGATACTGAGGCCTGGTCTTCAGTGACAGGACAGACTGGAACTCAGGGGTGAAGAAGGTACATTGGTGGGAGCGGAGAAGGCGTCTTGAAATTCCTGCTTTAGCTTGGGGTTTGTTGATCATGAATTTTACCCAAAACCTTCTGGGGGCCATGTTTTATAATTTTTTTCCTACCTCTTCTGCCTTTTCAGCCTTGTCAAATTTTTGTTTTTTTGCTATATTGTGTGTGTGCTTGTTAAAGTTAAGAATTTAAATCCTTGCATTACTTTTGTTTGACTTATGAACACTGCTACTGTTTGGCTGTGTGTCATGAATCTTCAGAGTAGAAAAAGTGACCTATGTAATGATTTTCTCTCCTGGAAAAAAAAAATTTAAAAGCCTCTATGGCCAGAGGGAGACGTAAGACTCCCAGCCTAGATTTCTTACACAGTTCCCTTGTAGGATTCCTTTTCCCCCGGCATGAGAGGTGTACCTGTGGTAGCTGTTATGCGATTTTCCAATCCACTGACCGCCATCTCTTTGAGGAAGCAGAAACCTGGTTTTCGTTCTTGTTGAATCGTTGTTGTAGGACTGGGAGAGAGATATTTAATTTCTTTGTCTGTTTTTCAGGTTTTATTTCAAAATATCGCATTTAGGATCAGCTGTTAAAAGGCTTTAACCTTGAAGATAGAGGTGTACAAATCTTGGGGCAAAATTCACAGATTTCCTACACATTCTGAATTCCACAGTGCCTGCTTAAGACTTGACTGGTGTTCTTTCTTCCCAGAGGCGATTCGCTCGTTCTATTCCTCAGACGTGTTTTTAACCCTTAGGAGCGTGAAGAAAAACTGGCAACGCATCCAGGAGCATTTCTTTTTCACAGCGTTCCACCCGCTGAAGGATTACTGTCTGGAGGTGAGCAGAGAAGAGCACGTGTGAATTTCCTTCCGTGTCTGTAGCCCTGATGCATCCTTATATAATGAGGCTAACTGTCCCTGCAGCACCGCCGTCACGTTGTAACGTTCTCAGTGTTATTCTGTCGCCGTGTGCAGGCGGCTTGCTCGCGCTTCGCTCTTCAGCAGTGAAAATTGGCTAGTCATCTTCACTTTCTGTTTCTCAGGCAGTGTCTGGCTTGTAAACACTGGAAGGGGGAATATTTCACTCTGAACAGAAATCTGTTCTGACATTAAAAGGAAATGAGTGAAAACATTTGTGCAGGTGAGATTTGTTGTATGAAGCCCACTGTTATGAAAGATCAAAAAGATCTACTCTTCTAAGTGCATATTTTAGGTTCTGGATGGTTGAAATTGTATAGCAAATGATCCATCACCTCACTGATCATAATAGATAATGTGCTTATGTAATTTTAAGAAGCATAAACGTATTTATTACAGTTAGCATGTGAATTAGTTAACAATATAGAGATTATTAAAATTTATGTAAATGATTACTGCTTTCTTCCTTTTTCAACTGTAATTATCATGTTTTGCCTTTGATTTTTAACTGTGTGACCTAAATTTAAATACACACACACACACACACACACGCACACACAACCCACCTGGGACCTTTCCTCTAAGGAACTTGGAAGTATCAGTAACTTAAGCTACTGTGCATAAGAGTTTTTGTTGTTGCTGTTGGGTTATTTTTGTGTGTGGATTACTAATAAGCTGGCCTTTTTAAAAAGAAATATAGAGATTTGTTTATTGTGAGATATTCATCATAGAACATTATTGTGTGGTTTCTGTTGCTTCATTGCAAAAATTATTTAGGAGTTTTCAAATATTTTAACATGCTCTGTTCTATGTCCTTTAGCGCCCAGAATGCTTTGTTTGACATCTTTCTGAAGGACTCTTAATAACTCTGTAGTGCTAAGTCAGCCTTTTCTATTCACTTCTCCAGCAGGAGTAAGTCCCTTGCTTCCCCTCTTCCTTCATCCTGACTTTGACTGCCTCACCCTCATATATTTAATATATTTTATTGTCCATTAATTATATGAACCATAACTGTGTATGTGTAAATAAAATAATGGCTCATGAGAACTCTCTTTATACATTTGGAGCTATACTTAGTAGCTACTTAATAAACACTTAGTTGCATCCAAGCCAGTTAAAGTTTGCATGAATATTGCTAACAAAGAAAACCGTATTAATTCTAAAAGCTTTTATGAAGACTTGCACAATGTTGTAAGTTTGTTATTTCATTTTTAAATTGCCCCTTGTGCTTCTGCTTCTTACTTGCCTTGTCCCCTTTGAGGATTTCTGGATCTCACTTTTCTTGTCATAGGTAAGAAAAGGGAAGGGGGATCGTTATGTAATGAATGAGTAACTGCTGTTTACAAATCGCTTCCATGTGCTGTTTAACCTGATTTTACCCTCATTTTATCAATGAGGAAGCTGAAGCCAAGAAGGGCTAATGGCTTATCTGACATCACACAGCTAAGATACAGCTGATGCAAATCTGGATTCCAAATCTGTATAATGACAGTGAGGGTAAAGATCTGGCATCACAGGACCTTGAATTTGTTTGCTTATGGAGGTATTTGTTTGTCGATAAACAGTATTTATCTAAATACCATTCCAACAGTAATGCCGATCAGTTCCCAAACACTTTTTGCTTGTGTCCACAGCATGGTATGTAGTATGTACAGTAAGAAATGTTGGAGCGGAAGATCTGCCTGCTCTTAAGGATTTCCAAATCAATCCCTTAATTTCTTAGAGAAGATAATAAATTTAGATAAGACAGTTGCTATAAGATGCAAATGAAAGGATGTAATCTGATCAGACATGATAGTTTGGAAGAAAATATCAGTAATAATAAGTTGTACTTTAAACATTTTATCATGTATTTCTTTATTATTTTTAAGGGGCAAAAATTTTAGATTTTACAATTCTCCTTTCAGACGATATTCTACATCCTTCCACGCCTCTCCGGCCTTACTGAGGATGAATGGATTGCCATTGGTAAATTTACCAGGTTCACTGACATTCCTTTAGATGCAGGATTTCAGTGGTACCTTTCTACAACTCAACTGTGTCAACTAAAACCAGGTGACTGGTCCCAGCAGGACGTAGGTAAGCATTTTTGTTTTCTTCTCCCCCTGTTGCCTGATCAGGCTCCCGGATGTATATCACTTAGAAACGATAGTTGGCCACTTGTTCATTGATGTGCTGACCTCAGCTGCCCCTGTGAGAGAAAAGACAGACAGTGTGGTGTCACTCTGACGGGTACTTCTGTCCTGGTTTTAGAAGTATGGTATTATTTATTCATTTACTTTAGAAGTAGGCTTTTAAAATTATTTATTATTATTATTTTTGGCTTCACTGGGTATTCGTTGCAGCACTCAGGCTTTCTCTCTAGTTGTGGCTCACAGAGCTTAGGTGTCCAGAGGCATGTGGTATCTTAGTTCCCCAACCAGGGATCAAACCCATGTCCTCTGCATTGGAAGGTGGATTCTTAACCACTGGACCACCAGGGAAGTCCCCTGACTAGTACTTTAATCTAGCCAATGTCAGTTGGTTTTGCTGTTCAAAGCCAAAGAGAGCCTCATCTGTTTTACTACGTAAAGCTGAAATCTTCTCTGTTCTTTGCCTTCTACTATATATTTCTGAAAAAAAGAGTGTTTTTTTTTTTTTTTTTTTTAAGGGCCAAATTAAGCAGTCTCTTCTCTTGTCCCTGTTGGGAATGAAGCCGAGCTTCCCATTCTCGCTCCATGTGGCTGGACATCACTTACCTCTTAGATCTTCCCCTAGGCTCCAGCCCTCAGCCACACCCGCTTCCCTGCAGCTTTCTCTAGGACCTGCCTTTCCCTGTTGATCACCTCCTGCTCCTTCCTCCTCTCAGTCAGGCTTGCCCTCCCAAAAGCTAGGATCAAGTCCTACACCCATTTTTAAAACCACAATGAACCTTAAGAGATGTGTAGTAGTGATCTGTATTCTCCGCATTTCTGTCACTCACATTGTCCTCTTTGCTTCCCCTAACCCAGAACCATCCCTGTGGCTTCTTTCAGAAAAGCAGAAGTTGTCTCGTCTACTTCTTTACCATACCTGACTTTCAGTTCAGTTTATTTCAGTCGCTCAGTTGTGTCCGACTCTTTGCGACCCCATGAATCACAGCACGCCAGGCCTCCCTGTCCATCACCAACTCCCAGAGTTCACTCAGACTCACGTCCATCGAGTCAGTGATGCCATCCAGCCATCTCATTTTCTGTTGTCCCCTTCTCCTCCTGCCCCCAATCCCTCCCAGCATCAGAGTCTTTTCCAATGAGTCAGCTCTTCGCATGAGGTGGCCAAAGTAGTGGAGTTTCAGCTTCAGCATCATTCCTTCCAAAGAACACCCAGGGCTGATCTCCTTCAGAATGGACTGGTTGGATCTCCTTGCAGTCCAAGGGACTCTCAACAGTCTTCTCCAACACCACAGTTCAAAAGCATCAATTCTTTGGCGCTCAGCTTTCTTCAAGTCCAACTCTCACATCCATACATGACCACAGGAAAAACCATAGCCTTGACTAGATGGACCTTTGTTGGCAAAGTGATGTCTCTGCTTTTGAATATGCTATCTAGGTTGGTCATAACTTTTCTTCCAAGGAGTAAGCGTCTTTTAATTTCATGGCTGCAGTCATCATCTGCAGTGATTTTGGAGCCCCCCAAAATAGTCTGACACTGTTTCCACTGTTTCCCCATCTATTTCCCATGAAGTGATGGGACCAGATGCCGTGATCTTCATTTTCTGAATGTCGAGCTTTAAGCCAACTTTTTCATTCCTCTTTCACTTTCATCAGGAGGCTCTTTAGCTCCTCTTCACTTTCTGCCTGACTTTATGTAGCATTTATTTGCTTGTTTCCTGCTATCCTGATTTTCCTCCTCAGTCTGACTTTTCTTCCTCTCTTTGAGCTCTCCCACTTGTCCCTTAAATTTATACTTCTCTAAAATTTTAGTGTTCTTAAGCATTTCTTGGATAACATGTTAAAAGTGCAGATTCTTGAGTCCCGCCCTTAGATTTTAACTCTGGAGGACAGTTCTGGGAATGTGCATTGTTTAATCAAATACTGTGGATGTTCATGAATGCATTTTAATACTGTCACCTTAAATTTATTTACTCAGTCTACAAAGATTTACTGATTGCCTGCAACAGGCTGAAAGTTAAGACAAAGGCCATGCCCTCAGGGCACTTAATTCCTAGATGAGCACACCCCTACACCAATGGATAATATGTCATAGCAAAAAAGTCCTGTGGAGACAATAAAGCAGAGTAAAGGTGTGACAGAGGATTAAAAAGACCTTTTTCAGGCTTCCCTCATAGCTCAGTCGGTAAAGAATCTGCCTGCAATGCAGGAGACCCAGGTTCTATTCCTGGGTTGGGAAGGTCCCCTGGAGAAGGAAATGGCAATCCACTCCAACATTCTTGCCTGGAAAATCCCATGGACAGAAGAGCTTGGGGGGCTACAGTCCATGGGGTTGCTAGAGTTGGACACAATTTAGTGACTTCACCACCACCAAGGAGCTGAAGTTGAGCAGAGGCAGACAGGAAGTGGGAACAACTGAGGCAAAGCCTGGAGGAAGAGCTTCCCTAAAATAGAGATCAGCAGATGTGAAGATCTGTGGGCAAAAGACTGGTGACAAGAGCTGGAAGGGACAGCCTGCTGGGAAGGAGAGAAGGGAGCAGCAGCACATCCTGACATCTGCTTCGAGTCCCACTGTGGAGAGGAATGAGGAGTTACTGAGTGGGGAAAGGCTGCAGAGGTCTTTCTGTTTGTTTTGGGTAAAGAGAGATATTGCAATATGATTTCTATGTTGTTCAGTTGCTAAGTCATCCCACTCTTGGCAACCCCAGGCTTCCCTGTCCATGACTATCTCCCTGAGTAACCCACTCAGGGAGATATCACCCAAGGGAGATAATGGAAACCCACATTAGCTTTCCACCCTGAGTTTGCTCAAACTCATGTCCATTGAGTTGGTGATGCCATCCAACCATCTCACCCTCTGTCGTCCCCTTCTCCTCCTGCCTTCAGTCTTTCCCAGCATCAGGGTCTTTTCCAATGAGTCACATCAGGTGGCCAAAGTATTGGAGCTTCGGCATCAGTCCTTCCAGTGAATATTCAGAGTTGATTTTCTTTAGGACTGACTGGTTGGATCTCCTTGCAGTCCATGGGACTCTCAGGAGTCTTCTCCAGCACCACAGTTCGAAAGCATCAGTTCTTCAGTGCTCAACCTTTATGGTCCAGCTCACATAGCCGTACATGACGGCTGGAAAAAACCATAGCTTTGACTGTGTGGACCTCTACTGGCAAAGTGATGTCTCTGCTTTTTAATATGCTATCTTGGTTTATCATAGCTTTTCTTCCAAGGAGCAAGCGTCTTTTAACTTCATGGCTGCAGTCACCATCTGCAGTGGTTTTGGAGCCTGAGAAAATAAAATCTATCACTATTTCCATTTTTTCCCCATCTATTTGCTGTGAAGTGATGGGACCAAATGCCATATACTTAGTTTTTTGAATGTTGAGTTTTAAGCCAGCTTTTTCACTCTCCTCTTTCACCTTCATCAAGAGGGATTTTAGTTCCTCTTCTCTTTCTATGCTGAGACTTACATACTAGGATCCCCTAGGTGCCTTCATTTTTTCTTCCCATTCTGTTTGCTCTCCTTGCACATTTTTTACTTTTTTACAGCTAGAAACCACCACCTGTGTAATTGCACCTTTCAGATCTTTGTTTCTCCCAGCCTCTTTCCTAAGCCTGCTGGATGCTTGCACCAGCTCTTCTATAAGCTCTTTAAACTCAGTATCCAAACTCACATTAGCTTTCCACCCAGAGGCTCCTCCTCAGTATTCCCTTTCTATCAGTGAGGTTGCTTGCTCTCACAGAAGTCATTCTTTTCCTGTTGTCTCTTGCCATGTCTATCTGTTACAAGAGCTTGGCAACTCTGCCTTTCCTCTTCAGCCCTTCTTGCATCATTTAATTGAGACTTTTTGTCTTTGCTGGGCTAGTGCAAAAGCCTCTCAATGGTTTTCCATCCCTAGCTTCTCCTCCTCCACATCACTTTTGAGGATTTTTCTAAAACACAAGACCAGTACTGTTAACGTCTTCTTAAAACCCTGTACTGCCTCCTATCTATATGATAAATTGTTTATCATTATACACAAAGTCCTTAGGACCGGGTCTGAGTCATGTGCCTCCATCAGTTGACTGCTGTGAGAGCCCTACAGCGCTGCGGCCGCCTGAGCCCTGTCCTGCCGCAGCCTGCGTGTGTGCACATTCCATGTCTGCAGCCTGCACCGCCCCTCCCATGCTCTGCTCTGCAGACCAACACTCCCCCCCTGGAGCCCTCCTGGGTCTGGCTCTTTGCCGTCCCCCCCTTTAGTAACGCCTCCCTATGTGAGCACGCCATCAGTATAGGACTGCATCACCGTCCGGGTCAGGTCTCTTCCGTCCCGGTCAGGTCTCTTCCGTCCCCAGGAACCTCAGTGCCCCCGTCTGCTCAGTCAGGTTCGGACTGGGACAGGGTTGAGGAAGAGCCTGGAAGGAGGATCTCAGACCTGAACACACAGACAGGTCAGTATGTTTTGTGTGCTCAGCGAGTTGGTGAAGAGAGAATTGTTTCAAAGAATAGTCCTCATTTTAGAAAAGGGCCCCCAAGTACTTGTAAAATAAGATAAAAGTTGTTTATGTTGTTTTCTGGAATAGAGTATTCCTACAGAAAACTCCAATCTAACAACACTGTTCGCAAGATACAGCATTATTTTCTGTATGTCTAAGAAAAAATGCTACCAAACTATGGATGTGGGACTTAAGGATTCTAAGATGCTTCCAAATTTTGGGTATGCTAACATGGAAAACAGTGTCAGGCTTTATTTTGGGGGATTCCAAAATCACTGCAGATGATGACTGCAGCCATGAAATTAAAAGACGCTATTCCTTGGAAGAAAAGTTATGACTAACCTAGATAGCATATTCAAAAGCAGAGACATTACTTTGCCAACTTAGGTCCGTCTAGTCAAGGCTATGGTTTTTCCTGTGGTCATGTATGGATATGAGAGTTGGACTGTGAAGAAGGCTGAGCGCCTAAGAATTGATGCTTTTGAACTGTGGTGTTGGAGAAGACTCTTGAGAGTCCCTTGGACTGCAAGGAGATCAGCCCTGGGATTTCTTTGGAAGGAATGATGCTGAAGCTGAAACTAGTACTTTGGCCACCTCATGCAAAGAGTTGACTCATTGGGAAAGATTTTGATGCTGGGAGGGATTGGGGGCAGGAGGAGAAGGGAACGACAGAGGATGAGATGGCTGGATGGCATCACTGACTGGATGGACGTGAGTCTGAGTGAACTCTGGGAGTTGGTGATGGACAGGGAGGCCTGGTGTGCTGCGATTCACGGGGTCACAAAGAGTCGGACACGACTGAGCGACTGAACTGAACATGGAAAAAATGTGCATCTTTTATTTTCATAAATTGTTGTATTTTGCTTAGTAGAGTTGAATTTGAATATTTGCAACTATTATTGAAAATGGCAATTGTATCTGAATCCAGCTAAAGTTCTTTAGTTAAAAATCTCATTTTAAACTGTTCATTTAAGCTCTTAAAAAATATATATGAGACTTTCCTGGTGGTCTAGTGGTTAAGAATCCTCCTGCCAATGCGGGAGACACGGGTTTGATCCCTGATCCAGGAAGATCTCGCGTGCCTCGGTGCCTGTACCACGACTACTGAGCCTGCGCTCTAGAGCCTGAGAGCCGCAGACTCCAGAAGCCAGCGCGGCCTGGAGACCGTGCCCCGCAGCGGAGAGTAGCCCCTGCTCAGCACAGCCAGAGAAAGCCTGTGTGTAGCAACCGAAGTACCCAGCACAGCCAAAAACAAATAAAGTAAATCTTATACATACACACACACACATATATATATATGCATGTAAGTAAATAGAGGTTTATATTTTCTTTTTCCTTCCCAGGTTCCAACTCAGGTGAAGCAGATAACCAGTCAGAGTGGACTGATGTTCAGAAGAAGATTATCCCGTGGAAGAACCATGTTCCAGACTTGGACCTGGAGCTGGTATTTCAGGATCGTGCTGCTAAACTTGGAAAGTCAATCAGCAGACTGATTGTAGTGGCCTCGCTCATTGATAAGCCAACCAATTTAGGAGGTAAAAGGACAGTCTTGATCCTGAAAACCTATACTCAACCCAGTGCCATTTGGGGCCTCTGGTCCACGTTCCACCTTCTCCGGGAGCTTCCGAGGAACGCCCGGGTCCTGGTGGGCGTGGCCTTGGACTGGCGGCAGTAATCCCCGCTTGTTCCGCTCAGGGCTGTGCCGGACCTGTGAGGTGTTCGGGGCCGCGGCGCTGGTATTGGGCAACCTTCAGTGTGTCAGAGACAAGCAGTTTCAGCACCTCAGTGTTTCAGCAGAACAGTGGCTTCCTTTAGTGGAGGTGGGTGGAAAGTGCTTGATTATTAAAATTTTCATTCACCAGACTCTTTCTAGTACTCTGGCTTCCTGTCAATCCTGTTGCAGTGGTCCAGCCTGTCATAGTTTAAAAATAATACTAAAAAGTAAAATACAGCCCACTCTGTTCTCCTTTTTATTATCTCTCACACTATTAGATTTTTAGAAATCATCAATAATGTAGACTTTTTAGTAAAATGTGTCCTGTTGTAACTCACTCTGATTTTATAAATGTATATGATGTTGGGAGCATTCTTTTTTATAGTGTATAATTCTGTCCTTTTCCTGTTAACAAATTTCAGTTTCATCAGAATTTTTTTTTTATTTCTTTTACTCCCAGCAGGGCGGTAAATGAACAATTTAATATTCTGCTCTTTTTAAACTAAGGTAAAACCACCTCAGCTGATCGATTATCTGCAACAGAAAAAGGCAGAAGGTTACACCATCGTGGGTGTGGAACAGACTGCCAAAAGTTTAGACCTAACCCGGTACTGCTTCCCTGAGAAGTCTTTACTCTTGTTGGGGTAAGAGCTTTGTCTTGAGTCTCTGTCTCGAAAATGTTTCAGAAGATTTACAATGTTACCTGGGCTCCTGATCCTACACCCACACCTGACTTCTGACTTAAAGGTTTATGAAAAGCGCCATCCCCTCCCACTCCCCCACCCCCCAGGCTTTCCTTTTACTTTACCTGTTGGGGATGGTCCGGTGAACACAGAATCAACCCATAAACCTTGTTACACTCTTGTTTATTTTTCTAGTACCATAGACTTGTTTCATTTTGTTAACCTTTCTCTTCCAGTAATATCCAGGATGTCTAAGAAAAAAAAAATTGTTTTTTACAAGAAAACTAACCTTTCTTCCATTTCTCCTCATCAGCAACGAACGTGAAGGGATTCCAGCGAATCTGATCCAGCAGCTGGACGTGTGCGTGGAGATTCCTCAGCAGGGCATCATCCGCTCCCTCAATGTCCACGTGAGTGGGGCGCTGCTGATCTGGGAGTACACCAGGCAGCAGCTGCTGAAGCAGGGGGTCTCCACAGCCTGACGCCCGCGCCTCACCTGAGGCGGGTTGGTGTTGGTGCTGCTGAAACGTTTAAAACTACCTGGACTCATGAGATAGATTCTGAAATCGACTGGGATAGTTTTGTCTTTTTTATTCACAGTTTAATGCCAAAACTTCGTCATGTGCCTTAACTATATTACTGTATATGGTGTCCCCTTTAATAAACATCTTTGGCTAAGTTGTATTACTTCTTTAATACAATATTTTAATTGTGGAAGTAAAACAATGAATTTTAGAAAGATCTTTTCTTTCCTAGAAACTAGTATTGTCAGAAAGGTGGATTATGGTGGGAGAAGGCAGGATTAAGGCGGCTGCAGTTATCTATGAATACTGTTTCCTTGCCAGGAGGAAGCATGGGGGCTGGGGCAGAGGGGTGGAAAGTTACTTTCCCCATGAGGAAGAGTCACTGGCCTCCTGCTGCTGCTTTGTATCCATTTCTCAGGGAAGAAACATGCTTGGCAAGGTGTCAACCCAGTGTCCGTGTAAAGTTCGTAATTTATTTTTAAAGCCATGAAATAGGCCATCAGTTCAGTTCAGTCGCTCAGTCGTGTCCGACTCTTTGTGACCCCTTGGACTGCAGCACACCAGGCCTCCCTGTCCATCACCAACTCCGGAGTTTACTCAAACTCATGTACATTGACTCAGTGATGCCATCCAACCATCTCCTCCTCTGTTGTTCCCTTCTCCTCCTGCCTTCAGTCTTTCCCAGCATCAGGGTCTTTTCTTGTGAGTCAGTTCTTTGCATCAGGAGGTCAAAGTATTAGTTTCAGTTTCAGCCTCAGACCTTCCAATGAATATTCAGGACTGATTTCCCTTGGATGGACTGGTTGGATCTCCTTGCAGTCCAAGGGACCTCAAGAGTCTTCAACACCACAGTTGAAATGTATCAATTCTTCGGCGCTCAACTTTCTTTATAGTCCAACTCTCACATCCATACATGACTACTGGAAAAACCATAGCTTTGCCTAGAAGGACATTTGTTGGCAAAGTAATGTCTCTGCTTTTTAATATGCTGTCTAGGTTGGTCATAACTCTTCTTCCAAGGAGCAAGCATTTTTTGATTTCATGGCTGCAGTTACCATCTGCAGTGATTTTGGAGCCCCCAAAAATCAAGTCGCTCACTGTTTCCATTGTTTCCCCATGATTATTTGCCATAATCATTCAGATAAAGTTTTTAGGAAATTTTCCTATGTCACCTTTGCTCAGGGTTCAAATAATGATTAGATAGTAGTCTGTATTCTTGGAGTTGTCTACGTGGACCCAGAGGAGGTGACTTACTCATGCTCATCGTTACCAAAAGTAAGACTGGAACCCTCAAGGGTTGACTCTGTGTCTGTTCTGAGGGTTCTGTTATTAGGATTACTTTATTATTTACTGGTAACTATCACCTTCCAGCAGTGAACATAATCATTGTCTGGGTCCGTTTAAATAATATTTAGATTTCAGAATCTGTTCCCTGTATATACGTTTTTCTGCAGCTTTATTAAAACAATTTTTGGTTTGCATTAGAGTTGCAAAGATAGTACACATACACTTCACCCAGATAACTCTAATAGGGTCTTACATAACCACAGACATTCATCAAGACTAAGAAATCAACACCGATGACGGTGCTGTTCTCTACGCAAACGACTCTGATCTGGCCAGGCCTCCCGTCTCCCGCTGATACTTCTCCTGTCCCAGGAGCGCCGGCTTTGGCATCCCGGATGCTGTGTTGATTCTGCTCCATAGTCTCCTCCAAGGTCTGACAAAGTCACGTGGGCCAGGTCCTTACCCATTCCTTTCAGTGAGTTTATGTCATATATTCGTAATAGTTAGACCGATTTATCAGTCTTCATTCCAAACTAGAATTCTCCCAAAATCCTATTGTATTTTAAAGTGCACAAAGTCATTCTCTATAGTGTATAACTCTCGTGAGTTCTGACAAGTGCACACCACGATGTCAGAGAAAGCAGCTTCCCCACCTAAAAATTCCTTTGTGACCCCTTCAGAGGCAACCTCCTTCTCCACCAGCAGTGAATACCAGTTTCTGCTTCCCAGTGTCTTCGACAGCACTTGGTACTATCAGTGTTTTTAAGCCGTTCTAATAGGTATGTAGTGATCAACTGTTATGGCTTTAATTTGCATTACTCTACAAATAATAGGGAGTGTCTTCATAATATGTTATTTATAACACTATGAATAGATTCATGAAAACACAATTTGCCCATTTTTTAACTTCGGTGATTTTTTTTAAATAAGCATTCATTATTCTGGATACAAATTCTCTTTGATATATATATGACTTGTAAATATTCTCTCCCAGTTTGTAATTAATCTTTTCATTCTCTTAATAGTGTCTTTCACAGAGCAGAAATTTTTAATATTGATAAAGTCCAACTTAGCTTTATTTCCTCTTACGGATTGTGCTTTTGAGGTCATCATCTAAAATTTCACTTCCAAACCCAAAATCATGTAGACTTTCTCTATACTTTCTTCTGTTAGTTTTATATTTGACATTTAAGTCTATGCTCTATTTTGAGTTTTTTTTTATCTCTTTAATTAAGTGCAGTTTGTACTGGTGTTCATTTTATTGTGCATGGACACCCCCTTTACCCCTTGTCCAAACTCAGTTGACTGTGTGTAGCTGTACTTGCGGACTCTCTTCTGTTCTGTAACCATGGGTCTATCCTGCCAATACCATATTGTCTTTAATTACTGGAGCTTTACAATAGCATTAAAATCATTTAATATGAACCTTCCAATTTTGTTCTTTTCCGAATTATTTTGCCTTTCCATACAAATTTTAGAATCAGCTTGTCAATATATACCAAAAATCCTGAGATTTTTATTGGGGTTAATTTGAACCCATAGAATAAACTGAGAATTTAATAGTTCCTTAACAACACTGAATCTTCTAATTCATGAACACAGTACCTCTCCAGTTAAGTTGTTCTCTGGTTTCAATGTTTTATAGTTCTGAGGATATAGGTCCTACACATACTGTTAGATTTATATCTAAGTATTTGTTTTTTTAGTGCTATTGTAAATGGTGTATTTTAAATTTTAGATTCCAGTTGTTCATGGCTGGTATACACAAATATGATTCTCTTGTATAGTGACCTTGTTTCCTGCCACCTTTCTTAAGATTCACTTACTAATTCTAGGTGCTTTTTTGGAAGGTTCTTTGGTATATCCTGTAGAGATAATCATATTGTCCATGAATAGAGCCAGTTTTATTTCTTCTTTCTTTCCCATTTGTATGCTTTTTTTGTCTTACTGCAGTAGCTGGGAATTCAATACAGTGTTGAATAGGACAAGTGGGGACATTTTTACCTTGTTACTGATTTTAGGGAAAAAGCATTCACTGTCTTTTTGTTTAGTAACTAAGTCATGTCTAGCTCTACAACCCCACGGACTGCAGCCCACCAGGCTCCTCTGTCCATGAGATTTCCTAGGCAACAATCCTGGAGTGGGTAGCCGTTTCCTTCTTCAGGGGATCTTCCCAACTCAGGGATCAAACCTGAATCTCCTGCACTGGCAGCAGGGTTCTTTACCCAGGCCCCCTGGGAAGCCATTCATTGTCTTATCGTTAACTATATTAGCTGTAAGGACTTTTTGTAGATGGTCTTGATTATATTACCTGTATATCTGAAGTTGAACCTTCAATTCCTCATTTTTTGGTGGCTGTATTAAAATGCTAACTCCCAGGACAATGTAAATTATCTACTTTTTTCAGTATATATCTCTTTTATAGCATTTGCCTATTCCCCACGTACATGTTTTTATAATTAATTTTTTCTTAAAATATATATTTACTAAATTAAGCATATTTCATATCATTTTATTTCAATTCTTCATACTTTGAATAATGGAATCTTGTTACTTGATCATTTAAATTAAGAACCATATATATGAAACAGGCTTTGGTGTCTGCCATCATTCAAACTACTATTGTCCCAGAGTCAAAGCATTTTTGAACGTCCAGAAAAAGTAATATCAACTTTTCTGAACTGTTCAGGAAGAGCCTAGGACTGTGCAGTCATTTTCGAAGGCTGGAAATCTCCGGCTTCAAATTTTTCTTTGAATTTTAAGTAGTCTCTTCTTTTATCAAAATATTTTATCTGTTGGGAGAAAAGGATTTGAAATAAGGGTAAGCTATACAGATTAAACACAAGGAACAGACTTAAATGTAATTAATTATTCAATATAAATTATGTAAGTAGCCAAAGTAATTTACATTCTAGAGTCTCTAAAGGGAGTGTAGACCAGTGAGTTCTAACCCTTCTTGGGTTATGAACCCTGCTGAGAACTTGAGTATGCGGTGCACCTTTCTCAAGAAGTGTATCTGTGCTTAGACACGTAAAATGTGCCACGAGGGTCCACAGAACTCTCAGGTCACAAGACCTCATGACTGAAGACACTGTACAAGTTTTTCCTATCAACTGTGAGTTCAATTAGCTTTATAATTTACCAGCCATGATATTTCTATTTATTTTTGGCCGCACTACATGGCATATGGGATCTCAGTTCCCCGACCAGGAATCCAACTCACACCCCCTGCAGTGGCAGTACAGAGTCTTAACCACTGGCCCCCCAGGGAATACCCAATCAGTCACGATATTTTTATTAAGTTTATCTTATCCAGAAACATACATTTAAGGAGACACACACATAATTAAAAATTATATGTATGAACTATGAATAAGGAAACTGATGGTAAAGCTTTAATAACTTAAAGATTTCATTTTATTATTTCTGTTTACATCCTCCTCTTGTCACAGGGAGTCTGGAGTATCTTAAAGCCCCATATCCTGAAACAGTAAAATCACAGAAGTAGAAAATCAAGGCCAGCCACAAAATCTTCAGTGTCTTTATCTGAGCTGTTCTGCAGACAAGGCAAAGGCAGGATACGACACACATTTTCACTATCAGAATAGAAAAACTTTTCTTAGGATTTAACTGTTGAATATTTCAGTGGAGCCCAAGTAAGTAAAAATGAGCTTAGACTGAGAACGTAAAAATCTGCCCTGCCCTGTCTCAAGCTGGGATAAAAAACATTAACATTCCTCCAGAGGACGTACTGCAGGCAAAGACTGTCCTAAGAAACCCCTTTGAGTGACTACCGCTTTCTTATTCACCAAAAAACTGTTCTCTAAAATCAAACTATCAGAAATTTGCTCCTTGAAGTTACTTTGGTAAAAATGAAACACCCCCACTTTTACCTGGGGGATCTGACTGGCACTTTGACACAGAGTAGTCCTGACTGGAGCTCAGGTGTGGGACTTCAAGTAAGGGACTTCTGAGCATATGACATTCAGCACTTATCTTTGTAGGAAATAGGACCCTGGGTCCACTTCTCAGTCCGGAGTTGTCGGCCTGCTTATACACAGAGCCCATGAAAGCATCACTTCATTTCAGTTTCACCTGAACCCTACCCTTCCCCAAGCCCTCTGATAACTCCTTTCCACTGGGTGAGATGCCCACAGCAACTCCAGTGCATGGGCCCCCTGGCCACAGCATGCTAATAAATCTCATTGTCAGACTACATACCTCTGGCGGCCTTAGGCTGACTGAGCGGGGACCGATGTCATACGTAAAGGATATCAGACGAAGAAGTAGACAATGTCCTTAACATTTCTGTGGCAAATCAATAGAGCTTTGCATTTCTCCTGTTACATTGTCAACTGCCTAAGGGATAATTCCATTTAATGGTCCTACTTAGATTTCACTCCCAACTTGTCCAGAACTTACTTCTCTACAGACATGTTTTCCTCCTCTGTCCCATATTTCAGTGACTGCATCACTATCCACCCAAATGCTGCGATCTCTTTCCCCATCTTGATCGCTACAATACAGGCCCACATCACTTCTCACTTGGATTGCTGTAACAGCTCTATAACTGGTTTCTCTACCTTCAATCCACCTGTCACACCACTGCCAAGTATCTTTTGGAAATTTCAATTTGATCATGTCACTGCTTGTTTAAAGATCTTTCAAGATATCCTTATTGCCTTCAAGAGCAACATCCAAACTCCTTGTTTGTAAGGCAAACGAGGTTATTCAAGACTAAATCTCTGCCCACCTGTCTGTCCTCTGGGTGTACCACCAACCCCTGAAATGCTAGCCACCCAGAGCTACCCCATTTCCCCAGTGTGCTGATTTCTCATGCGTCTTGCTTCCATGCCTTTCATATACCAGACTCTGCTTGAAAATCTCTTCTCTCTAGTCTTTACCACCTGATTCAGTTAACAGTGGAAGGCCCTCAACATGTGCACCTCCATGAGGCTAATGTCCAAAAAGGCTAACAAATCAGCAGGCATTCCTTGAAAAGCACTGTATACACACAATGCCAGTGTCCTCTAAGCCATTAAATGAGACGCAGTATAGTAGCATGAATACCGAAATACTGGAATTTCTGAGACATTTCAAAGGTTGATAAGGAAAAGACAATATCCAAAGCTGACGTTGTTGTTCAGTCCCCAAGGACTGTAGCACACCAGGCTTCCCTATCCTTCACTATCTCCTGGAGTTTGCTCAAACTCATGTCCACTGAGTTGGTGATGCCATCCAAATTGATAGATATAGCTGTCCAGTTGCTCTGTTTGTGGAAGGCTGCATTGGATGATGCTAGAATGACAGATCTGATCCCTGCTCCTTCCTAGGTTAAAGAACCAATAGGAAACTTTAAGTAGGACCATAATACAAGGCAAACTGATGAAAGGGCTAAGCAAGGGGATGAGCATGCTTGCTCAGTTGCTAAGTTGTGTATGACTCTTTGTAACCCCATGGACTGTAGCCCACCAGACTCCTCTGTCCATGGGATTTCTCAGGTAAGAATATTGGAGTGGTTTGCCATTTCCTTTTCCAGGGGATCGTCCCAAGCTAGGGATCAAACCCACGTCTCCTGCTTGGCAGGCAAATTCTTTACCACTGAGCCACCAGGGAAGCCCAAAGCAAGGAGGGAGGGAAGAGTAATTTGGTTTTGTGATGACATATTAGTTTTATGGCCTACATATTATGTAACAAATTTGGTTTTTTAGTGTTTTACAATAGAAGCATTCACTGTAAATCTCTATTTGGTTCTACTTTTATCTTTACTATTCGTCTGTGACTTCAGCTAAGTGAAAGAACACAAACTCTGGAATCGGAGCGACCTCCGTTCTAATCCTCTCCCCACCACTTTACTCGTTAACTGATCTTGAACAAAGTATTTCACCTCTCTGAGCCTCAGTTCCTATTATATAAAAGAGATACGATGGCACCTCACAAGACTAAATGAAAATTAAAGCAAATGCAAACACAGCATCTCGCATAAAATGCACTCAGAGGACACCCCATCACCTCCCTCCCTGTCCCCCTCTCCACCTTCTCATACACATCTCTGGAAATATCTTTCATTTTTATCTAAGGCAATTGGGTAAGACTTCAACAAGTCTCAAGTAGAAAGCAAAGGTGAAAAGGGAGCAAAAACCTGAGGGCACAGGCTAGAAAAGACAGCTCAATCATAGACTGAGTCTGCAGAAGACAAAGGTTTTCCATGGGTGCGTGTCCCTGTCAAATGCAGCAGAAGTTACTTTGACTACTTTGCCCACACCCCTTTTTTCTTGGAGGCATCTATAACTTTTTAGGTTGCTGTCATTTTCTCTAACAACACTCATGTCATAACTCAGATGGTTTCAGTATCCATGTGGTTGATCCTTTCAAAACCCTGGCCTCTCAGCTCCTTGACCTCTTTCTTAAATGATCTTTTCCTCCAACCTACCTCACTGCCAGAATCAAAGCCTAGTCCTCACCTTTACCAACAAATATAGCCACACCATAACCCCAATTCTGAGCATTTCCATTCTCCAAACGCTCCCTTTTCACTTTCTAAGACCCTGATGCCAACAATCCATTGATCACACCACCTTTTCATTGACCATCATCCCCCTCATACCCTCACTTGTCTCCTTACGCTGAACCCAAAGCTTTTCACTCAGAGGAAAAGCCACGGTCCTAGGCTTCTCAGTGCCTCATATCCTAACTTCTATTTTCTCCTTGCTGTTCCTTAAGCACACTGAACCCGACCCTATTGCAGGGGTGTTGTGTTACCCTGCTTCACTCCTGAGAACAGTCCTTCAACAATTCCCTCTGTGGAGCCTGACACTCATCTCTGGGACTGTGTTGATGTTAGTATCTTTGCCTGAGGTGGGGAGCAGGTGAGGAAGGCCTGTTGGATACAAGATGAGGAAGAATTCATTCGTGTATATGCAGAGGTCAAGGTTGGTCCTTGAGAACATCCAAATAGGAAGCTCTGGAGTTAGAGAGGATGTAGATTTGGGCCTCAACACCATGGCTGCAGGTAAGACTGGCTTGGGAAAGTTAAGCAGCATAGAAGGGAACTCTATAGGGTATGATTTAACAGACACACGAAAGCCTGCCAAAAAGCTATGGCTGCTGGAGACAAGGAAAACTAGGGGAGTGAATTACGAAGGAAGAACGCCACCAAGGAGGTGAAGTGAAAGTCGCTCAGTTGTCTCCGACTCTTTGCGACCCCATGGACTATACAGTCCATGGAATTCTTCAGACCAGAATACTGGAGTGGGTAACGTTTCTCTTCTCCAGGGGATCTTCCCAACCCAGGGATCGAACCCAGGTCTCCAGCATTGCAGGTGGATTCTTTACCAGCTGAGCCACAAGGGAAGCCCACCAAGGAGGTAATGCTTTTGTATTTAAATAAACTTGCATTATGACTAAGTTTCTAGAACATGAGATTTGCACAGCCTAATCCACGGGTTCTTTTCTTGCATGACAGGGACAAAAAAAAGGATGTGGATCAGAGAAGAGCATGAGGTCTGGACTCAAGACTACTGAGCTTGAATCCAGGCTCTGCACTTACACATGACCTGTGCCCTCAGAAGTAAAATGGGGTAACAGAGCTACTGTGAGGAATAAATTATAGAGACGATGCACCTGAAGTGCCCAGAGCCTGTACTAATAAATGTTAGCTGTGACTAGCATGCGGGAACCTGGCGAGAGGGTGGGCCTGCACACCATGGCACTCGGCCTACGTATGAGTGGAGGAGACGTCAATAAAAAAGCACTGGCTGACAGTAAAATCCCTTTATGATGCTGAGAACAGAAGCTGCCCTGAAATCAGGGAGATGGGAAGGTCCATTAGCCATTAGGATGGAGAAAAAGCAGTGTGTTTTGGTGGGGAGAAAGAGGGGAAAAAAAAAAAAAAGACTGAAGTGTAACTTTTCAAAGGGGCTAAGACAGTGATTCCAGCTGTGGTTATCCACCAGAATCACCTGTTGAGCCAGAGCCCTTTTAAAAGAAGCTTCCAGAAGTTTGCAGATCTGAGATGAGGTCTGAGACATAGCTGTCTTTTTTTTTTATATTTCCACATGATTCTGACATGTAAACCTGGAGTGGAAAATCCTGGCTAGGCTGTCAAAAGACAGGTCTCAGGGTGAAGAGGTTCTCCTGGAAAAATGTGGGGTAGGGAAGGGGGCAGATGGAACCTGCCGACACTCACCTCAAAGGGCTCCATCACTCCCATCCTACATCCCTGTTTCTAAGTGACCACAGAGCCAGTGAGCGGAGAGTAAGAAGGGCCTGCTGCACAGGCAGGAACAGTATCCAGGCCGTGAAGGAATTTGATATTGGCCCAAACTCCCCCATTTTCCACCTACTTTGTAAACTAGGAATTAAGTCTCTGTGCGTCTATCTAATGGGAAAACCAGAGATGTATAATACTTGCCCAAGTCATTATCTAACCCAATCACCAAGCCCCTGATTTATCACTTTTCAGCTTATATGTCAAGTTAGACATCTGATTGTCATAGTAATCCCACGGGACAGGTTACCCTGTGCTGCTTTTACACACACAGAGTTCATCTAAAGCAACTATCTCTTCAATGCCTTCATCCCCACCCTCCATCACAGCCTTCTTGTGGTCTTCAAGCCTCAGATTCTTCATCTAAAAATTTGAGGTGTGAAAAGGTGAAGGTCGTAAATCCACTTCATCTCTAAAATGATCTCAAACTGCTTGGTAAAGTTTGGAGGAGCATGATGGTGAGAAACCAAATCAAAGTTCAAACCTCACAGCAGCCAGCTGGACCTGACTTAGAACTATGGTTCTGCCACTTACTGACCAATACAGAGCAAGCAAGTTATTGCAGTGCTCTGGGCTTCTGCTGTCTGCTCCAGAAACTGACAGCAACAACACCCAACTCAAAGGGTGTTGGTGAAGAGCATCAAGCACTTACTGAGCCTGGTGATGGTAGGTGCCTTTTCCACCCCTTCGCATTTGAAGGACAGGCCCTACAGAGCATGAGCGTGTGTCAGCGAGGCGTCTGGAGTGGCTGGTGGCAGAATCCACCATGCGACCATTCTGTTTCTTCTACTCCCTAAGCTCCTTCGTGTTTCAGGTATATGAGCACATGATTTTGAGCAGCCAACAGGGAAAGCTTTATTTCTGACAGCAGCTCTAGGACAACGAATCTGCCAACTCTTGCCCAAGATTAAATACTATCCCTTCAGAAGGTCCTGGAAAGGGATTTCCCTGGTGATCCAGTGGCTAAGACTCTGTGCTCCCAACAAAGGGGACCTTTTGATCCCTGATCAGGGAACTAGAGGGCTTCCCTGTGACTCAGAGGTACAGAATCTTCCTGCAGTGCAGGAGATGCAGAGATGTACGTTTGATCCCTGAGTGGGGATGATCTCCTGGAGGAGGAAAATTCCATGCATAGAAGAGCCTGGAGGGCTACAATCCATGGGCTTGTAAAGAAGAAAGTCAAAGTGAAGTCTTGTTGGACTCTTTGCAACCCCATGGACTGTAGCCTGCCAGGCTCCTCTGTCCATGGGATTCTCCAGGCAAGAATACTGGAGTGGGCTGCCCTTTCCTTCTAAGAGTTGGAAACAACTGAACAACTAAGCAACACCATGGAACTAGATCCCACGTGCCACAAATAAAGATCCCACAAGCCGCAACCAAGACCCAGGACCGCCAAACAAATCTTTTTTTTTAAAAAAAGAAGATTCTGCAAAAATCTACCAATTTAGGGGGTTGGAATTTTGTGGTTATTTTTCACAGTAGTCTTGAGTCCAGACCCCAGTTTGTTTTTCAAGGAACTTTAAAGAGTCAGGTAACATTTTCCAAAGGTCTGCGCGATATGTACATAAACAAGCCTGGATTACCAGACAAGGTTTTCTCTGCTGCTCACAGAAACTGTTGACTTGACACACCTCAGAGGGTGCTTCATTTCATAGTTCACCACTCACTCTAAGCTCTATGTATTTTGACAGTGAACAGCAACATGTGCAAGTGTAACTTACCCACTGTTGGGGACAGCTTGATTCAAATGAGCTTCTTAACTTCTTGCACTTAGAAGCATCCTCTGTGTTCTCATCTAAACACTTCCAGTACTCATCGCGGGCTCCCCAGCAAGCCTGCCTTTCTTTCATAGATGGGGCTGCCATTCCTAGCGGGCTCAAGCTGTCAACCAAAATATGTGATATTAACAAAGGACTTATAATACCAGAGAAGGCAAGCCAAAGAAAAAGATATTGTCGTTCCCTCCGACCCCCTCTTTTTTAAGCTTTGCCTCCGGATTTCAATGACGCGACCACAACTAATCAGTTCTACAGGAACGTTATCACAAGAGCACTCGCTGCTGCTGCTGCTAAGTCGCTTCAGTCGTGTCCGACTCTGTGCGACCCCAGAGACGGCAGCCCACCAGGCTCCCCCGTCCCTGGGATTCTCCAGGCAAGAACACTGGAATGGGTTGCCATTTCCTTCTCCAGTGCATGCAGGGGAAGCTTATCCCTTACTCCATGTAATTGCTCCACTGCTGACGTAGCAGCTTGGTGTCAGAAAGCCGCTGTTAGATTCCGGCTCCCACATGGTCCTTCACTTAAGCCAGCGCGTGTATTCTCTCGAGACTATTTCCCCATCAGTAAAACGAGGGTAGCATTGCCCATTTCACAGGGTTGCTGTTCGAACCAAAGTGCTGTACAAATAAATGCAGGAGGGCAAAATCACCAGCAGGACAAGGAGTGCTACTTCGTCTGGCAGAAGAGAAGCCCGAGGCTCGCGGAGAGTCAGCCACCTCCCGGCTCCATAGCCTCTAGGGCGCGCCCCACTCGGCCCCGCCAGCAAGCCCACCTCTCCGCCCGCCCAGAACCAGGTTCCCTCCGGCGCCGACGGGAGGAAAGAATCACGCGGTCCAACAACCCGGGAAGAAGGGCGTGGGACCGAGGTGGCGCCGCACTGTCTCCTGGCCCGCTTGGGCAAGTCACGTAGACCCCACCACCTCAAGGAAACAATTCACGTAGCGAATTCGCTGGCCTTGGAATGACCCTTACGGGCTACCGGTCTGTTCCAGGAGGGCGGGACTTCCGGCTCCCTTCTCTTATGTGTCGGAGTGACTTCCGGGCCTCCTCCGGCTAGGGCGGCGGGTCCTAGGGGTCGTGGAGGTGAAAAGTGGGTGGGACCCGGTCACTCCTCAGAGTGGCCTTGGTTTTATTAATATCTCAGTGTCTGTCGCCCTACAGTTTTTCGTAATTTTAACGAACTGTGCTCCTTTCGTGAATCTAAGTTTTTATACATTTTGCGCCAAGCGCCGGCCGGAAGATTTCGTGTGCGAGCCCTGCCGGAAACGGCGACTTTCTGTGGAAGTTGGCACCTGAGGCGAGAGAGGGACGAAACCTCAAAGAGCTGTGAGGGCTTAACTCCTCGCTTCTTAGATTAAAAGAAAAAAAGAAATGGCCCCCAGAAAGAGGCGGTGACGCCCCGGGACATATTGCAAATAAGTGACTAAGCTGAGAATCCAAGGTACCAAACTCCCGGTTTCCTGATTCAGGTTTGATCTGGTTACATCTCTTAACATCATCCATTACGTTGTCCTTGTTTGAACTCTTGGCGGCTTTCTTCTTGATTTTTAACAAGCCTTCCCCAGTGACTGTTAAGACAAGCGAAAGAAAATCAGAAACGATAACGAAAATCTGAATAAAATGATTTGACCTAGTGAGTACTCTCAGAAAAACAACCGAAATCAAAGCAAAGGTGTTTTGGAAAGCGAACATACTACCAACATCAATCACATACCTAGCTGTAAAGTGACTCTCAACAAATTTTAAAGGTCATTCGGCATGTGTTTTTTTAAGCATATGTTAATCAATAAAGAATTATAAAAATAAGCCCATATAACCTATAGCCAATCATAATGGTAATAATGAGAAAATACTTTGAGCCAAACAATAAAATACAATAGGAACACCTGTAGAATAAAGCTAATGAAGTACTTAAAGGAAAACTTACAATTTTTTTTTTGAAAATTTACAATCTTAAGTAAGTATACTAGGAAAGAGGCTGAAAGATCTTTAGCTAAACATCCCCTTTCCAGAAATTAAAAAAAGGAGAGCAAAATTAAGGAAAGTAGGAAGGACTCAGTGACTTCACTTTCACTTTTCACTTTCATGCACTGGAGAAGGAAATGGCAACCCACTCCAGTGTTCTTGCCTGGAAAATCCCAGGGACGGCGGAGCCTGGTAGGCTGTCGTCTCTGGGGTCGCACAGAGTCGGACACGACTGAAGCGACTTAGCAGCAGCAGCAGCAGGAGGGAAATAATGCTAAAAGCAGAAATGAAATGAGAAATAAGATAGTGGTTTTCCAGACACTGCCTGTCCTGAGAGCCAGCTGTGCACACCTCTTCCCAGTTCCATGATCAGTAGTTTCATACTGCTAGCTTGAAACTGCCTCTGACGGGAACCTTCACACTGGAAATCAAACAAGATAGTGTTTTATTTTGTTCAGAGCCAGTGCACTAGCACATCACTTCATACAGTAGATTTTTAAAATCCAAAGTCGATTTTTTAGGGGGAAAAGACTAATAACATTGACAAAAATTTAATAGGTTTGGGCAATAAAAGGAGAGATATTAACAACTTATACCAGTAATGAAACTGTATTTTAGAAATCAAAAGAGAACATCTTATAAACAACTTAATGCAAATATAATTTAGATGACTTTGCAAATCTCAAGAAAAACAACTAGCTCACTCAAGAGAAGAAAATATGAATAGCCCCAAACCAGTATATAATTTGAATCAATATTAAAGAACTCACACACAAATTCCAGGTCCATGTATCCACCAGTTAATTTCTCCAAACTTTGAAAAATTCCATTTTTTATGATATAAGGCTACCATAACTTTTGTACTAATTACAGAATCTCCAAACTTTGAAAACCCAACTCTTTGGAACTCATTTGGTAAAAAAACAATGTGACTTAGTGACATGATAATTACTTATATATCACTTAGCTGATGATATGTTTTGCTGTGGAAATATTGGTATTTTTGATCATAGGTACTGGCCCATTTCTTCTCATATAGTGTACATTGCATGTTCTGTGGTACCTTTCCAACATCCAAAAAAGTCTGTATTCCAGAACACATCTGACTCCAAGTATTTCAGGTAAATTAGGACCTATATGGAAGAGTGATTTTAAGACTTTAGGTTTGAGAATAACTTTTTTTAGCCATAAAGGAAAAGATCGATAAATTCAACTACATTAAAATTAAGGACATTTGTTTACTAAATTCCACCTAAAGTGAGTGGAAAAGTCACAATATGGGAGAAGTTTGCAAAGCATATAAGGAGGAATTAGTAGCCAAAATATATAGACACCTACAAATCAGCAAGAAACAGATGACCCAATACTAAAAATAGGCACATGGCTTAAGTAGGCACAGCACCTATGAGAAAATATAAATGACAATAGAAAATATGCACACCCATGTTAGTAGCCACAGAAATGAACATGAAAATCACAATGCCGTACTAGTAGGCACCCACCAGACCAAAGAATATGTAAGTCCGACAGTAATAAAGTTTCAAGCAGGATGAAGCAAAGAGAATCCTCGAACACTAATCAATGGTAGTGTAAATTGATACAACCACTTTGGAAAACTGTGACTTTATCTAGTAAAGTTGAAGATACACATTCACTATGACAGCAGTTCTATTCAGAATCTCTTATATATGCATCTTTGTAATAGCTGAAAACAACAAACAATCCAAACACATCAACAATAGGATGGGTAACTTGTGATGTGGTCATACAGTGAAATATAATACACCAGTGAAAACTGACAACCCTTATAGCCATCTATAATAACATGATGAATCTCAGTGCTGAGTAAAGGAGGCAAATCAACGAAAGACTAAATACGTTTCCACTTACATCAGGTTCAAAAATGCAAAACTCAACTCTACTGTTAAGGATACATACATTAAATAGTAAGACTGTTAAGAGATACAGGATGTGACCAGGGAGGGCTTCTGAGGCGCTGACAATGTTCTGTTTCTAAAACCGGATGTTGTTTTATACTTATTCTTTCAACTGTACAAAATATCTTATACACTCTTCTGTAAGAATGATTCCAGTCATAGAAAGGTAAAAATAATGGTAATTCAGACTATTTATAGTGTGATTACTAAGTTTTTACCATCTTATGTGAATTTACCATCTTATGTGCTCTTCTAGGTCAAAAGTCAATGGTCTCTAGTGCCTACTGCCGCTTGGGCAGCTAAGCAATTCCTGCAACCCCATAGACTGCAGCCCACCAGGCTCCTCTGTCCATGGAACCTTCCAGGCAAGAATACTGGAGTAGACTGCCATTTCCTCCTCCAGATCTTCCCAACCCAGGGACTGAACCTGGGTCTCCTGTGTCTCCTGCATGGGCAGGCAGATTCTTTACCAGTTGCAACACATTGGGAAGTCCATGCCTGGTGCACAGACAAGGAGAATATTACCAAAGAGATTCAATGAATTGCAATAATGCCCTTTCCCCCACCCCTGCTTATTCTCAAGAAGCTCTGTGGTCTAGCCAAGAGCAAAAACAACTAGAAGAGAGAAATTTTGAGGTGTTGATATGGTAAATAATAAAAACAATAATGCAGGATAAGAATTGCAGAGGTCAGATTCACTTACAAAAATTTTGAAGACTGTGGGCAAGTAAAAGAATATGGGTGCCATAAAATAATTTCAGATGTACTGTTTTGACCCAAAGGGAGTGTAATCTCCAACCTATGTTTGGAGAAGAGAGGAGGCGAAGAGAAGTCAGGGTGAAGAGGTAGAAGGCATGTCATATTGTCATCGAGAGAAGCTTCGTGTGGGTGTTCTCCAGTCTGAACTAAGTAGCTCCCCAAACCAGTGGTGGGCAGGGCCAGACAGATCCAGGAGCACTGAAAACGTATGTGTTGTTTTTCTGTTGCTGCCCACAGACTTTTATTTATAATCTGTACTGTTTTACAAAGCAGTCATCACAGACACCTACTCAGGGACACAAACAAGATTCCTTTGACTTCAGTGTTGTTGCAGAGATCCTTTGGAATTCTTTTAGATCTCTGTGCTGAATCCTTGTCTTCTTCCTCCTGTTAACTATAGGTATGCCTAACTGTAGGTAGGGGCTTCCCTGGTGGCTCAGATGTTAAAGCATCTGCCTGGAATGCAGGAGACCCAGGTTCAATCCCTGCATTGGGAAGATTTCCTGGAGAAGGAAATGGCAACCCACTCCAGTACCCTTGCCTGGAGAATCCCATGGAAGGAGGAGCCTGGTAGGCTACAGTCCATGGGGTCACAAAGAGTCAGACACGACTGAGCAACTTCATGACATGATGATGCTCCAAGATGTTGCTTTTTTTTTTTTTCTTTTCTTTTCTTTGCATTCTGTTTTCCATGGTGAGCTGATCATAGCTCTAGTTTGCTTTTTTTTTTTTTTCTCAGAAAGACTTGCAAGTCTGTGTTTTAGTCCTGAAAGAACCTTTGTGCCAGTTCTCTCTTTCCAAGTCTCTAAGGTTTATCTCCATCTGTTTGTTCTTCCATCACTTCAATAAGGTTAAAATTGGAACACATAGTCTTCTTTCTCCAGAACAGCTTCTGCTTATAAGCTGTTCTTTTCATCAGTTCTGTAAGTCTTTTGGCCTCTAGTTGGAAACTGTTGACTCTTCTTTCACGCTCCTTGCCCTGTACTTACATAGCCAGATTACTTCACAGGTATTAAGCACCTGCACAGTGCCAGGCACCATGGTTGGCCTTGGGGATACAAAGATAAATAAGGATAGATCTTGGGAAGCTCAGTCTTGTGGAGGACATAAGCCATACTGCCCTCTAATAAAGAGTATTAAGAGCTATGGTAAAGGCATGCACCAACTACAGTGGGAGCCTGGAATAGGAATTAAATCAAGAAAGGAAACACAGGCAGTGTCAGAAGTTTAGTGGATAAGAGTGTGACTAGGCTTGAGTCCTACCCTCTCCCCCTGCCAGTGATGTCAAGCTATGGACCTTGGACAGGTTATTGAACTTATATACACATGGGTTTCCTCAACTGAACATGTGGATGATTAGAATATCTACTTAGGTTTCTTGTGAAAGTTAAATGGAATATTCTAAACAAAGCACTTAGAATAGCACATGCAAAGACTTCATTCATTCACTCACTCAACAAATGTTGATTGAGGACTTACTGTGTGCTGGGCACTGTTTTAGGGTCTTGGGAGACATCAGAGAGCAATATAGATGAAAATTCCTGTTCTGTGGAATGTGAAATCTAGCAGACAGACAATAAGCAGTAAACATAAAAAAACTTCTGAATATAGTGTGTTAGATAAGTGCTCTAGGAAAAAGTGAAGATAAATATTAGTTTTTAGTATTACTGTATTTTAGAGGTCACTTGATCTTGAACTTAGAAACCTTATGTTCCATTAAATCTAAGATGCGTTAATTATAATTTGCCCCATTGTTTTATGTACCCCTAAGAAAAGAAAATGAAAGTTGCTCAGTGTCTGACTCTTTGCAACGCCATGGACTGTAGTCTGCCAGGCTCCTCTCTGTCCATGGAATTTTCCAGGCAAGAATACTGGAGTGGGTAGCCTATCCCTTCTTTGGGTATCTTGCTGACCCAGGAATCAAACCAGGGTCTCCCGCATTGTAGGCAGATTCTTTACCAGCTGAGCTACCAGCAAAGCCCATCTATTAGGGGAGCCCACTTAAGAAAGGAAAAAGCACCGTCAATTAAACTATAGCACAATGCTTTTTCATTACTTAAGATTCTTATCTTAAACTTACTAAAACCTATTTAAACATAAAAGGATGAATTTTTAAAAAATCATATCACAGCAATACAGAAGAAGGAAAAGCAGGTATTCCTGAAACTTCTTTACATTTTAACTTCCAGTCCTCCGAATCTCTTTCTGATTCAGTCACTTTGGGCACTTTAAGCAAATCCTCTTACCTTATCTTCTCCCCTTCCCTCTTCCTGTCTTTCCAGATCCACTGAAGAGCTGAAAACAATCCAGCCAACTTTGTAATTAGGTACAAGGAGCCTATTCTTCACTCCTATTTTAGGAATGTTACTTAAATACATCAGTGACCTTCTACTACTTAGCTCCCTTTAACATTTTGATTCTTAGAGGTCGACAGTGCCCCCTTCTGACCTGCTAGATTTTCTAGGCCTTGGACCCTCAACTCTGCAAATTTGGATGCTAATGTTTTTTATGTATATGCACACACAGGCAGTGACAACTGTTATGACTGGGGTCTGGCATCTGTAGGGTGCATTTGATTGTCCAAGGTGTGGAAATGCAGGAACAAAAATGGAGCCAGTGAATTACTACATTACTGACTACTCTTAGGCACTGGGCTAAACATTTTACACTTATGATCTCAATCCTTTTATCCACTGAAGTAAGCCCTCTGTTACCCGCATTTTATAGAACTAAGTTATTCAATAGAAATGTAAGGCCAGCCACATATATAATCTAAAACTTTTTAGTAGCAATAAGAAAAAAGTACATTTGAAACAGGTGAAATTAATTATAATAATACAGTTCCTTTAACTTAGTATATTTAAAATATTGTCACTTCATCCTGTAATCAACCTAAAATATGAATAAGATATTCTTTTTTTCCTTTTTCATACTAAGTCTTCTAAATCCAGTGTGTGTTTTGGGGGGAGATTTAAAAAATTATTTTTTTATTTTCTGGTCTCACCATGCAGCATATGTGATCTTAGCTCCCCAACCAAGGATTGAACTTGCCCCCTGCAGTGGAAGCTTGGAGTCCTAATCACCGGGCCACCAAGGAAGTTCCCAGTGTGTATCTTAAAATCCATCTTAATCTGGACTAATCACATTTCAAATGCTCAGTGGCCATGTGTAGATAGTAGCTACTGTATTAGACAATATAGTTATGGATGACAAACAGTTCAAATTGTTTAAGACATACATTAAATGTCAGTAGCTTAGTCACGTCAAACTCTTTGCAATTCGATGGACTATAGCCTGCAGGCTCCTCTGTCTATGGAATTCTCCAGGCAAGAATTCTGGAGTGGGTAGCGATTCCCTTCTCCAGGGAATCTTCTGGACCCAAGTCCCCTGCAACCTAGGCAGATTCTTTACCATCTGAGCCAACAGGGAAACACATTAAATATGTGGCAGAGTGGATACTCCAACTCAGATATAGAAATAGCTATGAGAATATCTCTTGACATGTTAGTAAAAGTATGTTTTTGCAACTGTGGAAACTTTCCTAGAAAGATAACTGGTGTGACCCATAACGCAAAAGGAGCCTGACAAGACCCCTTCATAGAGCAGAGGTGTCCTGCCAGCGCTGGGCAACCTACCTCTGGACTTTTGCATAAGAGAGATATTTCAACTCTTGTCTTGTTGAAGGTATGACTTCAGGTCTTTGTTACATGCAGCTGAAGAAATAAAAAGGATTTGATAGACTCTTCCTGAAAGACAAACAAGAATAAGAGAGAATGTAAGAGGAAGAAAATTAGTGGATCTGTCCATTAAATCCAGTATCCTACTAAAAGTTTAAGAAAGAGAGAAAAGAGAGGGGAGGAAATTTCCCAGAACCAAAGGACACAAAACCAGCTTGAAATGGCTCACCGTGTGCCCAGCAAAAGTTGTGGAAGAGACTCAAATTGAAGCATGTTATTGGGAAAGTTCAGAACACCAGAGAAGCCCCTGAAACATCTAGAAAAATAATGACAATTTACAAATTATTGGCAATCAGAACGACTTTGTATTTCTCAAGAGTGGCATCAGAAGCCAGACGGCAACAAATCCAATGTCCTCACAGTTCTGAGGGAAGATTATTTGCAGCTTAGAATTTGAGAGCCAGTTTAAAAAAAACTTTCAATCAAATATGAAGGGAGGATAGAGACATTTTCAGATTTTAAAAAAACCTCTCATATATTCTGTAAAGAAGCTATGGAGAACACCTTTCCCAAGAACAAGAAATTAAATGGAAGACATGACATAGCATCCAGGAAGCAGGATCTCTGGCAGAAAGAGAAATCTCACAATGATATCTTTGCAGAGAGCAACCAGTCCGTTCAGTTCAGTTCAGTCGCTCAGTCGTGTCCGACTCTCTGCGACCCCATGAATTGCAGCACTCCAGGCCTCCTGTCCATCACCAACTCCCAGAGTTCACTCAGACTCACATCCATCAAGTCAGTGATGCCATCCAGCTGTTTCATCCTCTGTCATCCCCTTCTCCTCCTGCCCTCAATCCCTCTCAGCATCAGAGTCTTTTCCAATGAGTCAACTCTTCGCATGAGGTGGCCAAAGTACTGGAGTTTCAGCTTTAGCATCATTCCTTCCAAAGAACACCCAGGGCTGATCTCCTTTAGAATGGACTGGTTGGATCTCCGTGCAGTCCAAGGGACTCTCAAGAGTCTTCTCCAACACCACAGTTCAAAAGCATCAATTCTTCGGCGCTCACCTTTCTTCACAGTCCAACTCTCACATCCATACATGACCACTGGAAAAACCATAGCCTTGACTAGACGGACCTTTGTTGGCAAAGTAATGTCTCTGCTTTTTAATATGCTATCTAGGTGGGTCATAACTTTCCTTCCAAGGAGTGAAAGTGAAGTCGTTCAGTCATGTCCGACTCTTTGCGACCCTGTGGACTGTAGCCCACAAGTCTCCTCCATCCATGGGATTCTCCAGGCAAGAATAGTGGAGTGGGTTGCCATTTCCTTCTCCAGGGGATCTTCCTGACCCAGGGATCGAACCCAGGTCTCCCGCATTGCAGGTAGATGCTTTAACTTCTGGGCCACCAGGGAAGCCCTTTCCAAGGAGTAAGCGTCTTTTAATTTCATGGCTGCAGTCACCATCTGCAGTGATTTTGGAGCCCCCCAAAATAAAGTCTGACACTGTTTCCACTGTTTCCCCATCTATTTCCCATGAAGTGATGGGACCAGATGCCATGATCTTAGTTTTCTGAATGTTGAGTTTTAAGCCAACTTTTTCACTCTCCTCTTTCACTTTCATCAAGAGGCTCTTTAGTTCCTCTTCACTTTCTGCAATAAGGGTGGTGTCATCTGCATATCTGAGGTGATTGATATTTCTCCTGACAATCTTGATTCCAGCTTGTGCTTCTTCCAGTCCAGCGTTTCTCATGATGTACTCTGCATAGAAGTTAAATAAGCAGGGTGACAATATACAGCCTTGACGTACTCCTTTTCCTATTTGGAACCAGTCTGTTGTTCCATATCCAGTTCCAACTGTTGCTTCCTGACCTGCATATAGGTTTCTCAAGAGGCAGAGCAACCAATGGGTTCATACCAAAAGGAAGGCAGGTATTTTCAGGAAATAAATACAACTGTTAATATGCATATGGCAGAAACATCAGTACATTTGAGAAAAAAAAGATAGTTTGAAATTCAGACTCCCCAAAAGGGCTAGTAGTAAGCCTCAGTAAAAAGGGAGGAGAAAATAGTAAAGAAATATGTAAGTAGTACATTACATGGTTGAGCAATGAACAAGGTTGGTATAACCATGAAAATGTAAATACCAACTATTCATTTAACCAACAATCAAATAAAGTCAGGGGGATAAGGGGAATACAAGCAAGGTGGGGAGAGGAAATAGAGAGCTAATAGAATAAAGGCTTAGTGTAAAGTAGCCAAGTGGCTTCATTTCAAATCACAGCTGCTTTTTTTTAAAATTTTTTTTTATTGAAGGATAATTCCTTTACAGAATTTTCTTGTTTTCTGTCAAACCTCACATATATCCCCTCTCTTTTGAATCTCTCTCCCATCTCCCTCCCCATCCCATTCCTCTAGGTTGATACAGGGCCCCTGTTTGAGTTTCCTGAGTCACACAGCAAATTCCACCTGCCTCTTTATTTAACATATGGTAATGTAAGTTTCCATGTTACTCTCTCCATACATCTCGCCCTCTCCTCCCCTCTCCCCATGTCCATAAGTCTATTCTCTATCTCCATTTCTCCATTGCTGCCCTGCAAATAAATTCTTCAGAACCATTTTTCTAGATTCCGTATATGTGCATTAGAATACAATATTTATCTTTCTCTTTCTGACTCACTTCACTCTGTATAATAGGTTCTAGGTTTTCATCCACCTCATCAGAACTAACTCAAATGCGTTCCTTTTTATGGCCACAGCTTACTTCTTACTGGCTCTGTGATGTTAGGTAAATTATTCTATTTTTTATCTCTGGGTTTCCTCATCTGTAAAATAAGGAAATAATACCACTTACCTCAGTAACTGGCTTTTGTTTTGTTTTCTGGCCATGCTTCTTGACTTGCAGGATCTTAGTTCCCCAACCAAAGACTGAACTCAGCCCCTCAGCTATGAAAGTGCAAAGTCCCAACCACTGGACTGCCAGGTACTTCAACCTCAGTTATTGTAAAGATAAAGTGAGTGTGTGTTTGTGTGTTCATATACAGTTTAAGCATATAAAATGTACTGGTAAAAATATTCTACACAAAGTATATACTTAGTGAGGGTTTATTATGTTATTGTAGTAACACCGATGTGGTGGGGAGTGCTAAGTGCTAAGTCACTTCAGGGGTGTCCAACTTAAGTCAATACTCTCTCTCTAATATATATTCTCTAAACTTGACTTAGAGTTTAAAATGCCAGTAGTGGTGGTGGTAGTGGTTTAGTCACCAAGTCGTGTCCAACTCGTGCAACCCTGTGGACTAGCCCGCCAGGCTCCTCTGTCCATGGGATTTCCCAGGCAGGAATATTGGAGTGGGTTGTCATTTCTTTCTCCAATATGCCAGTATATGCACGCTACTTAAAATATGAAGATAAAAATAGAAGAGACATGGGGGCAGGGGCAGGGCAGCAAAAGAAGGGAGACTGTTAGATCTCATTGATTTAACAAAAAGCTTCATGCCCAGACTAATATGATCAAAGTAAAACTTATTTCCAAACAAGGTGCCCTTAGTCCTCAAAGCATTCTGCCTATTGGAAGGTCGCTGAGTGAGCCTTAATGAGCAATTCCTGCTATCCTCGGGTAATGACGTTCAATCCACTTTCCAGCTCACTTCTCTCCCCTTAAGCCAAGTCATCTTTGCTCACTATAAAGCCTGTCACTTAAAGCCCAGTGACTTTAAATAGCAAATTGAAGGCCAAATGAACAAGGTTAGCATAACCATGGTAATGTAAATACCAACTATTCATTTAACCAACAATCGAAATAAAATTAAGTTAGGGGGATGAAGGGAATACAATCTGGAGTGGGGTGAGGAAATAGAGAGAACTAATAAACTTCCCTGGTGGCTCAGATGGTAAAGCGTCTGTCTACAATGCGGGAGACCCGGGTTTGATCCCTGGGTCGGGAAGATCCCTGGAGAAGGAAATGGCAATCCACTCCAGTACTATTGCCTGGAAAATCCCATGGACAGAGGAGCTTGGTAGGCTACAGTCCATGGGGTCACAAAGAGTCAGACACGACTGAGCGACTTCACTCACTTCACTCACTCACTCAATGGAATAAAGGCTTAGTGTGAAGTAGCCAAGTGGCCTTACTTCAAATCACAGCTTACTTCTTACTGGTTGTGTGATGTTAGATAAATTATTCTATTTCTTGTCTCTGAGTTTCCTCATCTGTAAAATAAGGAAATAATACCACTTACTTCAGTTACTCCTTAATACTCCTACCAAGTCAAATGGCCCTACTCCAGAGTATCAAAACAAGCCCTACCGCATTTTTTGTAATAGAGCTTAGAGGTTCAAACTCTGAATCTGTCATTTACTAGCGTCATAATTTTTGGCAATACACTCACCTCTCTATGCCTGTTTGCTGGGAATTGGAGCAAGGAAATCTTTAGTTGATGTTCTATGCCCTTGTCAGTCAGCTTTTAAGGAATAGTCATCAATACCATGTCAAGCTTTCAGTTAACATCCCCTGAACAGGAAGCAGAGCACTCTGAGGACTCTTCTGTGGACAGAAAGCATATTCTGAAACTGACCCCAGTCCTTCATTACACTCGTAGTCTTGTGTACTTAAAAGAAAAATCACAGGATGACAGCCTATTTCAATACACATGATTTACTGTTCACTAGCCCAGTTGCTAACCTCATTGGTAAGACACTGGCAAGAAAAGTTTTGTACCTTCACTCATCACATCTGATGCAAACATATAACAAAATTAGGAAATAAATCTTTTCTTTTCTACAATAAATGTCAAAACACATATAGGGATTAAAGCTCCCTTGTAGTGTATAGAGGAAAGGAAACAGTATTAACTATTACCATAATTTGCATACCTAAAGCTTGTTTTTCTGAAAAAAACAACCACTGCTATTAACAAACATGGACATAAAAGTCCATCACCACCAAGAACAGTTCAGGTAGGAATAACTATTTAGTCTTTCTTAGATGATGCTCTTTCATCCTATTAAAATTCGAAGTGTTTCTTTGATACAGACCAATGGGTTTCCATGGAAACCTGCTTTATTACCTAGGCAACTAAGGGTTCATACTGGCACTGTTAGATTATTTTAAAATTTTCAGGAAATTCAGGCCTACCTAGATAAAAATTATGCTTCTTGGCTAAGTCAAAACTATTTCATTATTCCTTTGTGCCTTGAAACTTTCCAGTTAACCTCAGTAAACACAAAGTTTCTAATTGGTCCTTTGAATTCTACAACTCTTTATATTAGATATTAAATGAGTACAGTGGATCAAAGGTTTCATGAAGGATCTGTTTGACAAAATCCATATTTTCTTTAGAGATTGATTGAAGAACAGTCAGTTCAAGGTTGAGATTCAAGTGTCTGGGGAAGAAAGACTTTGCAGTTTAAAAGAATGCACAGCAAGTTTCAATAGCTTAATCTTAAAGGGCTAGTGAACAGTAAATCATGTGTATTGAAATAGGCAATCAATAATATCTGCTATTACTGTCAAGAACTGTGAATTGGATGCCATTATATATGAGTATTAACATGGTTGGATAAGCCTAGCCCAAAGAATCTGAGTACTCAACCTGGTGGGAGGTTACTTTTAGAGTTATGACTATGGTTATGATTTTTATGTATTTTGTAGTTGATTTAGAGAAGCATAATCAAGGATGTCAGACCTATGTGGGCTCTGGGGATGGAGGAGTAGCTCATAGTTCCAATGAAAGACTCAAGGATACCAACAGGCTAGGATGATGGGCTGCAATAAGCAAGACAGAATCACGCTATTCCCCTACTTAATCACTTTTAGTGGTTTCCTGTTGCTGACCAACAAATGCCCTAATACCCCAGAATGGTGCAGAAGACCCTTACATTAGGACAGCTCGTTTTCTGACTTTATCTTCTACCACTCCCCTACCTCTCTTTATCTGAGCTATTTGCTTTCCCCAGATCTTGCCCTTAACATTCTGCCTTTCTTCCTGCTTTTTCATTCATCCAGAGTGCCTTGTCATCCACTTCTTTCTGAAAATCCTATTCATCCTGTTAGACTCAACTCAAAAAGCTATTTCTTTATTGAAATAGTTCCCAATCCCTCCAGATCTAAACAGCAAGAAGTCAGCCCGAGAGTCAACTGTCTCACACTGCCTTATATTAGGGGTCTTGGTCACCTTGATCAGTCCTCTTTTTAACTTCTAAGTTTCTTAAAGATAGGAGCTGGTTCAGGGACTTCCCTGGACATCCAGTGGTTAAGATTTTGTGCTCCCAATGCAGGGGACACAGGTTTGATCTATGGCGGGGGAACTATGATCCTGCATGCTGCATGGCACAGCCTAAACAATAATTTTTAAAAAAAATTTAAAGATAAGAGCTGGTTCAATTATGCAGATTACATTTTTAAAGTATTTGTAGAACAAATAAATGATAAATGTGAAATCCTATTTGTGTTCAAAACAAAATGATTTCAGGAGAATAGGATGGAATGAACATCTAACTAAATCTTAGGGACCTACTTGACCATAAGTAAAATAAATACTGTGAGTACTAAAAGCTAATGTAAAATAGGTTACACTGTCCAGATGAGAGAACAATTTCTGTGTTTCCAGATGTGAAACAATGATCATTCTATATGAGCTCTGACTGTTGAATGCTTAAAGAATTGCTGCAAAGTGTGACTATAGTGGGAAGGGCTTCACCTGCAGGGTGTAAATTATCATTTACCTTGCCAATAACAGCATATCCCTCAGTCTGGGACCTGATTAGATCTCTCCACATCCTCAGACCTACAGAGACTAATTAGCTTGAATCCTGTGTCTCTGGCCATGATTCAAAGGGGAACACACTGGCCAAAAAGGAATAGATTCATCTTATGGTGGGAAATAAAAATGTTGTCAGCTCTCAGAAACAGTCTGAGAACCATGAATCAGGATGGGGGCAGAAGGATGACCACTACATGTTAAGCTGAAAATGTGTGGGTCAAGTCAAGAGCCATGAACGAAGTGACCACTGGAGGGAGGGGAGTGGGAGCCAGAAGCCTGCAGAGTGCCAGAAGGTTCAGAGGGTCTATGGGTCCCTAAGGAAAGGCATCTATATCTGGGCAGTTTGTGTTTCTGTAATCATTTCTGTTTTACTCAGAAACCATGCAGGCAATAGAAGGACTGAAACATTTAAATGTTGAGAGAAAACCCCCCACCAATCTAGAATTTTGTATCCCACAAAATTATCCTTCAAAAATGGAGATATAAAGAGACAAAAATGAAGGGAATTTGTTGCCAATTGAATCTGACTTGCAAGCAATAAGTAAAGAAATTCTTTAGCGAGAAGAAAAAGAAAATAGGTCAGAGACTTAGATCTACATAAAGAAAGGAAGAGCTTTGGAAAAGGAATCAGTGAAAGTAAAATAAAACTTTTATTTTTCTTATTTCTAATTGATCTAATGGATACATTTATTAAAATAATAACAAGGCATGGAATTATGTATGCTTATGTATCTTTTTATGTGTATGTATCTATATCTGTTTATGTATGTGTGTGTGCTCAGTTGCTCAGTTGTGTCCGACTCTTTGCAACCCCATGCACCGTAGCCCTCCAGGCTCCTCTGGAATTTTCCAGGCAAGAATACTGGAGTGGGTTGCCATTTCCTACTCCAGGGGATCTTCCTGACCCAATGATGGAACCCACATCTCTTGCATCTCCTGCTTTGGCAGGTGGATTCTTTACCACTGCACCACCTGGAAAGCCCATGTTTATGCATGCTTATATATAAATAAAATTAGGATTATCTTATTATAATGTACTCACACTACGTGTGACATGGTACAGTGTTATCTGAAAGTGGTTGGGTTAGTTGTAAGTGTATATTACAGAGTCTAGGGCAACCACTAACAAAAGTTAAAAATAAATAAGTATAACTGATATGCTAGGAAAGAAGAGAAAGTGGAATCATATAAAATGTTCAGTATTAAAACAAATATATAGAATCTACTGACAATTGGCTTTCCTGATAGTTCAGTTGGTAAAGAATCCGCATGCAATGCAGGAGACCCCCATTGGATTCCTGGGTCTGGAAGATCCAATGGAGAAGGGATAGGCTACCCACTCCAGCATTCTTGGGCTTCCCTTGTGGCTCAGCTGGTAAAGAATCCACCTCCTATGCACGAGACCTGGGTTTGATCCCTGGGTTGGGAAGATCCCCTGGAGAAGGGAAAGCCCTACCTACTCTAGTATTCTGCCCTGGAGAGTCCCATGGGGTCACAAAGAGTCAGACAGGACTGAGTGACTTTCACTTTCATTTCATGAGCTCACGGGATGACTCTTTGCAGAATCTGACTTTGAATTTCAAAAAGGCCTTTCTGGAGATGATGTGCTTTGCCTCAGAAGAGGGTTTTCAGCAACCAAGGTAGTGAGTGAGACATGTTGTAATAGCTGTAGACATGTTCCCAAAACAGATCTGAATGATCTTTCCTGCTTTCTCACTGTAGGGGCTGTTCAGAGGCCCGATGTAGACCAGACAGAAACTGTAAAACAATGAATATAGCGATTGCTGCTATTTCTTGTTGCTGCTGTAAAGCTGGAACTGTATCAAATATTGAATTTAATTAATAGACCCTCAAAAGTAATGCTTGGCTGAGTTGGTAAAGAATCTGCCTGCAGTTCAGGAGACCTGGGTTCAATCCCTGGGTCAGGAAGCTGCCCTGGAGAAAGAAATGGCACTCCACTCCAATATTCTTGCCTGGAAAATCCCATGGACAGAGGACCCTGGCGGGTTACAGTCCATAGGGTCACAAGAATCAGACACAACAGAAGCAACTGAGCACACAGCAACAAAAGTAATGCATTACATCAAAACACCATAAATGATGAAGAATCACTTTAGTTTCCAGTTTTATTAGTAAATGTTTAGAACAGTTCCCAGATTCATACATGAGAGTCACAGACGAGTACAGATCAAAGAGTAAATGTGAACTTTCATATACACAGAATTTTTTAGAATCGATTTCTTCATCAAAAGTGAAGTATTAAATAACTTGGTAAAAGCCTAAAAGAGTCTCAAGATTCCCTATGGTTGAGTTGTTTGGAAGTATGCACTGCTTCCTGCAAACATCTATTATTAATTCTAATGTTAGTAAAATCATCCGTGTAGTAGACACTTCCGAGTTCCCATAAAAGTTAAAAGAGTTTCTATTTTTAGTTGAATTTTCTGCTTATTGACTTTCCATCAGAACTCCTCACAGAACTCTCTCTGCCAGACTTTGGCCAGGGAGCTGCCCTCCTTATCGATTCTTTGCTTGCTCGATTGATCTAGTCACATTTCTGTGTTGAAAGCAGCCACTCTCAAGTCCATTAGCTACTTTTATGAGCACAGCGCCCATGTAACAGCCCCAGATGGGATTCCAGGACCAGTCTGCCTTTCCTGCTCTGACAGCTTGTGATGGCCCCTGGCTCCATTCTTTGTAAGTTTTTAGCAGATGTCTGCTGTCTGCTCCCGCCTAGAGTTCCATCCTGGTGCTTGGTGAAGAAGGGACACCTCCCTATTGGTGTTTTTTGCATAAGCTCCTTCTGGTCACAATTTATGTATCATGAGGCAAAGGTGGATTAATACTCATGATTATGCCCTACCTCTCTAACATTATCTTCTACCATAAATATTGCTCTTCCCTCTGCTTTTAGTAGTCCTCTCCCACTTTATTTACCTTGAAAATGCCCACTTAAATGGTATCTTCTCTCTGAAGTCTCCCTGGACTCTTTCTTTTCTGGGCCATTAGTCAGTTTTAGTCCCACCCCGTCTATCCTTGGATATATGACCTATGTATCACTTACCAGATTCTATTTTCTGTCTCCATCCATAGCTCAGTGCTTTTTTTTAAGTGGTAAAATAAATATAACATAAAATTTACAATTTTATCCAAGCAAATCAGTGTCATTAGTTACATTCGAGTTGTTCTGTAACCATCACCACCAGTATTTTTAAAACTTTTCACTCCAAACAAAAACTCTGTACCTATTAAGCAAAAACTCCTCAATTTCCTTCTTTCCCTTCTGGGCCCTAATAATCGCCAGTCTACTTTTGGGACTAGAACTGACTAATGTCCCTACTTTGGGCCCTAATAATCACCAGTCTACTTCTAAGTTTATGACAGCAAATCTTTGGGATACCTAATATTCCAGTTTCCTTATAAAAGTGGAATAATACAGCATTGTCCTTTTGTGACTAGCTTATTTCACTTAGCACAATATTTCCCAGATTTATTCATATCGTAGCAGGCATCAGAACTTCATACCTTTTCAATGGCTGAATAATATTTCATAAAACATAGTGTATGTCTGTGTATTATTTTGTTCATCCATTTTCATATTTTGATAGACACTTGGATTGCTTCTACCTTTTGACTATTGTGAATAATGCTGTAGTGAACATTGGTATACAAGTATCTGTTCAAATTCCTGTTTTCAGTTATTTTGAATCTATGCCTAGAAGTGGAACTGCTGGGTCATCTGGTAATTCTTGGGCTTCCCTGGTGGCTCAGATGATAAACAATCTGCTTGCAATCCAGGAGACCTAGGTTCAATCCCTGGGTTGGGAAGATCTCCTGGAGAAGGAAATGGCAACCCACTCCAGTATTCTTGGCTGAGATTCCATGGACAGAAGAACCTGGCAGGCTACAGTCCATGTGATCACAAAGAGTCAGATGTGACTGAGCAACTAATATGTACACACACACGGTAATACTGCATTTAGATTGTTGGGGAACTGGGAAACTTTTCCATAGGAGTTGTACCATTTTATCTTTCTACCAGCAGTGCATAAGAGTTTCAGTTTCCCCACATACTCATCAACACTTTGTTTTGTATTTAAGAAATATATATGTATACTTATATATACGTATGTATATATAGTGAAGTCGTGCCCGACTCTTTGCGACCCCATGGACAGTAGCCTGCACCAAGCTCCTCTGCCCATGGGATTTTCAAGGCAAGAGTACTGGAGTGGGTTGCCATTTCCTTCTCCAGGGAATCTTCCCAACTCAGGGATCAAACCCAGGACTCTCACATTGTAGACAGACGCTTTACCCTCTGAGCCACGAGGGAAGTAATTATACATATATATATAATATATATATATGTATAATTATTACAGTCATCTTAGTAGGTATGAAGTGGTGCCTTGCTTTTGACTTGCTTTTCCCTAATGTTTAGTGATGCTGAGTATCTTCTCATGTGCTTATTGACCATTTGTATATCTTCATTGAAGAAATGTTTGTTCAAGTCCCCTTTGCTTATTTTAATTAGTTATTTTTATCTTTTTAATATTGAGTGTTAGGAGTTCTTTATATATTCTGATTGTGAGATCCTTGTCAGCAATGTGAGTTTTAAATATTTTCTCCCATTTTGGGGACTTCCCTGGTGGTCCAGTGGTTAAGACTCTTCATCCACCACAAAGGGTGCCAGTTTGAACCCTGCTTAGGGTACTAGATCTCTCATGTTGTGCAGTGTGGTCAAGAAAAAAATTTTTTTTCTCCCATTCTGTAGGTTGTATTTTTTACTTTCTTGATAATGTACTTTGGTGCACAAAATTTTTTATTTTGATGAAGTCCAACTTACTATATTTTCTTTTGTATCTCATGCTTTTGCTATCATTGCCAAATTCAAGTCATGAAGATTTACTCTCACCTTTTAAGACTTTAAGTTTTTTATGCTCATATGTTGAGGCTTCTGATCCATTTTGAGCTAATTTTTGTGTATGGCATAAGATAGGGTTTGAACTTCATTCTTTTGCATGTTGTCCCAGGACTATTTTATAAAGAGACTGATCTTTGCCAATTGAATGTGCTTGGCATCCTTGTCAAAAATTAATTGATTGTAAATATTTGGGTTTATTTCTGGATCTCATTGCTATTCCATTGGTCTATATGTCAATCCTCATGCCAGTACCACACTGTTTCAATTATAGCTTTGAAGTAAGTTTTAAAATCAGGAAGTGTGAGTCTTCTGATTTTGTTCTTCAAGATTGTTTTGGCTACTTGGGTATTTTGAAATTCTATAAGAATTTGAAGATTAGTTTTTTCAAATCTGAAAAAAATTAAGGCTATTGCAATTTTGGTAGGAATTGGCTTGAATCCATATATTACTTTGGATAGTACTGATATCTTAAACAATGTTAAGTCTTGCAATCCATGAATATATGATATCCCTCCATTTACTTAGGTCTCTTTAAATTTTGGGGGGCAATGTTTATAGTTTTCAATATACAAGTCTTTCACATCCTTGGTCAAACTTACTTGTAGGTATTTTATTTATTTATTGGTGCCATTGGTAGATGGAGTTGCTTTCTAGATTTCTCTCATGGGTTTTTTTTATTGCAGAAATCAGAACACAGTGGTTTTCTGTGTGTTGATCTTGTACCCTGCAACTTTGCTGAATTCATTTATTAGCTCTAGTACCCTTTCTGTGAACTCTTTAGAATTCTCTGTATATAAGATCATGTCATCTGAAAATAGAGATAGTTTTTGTTTTTCCTTTCCAATTTAGACATCTTTTCTTTTTTCTTGTCCAGTTGCTTTGGCTTGAAATTCCATTACAATGTTGAATCTCAGTGGCAAAGCCAGTAATCCTTGTCTTATTCCTGATCTTAGAAAGACAGTTTTCAGTCTTTCACCATTGGGCACGATGTTAGCCATGAGTTTTTCATAAATAACCTTCATTGTAATGAGGAAGTTTCTATTTCTAGTTTTCTTAGTGTTTTTTTTAAATCATGTAAGGGTGTTACATTTTGTGAAATTCTTTCTCTACATCAATTGGGATGATCACGTGCATTTTCCTCCTTTGTTCTATTAATGTGATATATCACATTGATTGTTTTTCTTATGTTGAATTATCCTTGTATTCCAAAAGTCAATCTCACTTGTTTATAGTGTATAATCCTTTTAATGTATTGTTGGACTTGGTTCACTAGTATTTTGTGAGGATTTTTGAATGAATATCACAGGGGCTATTGATCTATTCTTGCGATATCTTTATCTGACTTTGGTATCAGAGTAATGCTGGCCTCATAGAAAAAGTTAAGATGTGTTCTCATTTTGTCTATTTATAGGAAAAGCTTGATAAAGATTGGTATTTGTCGAATGTTTGGTAGACCACAACTATGAAGCCATTCTTGTCCTGGACTTTTCTTTGCTGAGAGGATTTTTATTACTCAATTCGACCTCTGCTGAGATTTTCTATTCCTTTTTGAGTTGGTGAAGGTAATTGTGTGTTTATAGGAATGTGTCTTTTACTCTAAGAGTACTAAGGATTTTGCACTTATATTTAGGTTTCTAACCTGCTTATTTAACTTCTATGCAGAGTACATCATGAGAAATGCTAGGCTGGATGAAGCACAAGCTGGAATCAAGATTGTCAGGAGAAATATCAATAACCTCAGATATGCAGATGACACCACCCTTATGGCAGAAAGTGAAGAGGAACTAAAGAGTCTCTTGATGAAAGTGAAAGAGGAGAGTGAAAAAGTTGGCTTAAACTCAACATTCAGAAAATGAAGATCATGGCATCCGGTCCCATCACTTCATGGCAAATAGATGGGGAAACAGTGGAGACAGTGGCTGACTTTATTTCTGGGGGCTCCCAAATCACTGCAGATAGTGATTGCAGCCATGAAACATGAAATTAAAAGACGCTTACTCCTTGGAAGGAGCGTTATGACCAATGTAGACAGCATATTAAAAAGCAGAGACATTACTTTGTTAGCAAAGGTCCATCTAGTCAAGGCTATGGTTTTTTCCAGTGGTCATGTATGGATGTGAGAGTTGGACTATAAAGAAAGCTGAGTGCAGAAGAATTGATGGTTTTAAACTGTTGGAGAAGACTCTTGAGAGTCCCTTCGACTGCAAGGGGATCCAACCAGTCCATCCTAAAGGAGATCAGTCCTGGCTGTTCATTGGAAGGACTGATGCTGAAGCTGAAACTCCAATACTTTGGCCACCTGATGCGAAGAGCTGATTCATTTGAAAAGACCCTGATGCTGGGAAAGATTGAAGGCAGGAGGAGAAGGGGATGACAGAGAATGAGATGGTTGGATGGCATCACTAACACAACGGACATGAGTTTGAGTGAACTCCGGGAGTTGGTGATGGACAGGGAGGCCTGGCATGCTGCAGTTCATGGGGTCGCAAAGAGTCAGACATGACTGAGCAACTGAACTGAACTGAATCTATTTTGAATTAATATTTATACATGTTAAAAGGTGAGGTTTGATCTTCATTCTTTTGCATGTGGTTGGTTATCTAATTTATTTATTGGTACACAATTGTTCATAATATTTTCTTATAATTCTTTTTATTTCCGAATCTGATCACATGGACCAAAGCCTTGTCTAACTCAGTGAAACTAAGCCATGCCATGTACGGCCATCCAAGATGGACGGGTCATGGTGGAGAGGTCTGACAGAATGTGGTGAACTGGAGAAGGGAATGGCAAACTGCTTCAGTATTCTTGCCTTGAGAACCCCATGAACAGTATGAAAAGGCAAAATGATAGGATACTGAAAGAGGAACTCCCCAGGTCGGTAAGTGCCCAATATGCTACTGGAGATCAGTGGAGAAATAACTAGAAAGAATGAAGGGATGGAGCCAAAGCAAAAACAATACCCAGCTGTGGATATGACTGGTGATAGAAGCAGGGTCCGATGCTATAAAGAGCAATATTGCATAGGAACCTGGAATGTCAGGTCCATGAATCAAGGCAAATTGGAAGTGGTCAAACAGGAGATGGCAAGAGTGAATGTCAACATTCTAGGAATGAGTGAACTAAAATGGACTGGAATGGGTGAATTTAACTCAGATGACCATTATATCTACTACTACGGGCAGGAATCCCTTAGAAGAAATGGAGTGGCCATCGTGGTCAACAAAAAAGTCCGATATGCAGTACTTGGATGCAATCTCAAAAACGACAGAATGATCTCTGTTTGTCTCCAAGGCAAACCATTCAATATCACAGTAATCCAAGCCTATGCCCCAACCAGTAATGCTGAAGAAGCTGAAGTTGAACAGTTCTGTGAAGACCTACAAGACCTTTTAGAACTAACACCTCAAAAAGATGTCCTTTTCATTATAGGGGACTGGAATGCAAAAGTAGGAATTCAAGAAACACCTGGAGTAACAGGCAAATTTGGCCTTGGAGTACAGAATGAAGCAGGGCAAAGGCTAAAAGAGTTTTGCCAAGAGAATGCACTGGTCATAGCAAACACCTTCTCCCAACAATACAAGAGAAAACTCTACACATGGATATCACCAGATGGTCAACACCGAAATCAGATTGATTATATTCTCTGCAGCCAAAGATGGAGAGGCTGTATACAGTCAGCAAAAACATGACCAGGAGCTGACTGTGGCTCAGATCATGAACTTCTTATTGCCAAATTCAGACTTAAATTGAAGAAAGTAGGGAAAACCACTAGACCATTCTGGTATGACCTAAATCAAATCCCTTATGATTATACAGTGGAAGAGAGAAATAGATTTAAGTGACTAGATCTGATAGACAAGAGTGCTTGATGAACTATGGACGGAGGTTCATGACATTGTATAGGAGTCAGGGATCAAGACCATTCCCAAGAAAAGGAAATGCAAAAAAGCAAAATGGCTGTCTGAGGAGGCCTTACAAATAGCTGTGAAAAGAAGAGAAGTGAAAAACAAAGGAGAAAAGGAAATACATAAGCATCTGAATGCAGAGTTCCAAAGAATAGCAAGGAGAGAGAAGAAAGCCTTCCTCAGCAATCAATGCAAAGAAACAGAGGAAAACAACAGAATGGGAAAGACTAGAGATCTCTTCAAGAAAATTAGAGATACCAAGGGAACATTTCATGCAAAGACAGACTCGATAAAGGACAGAAATGGTATGGACCTAACAGAAGCAGACGATATTAAGAAGAGGTGGCAAGAATACATGGAAGAACTGTACAAAAAAGATCTTCATGACCCAGATAATCATGATGGTGTGATCACTCACCTAGACCCAGACATCCTGGAGTGTGAAGTCAAGTGGGCCTTAGAAAGCATCACTATGAACAAAGCTAGTGGAGGTGATGGAATATCAGTTGAGCTATTTCAAATCCTAAAAGATGATGCTGTGAAAGTGCTACACTCAATATGCCAGCAAATTTGGAAAACTCAGCAGTGGCCACAGGACTGGAAAAGGTCAGTTTTCATTCCAATCCTAAAGAAAGGCAATGAAAAAGAATGCTCAAACTACTGCACAATTGCACTCATCTCACACGCTAGGAAACTAATGCTCAAAATTCTCCAAGCCAGGCTTCAGCAACACATGAACCATGAACTTCCTGATGTTCAAGCTGGTTTTAGAAAAGGCAGAGGAACCAGAGATCAAATTGCCAACATCTACTGGATAATGGAAAAAGCAAGAGAGTTCCAGAAAAACATCTATTTCTGCTTTATTGACTATGCCAAAGCCTTTGACTGTGTGGATCACAATAAACTGTGGAAAATTCTGAATACCAGACCACCTGACCTGCCTCTTAAGAAACCTAATATGCAGCTCAGGAAGTAACAGAACTGGACATGGAACAACAGACTGGTTCCAAATAGGAAAAGGAATACATCAAGGCTGTATATTGTCACCCTGCTTATTTAACTTATATGCAGAGTACATCATGAGAAACGCTGGGCTGGAAGAAGCACAAGCTGGAATCAAGATTGCAAGGAGAAATATCAATCACCTCAGATATGCAGATGACACCACCCTTATTGCAGAAAGTGAAGAGGAACTAAAACGCCTCTCAATGAAAGTGAAAGAGGAGAGGGAAAAAGTTGGCTTAAAGCTCAACATTCAGAAAACTAAGATCATGGCATCTGGTCCAATCACTTCATGGCAAATAGATGAGAAAACATGGGAAACAGTGTCAGCCTATTTTGGGGGGCTCCAAAATCACTGCAGATGGTGATTGCAGCCATGAAATTAAAAGACGCTTACTCCTTGGAAGAAAAGTTATGACCAACTTAGATAGCATATTCAAAAGCAGAGACATTACTTTGCCAATAAAAGTCCATCAAGTCAAGGCTATGGTTTTTCCAGTGGTCATGTATGGATGTGAGAGTTGGACTGTGAAGAAAGCTGATCACCGAAGAATTGATACTTTTGAACTGTGATGTTGTAGAAGACTCTTGAGAGTCCCTTGGACTGCAAGGAGATCCAACCAGTCCATTCTGAAGGAGATCAGCCCTGGGTGTTCATTGGAAGGACTGATGCTAAAGCTAAAACTCCAGTACTTTGCCCACCTCATGCAAAGAGTTGACTCATTTGAAAAGACCCAGATGCTGGGAGGGATTGGGGGGCAGGAGGAGAAGGGGACGACAGAGGATGAGATGGCTGGATGGCATCACTGACACAATGGACATGAGTTTGAACTCCGGGAGTTGGTGATGGACAGGGAGGCCTGGCTTGTGCGATTCATGGGTCGCAAAGAGTCAGACACGACTGAGCGACTGAACTGGACTGAGCGACTGAACTGGACTGAGCGACTGAACTGAACTGAACCGAACTGAAGGTCAGTAGTAATGTTCCACCCTGTCATTTCTGATTTTAGTTGAGTTTCCTCTCTCTTTTTTGTCTTTGTCAATCTAGCTAAAGATCTGTTAAGGCTATTGATCTTAAAAAACACAACACCAATTTTTAGTTTTGTTGATTCTATTGCTTTCATATTCTCTGTTTTATTTATTGCTTCCCTGGTGGCTCAGTGGTAAAGAATCTGCCTGCCAAGCAGGAGATGCAGGTTTGATCCCTGGGTCAGGAAGATCCCCCAGAGAAGGAAATGGCAACCCATTCCAATATTCTTGCCTGGGAAATTCCATGGATAGAGGAGCTTGGTGGGCTGAAGTTCAGGGGCTTGCAAGAGAGTCAGTCACAACTTAGCGACTGAACAGCAAATAACAATTTTATTTATTTTCATTGTAATCTTATTATTCCTTTCTTCTATTAGCTTTGGGTTTAGTTTCCCTTCTTTATATTGTCCCTTGCTGACTAAAGTGAGGTTATTGACTTGAGATCTTTTTCTTTTTTAAATGAATGAATGTGCAGCTATAAATTTCCCTCTGAGCATTGCCTTTGCAGCATTCCAAAAGTTCTGGTATGGTATTTTTTGTTTTTATTTGTTTCTAAGTGTTTGCTAATTTCCTTTGTGATCTCTTTTTTCATGCATTGGTTGTTTGGGCATGTGTTGTTTAATTCCCACAAATTTGTGAGTTTTCAAGTTTCCTTCTGTTATTGATTTCTCGTTTCATTCCACTGTGGTCAGAAGGGATAGTTTGTACGATTTCAATCTTTTAAATTTATGGAGACTTTTTTGTGGCCTAGTATATGGTCTGTCCTGGAGAATGGACCATGTGCATTGGGGAAGAACATGTATTCTACTGTTGTTAGGTGGAGTGACCGTATTTGCAGACAAGACAAAAAAAAAAACCTACCATTGACTTTAATTAAAAAGCAGTATCAGAAGGAAACTTACGTAGAAAATGTTTAGTCTACAGAGCTTTCATGCTTATTGAAGTCTTTGAAAGTCTCAGGAGACTTTTCTTACAAAAGGTCCATAGACAGAATCACTCAGCAGAGAAGTCTGTCCTAAGAGCCTTTCTCTCTGAGCAGTCTCCCCACAGGCTAGTCCTGGGGGACAAGGCAATCTGCTTGGCCCCTCCCAGCCATATGGTCTTGTGAAAGTCCCTTGATAATTACTTAATAAAGCCATGGAACATTCTGCAGGTTATAAGTTACTTTCACAAACATATCCTTGACAACCCTGGGGACCAGGTTTCATTGCAGTTTATGTATTATGATTGATTTTAGCAGTTGACATTTAAGAAGCAGATGGCCCGCTCATTGTCCCTGACCTCAAAATCTTTTCATTCATCTTCTACTCAAAAGTCCTGGTCAGATTTTCTTTAAGTGACCTCTTGGCATCTGAAATCCTAGAAACATTTGTCCTACATGGGAAAAGATGGCAGAACATGGGTTATTCTCCAAGTTTTTATAGTAACACCAAGCAAAATACAACAGAAAAAAGCCTAGAATTCACTAGAATTTCATTTCACTCAATACTCATTAGCAAGAGACAATAAAGGATCTGAGAGAATAGGTAGCTGAGACTGCTGAACAGTAACTTAGCATTTTTTTCTCTGCTAAAAAGAGACAGGAAATTAAATGTTAGAAAATAGAATAAAATCCAGGCCAAAGTAATGTGTTAATGCTTTTGATGCAATAATACCCTCAGGTAAGCCAGACCTGGGGGCAGCTAAATGTCCAAATGTGCTCTGGACTTTAAATCAGTGCTAATGGTAAGATTGTATTTTAAAAAATTAAGCTTTAGAGAAAGACACCAGATCTACCCTAAATGGTGATTGCATGCAATAAAAGATTAAAGAAAGTCATCAGGCTGTAAGTAGACAAGTATGTGCTCCCTCACGTCCGCCTCTTTGTGATCCCATGGACTGTAAGCCACCAGGCTCCTCTGTCCATGGAATTTTCCAGGCAAGAATACTGGAGTGGGTTGCCATTTCCTTCTCCAGGGAATCTTCCCAACCTGGGGATCAAATCCACCTCTCTTGTGTGTCCTGCATTGGCAGGCAGGTTCTTTACCTCTGTACTACCAGGGAAGCCCAGGTGAATAAGTATATGTCTAATCTAAACGGTATCATTTTAAAAATTAGTGATTATTATGTAGTGATTAGTTTGCATGAATATTTTACATAAACAAAATAAAAAAATAGAAATAGCTTAATTGGTTGGAAAGATGCTAGTCAAAAGCCCACAGTAAATGTGGCAAATGCTTGCACCCACACTCACACATGAGGTTCTTGAGGAAATCCAACATCTCAAGCAGTACCATTCAGCAGGGCTATCTACACGGTATAGATATTTTGCAAAATCCTTGATAAGTGCCAGGCTGTCAGCATCCCCACAAGGCTGCCTGCTCTGCACACTCCAGATTACAAAGGAAGGTACATCATACATGGAGTTTTCTCACTAATGGGATGAAATCAGCTAACAGGGAGAGTGAGGAGTGAATGTAGGTACATCTCCTTGGTGTAACTGAGTTTGCAGTTCCCATAAATGAAGATACCACAAAAAGAGGGGTCAGGGACATAAAAAACATCAAACTCTAATCCCTGATAATGTATCATGTATATGTTGAAAAAGACCACCACAGTGATATAACAACAGCATTTCTTTATTTATACCCAAATTTTCCCCTCATAGGCACTGCTGTATGTGCACACAAGCACAGCCTTTAACTCTTGCCTGTCCTAGCCTCTGAGATTCCCCACATCATTAGCATAGCATAGATTCCTAAAAAATATTAGGAGGCCAGCAGGTCTCTCATGGAGTTACTGTTAATAGATGGGGTATAAACACTGGGAACTCCTGAAATTTCCATCAGGAGTTTTTTTTTTAAGTTCTTCTAATTTTTTTCTTATTTCAAAGAGTCCCTGCTTCTGGGTGCCTGTCACTCTCAGAGAGGAAGTGCCTGGAGGCTCCCTCTAGCCCTTCTTAGCGAGATTGCTGGGCCTGTGGTTCCCTCTGGGCTCACTGTCAGGAGGCAGAGGCCACCACTAGTGCTGCCACTGCTGCTGGAGTGTACATGCACTTCTTGCTGGCTTGTGGCTGCATGGGTAGTCCTCATTTTTTACAGAAAACCTATGAGAAAAAAATTCACATTTTTTTTGTTGTTGAGAGTTAAAATTTACAATACACCATAATACATTCATTCATAAGATTTCATTTGTTATGATTCCAGTAACCACACTTTTTGATAATTTAGAGATTTACCTTAGCTGAAGTTTACCACGATTCTAACTCAAGAAAATGACTTTTTCAAGATTTTGACAATGCTAAAATACATAAAAAATATGTAAGACAAATACTATTCTTTAAAAACTTAAAAAATGTATTTTAAGTGCTGTGAAAAAATTTAAAACCCTCTTTGTTTATATATTGTGAGTGTATTTCTTATGAATAATTCTCATCCATTCTTTAAAGGAGTTTGACCAAGGAGTCCTGCTTGGCTGTAACGAGCCCAGATTCAAGAAATGTGAGTACCAGAGTCAAAAGAAACAAACAACCCCGAAATAAAAGTCCAATTTTCCTTTGAATATCCTACTTTTCTCCCACATGTTATTCAGAGTTCGTGAACTCAAGCAACAGAATTGCATCTTGCTGTCTTAAACAGGAGAGAATTTTTTGGAAGGCTCTTTGGGACTGTATGTATCCAAAGGATCTGTTTGGAAAAAGGAGGAACGGCAGAGACTTGGGGACTGACCGGTCAGCAAGCCTTTCTCGGGCTGTTCCTTGGGGTCTGGCCAAGCCCTGGGAGACTGCAGCCCACTGGCCAAGTTCAGTTCATACCTCTCCCTCTCCACTGGATGCTGGCATCTGAGATGGAGACTCTGCTCCCTTCAGCTCCTGCAACAATAGCAAAATGCTGCTTCCAACAAGGATCAGATGCTGGGCAGCCAAAACCAAGCCAACCGCCCCACAAATGTCCTTTATACTTGTAAGATTTTGGCAAAGAAATTTTAAATCATTTTGTGAGGCAACCATTTCATAAACCACTTGACTGAGATATAATTCACATATCATAAAATTACCTGTTTGAAATATACAATTTATGAAATGTTGGCATATTTGTGAGATTGTACAACTACATTCTAATTTTAGGATAAATCATTTATATTCAAAACTGAAGATAAAGAACTCCGTGCCATGTACCATTGGCTAGATCTGGAAACACCCTTGTTCTATGGAGGTAGCTCTCTAACCACAACTTCCTGTCTCTGCATTCTCTTTATCTGTGACAGCCCAAGTAAGGAGGCGCTCCGGATCTGCACTGCAGCTGGATTCCTATGTCCACATTCCGAGAGGGATGGGCTGGAGTGGCAGAGGCCCCATATTCTCTTTGTACCTTCATCTTCCTTTTACTTTTATATTCCTTTAAGGAGCAAAAGTAGAATTCTTTAGTTCTTTCCAGACTGTCCTCTAGAGGGCAGACAATCCCCCAGTGAGAGCAAAAATGGAGCTTGTTTCCCAAAGCCACCCCACAGTTCCATCAGGAAGAACCCCTTCCCAGAGTTTCTGTTCATGGATCCTTCCTTGGTTTGTCACAGCTCATCCCAGTTCTTGAAATCTGCATGGTAGGGGTGGAGGGGGTGGGAGGGGTTGTAGTTTGTATTCTTTCTAGAAAAAAAAAAAAAATCTCTCAAATCCTCCAACCCCACCCCAACTCATGTTTATAATGTTCTGGAAGAAACATTAACCTCTCCAAAAAGTTTTAACCTTTTAATTTCACATATATTAATCTTCATAGTCTTTTTTTTTACTGGAGTAAATTATACATAATATAAAATGTACCATTTGGACCTTTTCTAATTGCACAGTTCAGTGGCATTAAGTACATTCACATTGTGGTACAACCATTATCACCTTCAACCTCCAGAACTTTTTTATAATCTTACAAAGCTGAAATTCTGTACCCATTGAACAATGACTCCTCATTCCCGGTCCCTAATAACCACCATTCTCCTTTCTGTCTCTTTGAGTCTAGGTACCTCATATTAGTGAAATCAGTTAATCTTTGTCCTATGTGACTGGCTTTTTTCATTAGTATAATGTCTTCTTTATCCAACTTGTAACCTGTATCAGAATTTCATTCCCTTTTGAAGGCTGAATAATACTCCACTACATGTATTTACCATGTTTAGCCATTCATCCATTGATGGACACCTGGGTTGCTTCTACCCCTTAGCGACTGTGAGTAATGCAGCTGATGATAGGTTCACAAATATCTCTTTGAGTCCCTACTCTCGCATCTTTGGAGTCTTCATAGTCTTTTATGCCCACGGAAGAATAAGGGAAATCTGTTATGTGTATGGTTTCCCAGTTTTTTCACATTCTGGCTTACAAAGGAAATGCTTGGCTGTGTAACTGGAGGGGTTGGGAGCCCAGGAAGTCACAGAGGTGCCTCCTAGGGGCTCACAGCACACAGGGGAGGCATGGGCAGGCAGCCCTGTCCTAGACAGCAACATGCTCCAGGTTCTGACCCCATGTACCAGTGGTCCCCAACTTTTTTGGCACCAGGGACTGATTTCTTAGAAGACAATTTTTCCATGGACTGGGGAAGGAGGGTGGTTTCAGAATGATTCAAGCATTACATTTATTGTGCACTTTATTTCATTTATTATTGTATCAGCTCCACTTCAGATCATCAGGCATTAGAATCTTGAGGTCGGGGACCCCAGTGTAGATGCTGTATGTGTGGGTGGTGGGACAAGGTATTCCAAAGAGGCTGCCATCTCCTCTCCATTTGATACCAACCAGAGTTTTTGGCCTCCTTAATCAATAGAAATTGACTAGAGGCCAGACAAGAAATTCAGACAAGGCTTTACCAGGGCCCCTGATGCAGCCAAGGGAAGCAGGGAGCTTGTTGGCTCCCTGAGGTTGGGCAAACTTGTTCCTTACATGGGCTGAAGGAAGGAGTATGTCCAGGGGTTGGGCCAGAGGAGTGGCTTCGATGGTTTGCCCGCCCCCTAGGCAGAGTTTGAACTGCACCCTTGGACTGCGAGGAGATCCAACCAGGCAATCCTAAAGGAAATCGGTCCTGAATATTCATTGGAAGGACTGATGCTGAAGCTGAAACTCCAATACTTTGGCCACCTGATGCAAAGAACTGACTCCTTGGAAAAGACCCTGCTGCTGGGAAAGACTGAAGGCAGGAGGAGAAGGAGACGACAGAGGATGAGATGGTTGGATGGCATCACCGACTCAATGGACATGAGTTTGTGCAAGCTCCAGGAGTTGGTGATGGACAGGGAGGCCTGGCGTGCTGCAGTCCATGGGGTCACAAAGAGATAGACACGACCGAGCGACTGAATGGAACTGAACTAGGAGGTGCTGAATGAGGGGTCATATGCAGTACCCTGCTTTTCCTCCTGACATGATACTTTTGCTTCAGGCGCTTCAAAAATGGCAATTGGGTTTTTTTTTGGTTTATTTTGTATCCTCTGTCCATAATTTTGCCCTAACTGTGCATGTGCACAGTTATTTTTAGTCCCATACAGGTGATTTTTTTTTTTTTTTTTTTTTGCTGGAGGAGAGGTTTGTCCAGGTGCAGGCACTTCAGCAAAAGGTCTCAAGTCCAAGCCTGCCTCACGGCTCACATGTCCTCTTAGAGAACATGGCCTTCTGTGGCCAGAGGATGAGAGATGTAAGACCTCAGAGCCCCTGGCTGCAGCGGCCTGGAACAGTGATACACACGTTACATTAAATTCCTTCTAGAGCCAGGCAGAAGTCAGGTGTGGGAGCAAAGCTGAAACGACCAGGTCAATTTAGGGACTGAGGCTGCCGCTCTGAGGCTCAAGTGCAAGGAAGCCGAGGGACTGGGTTGCACAGGACACGGAGGCAGAAGCCATACCAGAGATGCACAAGGGGGGAGGCAGGTGCCCCCGGAGAGGGGCGGGTGGGGGAGGAGGATAGGAGGAAACCCTGCCTCGAGACATTTCCTTCCAGGGCTGGACCTTTGCCCTGCATTTCACTTTTGTGAAAGCAAAGTGTGTTAGTCATTCAGTTGTGTCTGACTCTTTGTGATCCCATGGACTCCAGCCCATCAGGCTCCTCTGTTCACAGAATTCTCCAGGCAAGAATAATGGAGTGGGCTGCCATGCCCTTCCCCAGGGGATCTTCCCAACCCAGGGATGGGACTCAGGTCTTGCTGCATTGCAGGCAGATTTTTTTTTTTTTTTACCGTCTGAGCCACCAGGGAAGTTGTGAAAGCAACTCTGTCTGCATTAAGAACTTTCTTTCCTTGAAGAGGCAGGATGGCTTTCTGTGCCTTGAGGGTGCAGGAGGATGGGACTTGCTGGGAGAAGAATATCAGGTGAGGAAGCCAGAAAGTCAGACCTACCTAGTGGGAAAGGAACAAAGTTGCCACCAAGACAGCACAAAATGCTTCTTTTTTTAAATAGTTTATTCATCTGTTTGGCCAAACAGGTAATGGAAACTGAGAATAATAATTTGCTAAAAAGTTTAGGTCATGAGTACTCCTTTCCCCTAGGAAACAAAAGACTCCATGGTTACAGAGTGCACCATTGGGTTATGACAACATTTCAAAATAAGGTTTCCATTTCGATATGTAACAATGTAAACTTCAAAAATAGTAAACTCTAACCCCCTCATCCCTCTTTACAGATCTATCACAGATAGAATTTTCTGGCAGACCTATAATGTGGAAGTAAACAGCCTGGTGCTTAAAAGTTTCATAAAAAGGTTTGCAGATTCAGTAAATAGTTTTTCGGTCTTAGGAAGTAAAAGCAACCAGTGATTCATCTTCTGCGGACTCTGCCTCATATACACACCGTGACCTGCGGTCTGTGACACTGGTCATCAGCTTTGCCGTTTTTGTACATACAGACATATATATAGTATTTTGTTTGTTTCTAAAGATTTCTACATCTAAATGATAAGACGGCGCCGGTGACTTATAATGTCACCTCGCTTCACATAGGTAAAGACAAAAATTCTGTAGAAGGCACTGTAATTTCTCTTGCACGATCTTACACAGACATGTGAGGGCAAGCCAGCTGGGGCTAAGACTTAACTTCCCCTTTCTGTTACCCAGCTTGGCCTGTCCTCCTCTAATCATCACCCCCAGGTCAGCCACAGTCGATGGTTTTCCAAGTCCATTTTCCTTTTCTGCTCCAGCTCTTCACATCCCATCTACCCACCCATCCAGAAATCCATTTATCCCAGTTAACTCAGAGTGATCTTTTGGTTCATTGAAATCCCTTAAAATTAAGAGTGCAGCTCTGGTATAAAACAAAATATGACCTACCATCGCTGAGAAATAATCACAGTGTGCAATGTAATTTTCAGTTGCAAAGATTTGAAACATCTGCCCTGCCATGTCGAGAACACCTGTCATCTCAAGCAATCTAGGCAATCATTTTAAGCTGCTTTACATTCATGTAAAAAGAGCGGAGAGGTTCTTCTTTTCTCTCCCATATTGAATCAGTACCCTTAAGTGAAAGATCTGATGTGAAAAAAGTGCAAGCAAGTTGGACATGCCAATAAATACCATATAACTTACCGCAGATTACCAAAACTGTACAGGTATGTACACCTCACTGAGGTTCCCCCTGCCAGGAAGAGATTCCGAACCCCCCTTGTGAGCGGTTGCTGCAGAGTCCTAGGGCAGATGGTCAGCGGGCGAAGGAGGGCCGGGCCCTTCTGCTCTTGCTCTGAAGCCCCAAGCCCAGGTCCGCTCCACCCTCAGCCGCCTCCTCCTTCTTCCTCACTTTGAGGCTAGTGAGCAGCTTAATCAACCAGACGTCCCACTCCTCAGGCAGGAGGAGGAGGAGGAAGCCCAGGCCGATGATGATGATGGCAATTACCCGGACGCTGTTGAAAACGATCTTACTGGTGTAGTGATCAACCACTGCAGGAGACAGAGAGCGGAGGTTACCCAGGGGCCGACAGGCCTGGGCAATCAGGAGGTGGGGTTCCCGCCAGGCCAGGGCCTGGGGCAGCCCTTTCTGCGGGGTGGACACGGTGCTCCCTTGACCAGGCAGGCAGAGCTGCCTCCAGCAAATCCCCCTTAGCTTTAGAAATGCTGGCTGGCGGGAGGCCTTGCACCGTGTCTCACTTTCCCAAACTGACTTGACCTGGTACCTTAGTTTGGACATCGATTTGGCTGAGAGACAAAACAAAACCCAAGGGGCACTTAGAGACATGTGTGTGTGCTCAGTTGCTCAGCATGTCTGACTCTTTGCCACTCGCTGGACTGTAACTGTCCAAGCTCCTCTATCCATGGAATCCTCCATGCAAGAATGCTGGAGTGGATTGCCACTTCCTACTCCAGGGGATCTTCCTGACCCAGGGACCTTGCATCCCCTGCATTGGCAGGCGGGTTTTTTTTTTTTTTTTTTAACCACTCATGCCACCTGGGAAGCCCTGTATATATACTGGTTGGCCAAAAAATTCATTCGGGTTTCTCACACGCTCTCCTGGAAAAACCCCAGTGAACTTTCAGCCAATCCAGTATAGACCAAAATTGATTGTGGCCACCTCTGGGGTGCCAGGCCAATTAAAATGTTATTGCCTTCTTTCTACTCTTGGTGCTTTTCACATTTTAAAAAGATTTTATTCATTTTTATGTTTCTGGCTGCACCCCACGGCATGTGGGGTCCCAGCTCCCCAACCAGGCATCAAACCCGTGGCCCCTGCACTGGGAGTGCAGAGTCTTAACCACTGGACGGCCAGGGAGGTCCCATAGTTTTATGTTCTAAAGACCAAACTCAACCTGGTTCTTTGAAAGTAATAGATACAAACTTTTACTCCACTCCAGGGTATTATTAGCATGAGGCTCTAATGCCACCTATGTCATCGCTGATTATGAACATTTATTAAAGGCCAGAAGCTCATTTCTGACAGATGAGGTGAGGGAACAAAATGAGAACAGGATTCATATCAGTTCATACAAATCTGGATCATCATTCTCTTCATAACTAAAGATCAAAAGTGTTCCAAAGTTGGTTTTCTTTTCCTTTTTCTGCTTTATTTTTCTCTTTTCTTAACTAAATCAAACAAAGCAAATTTGGAGGCAGGCCTTCACATCAAATAGTTGTCTGAGGAGGCCTTACAAATAGCTGAGAAAACAAAGAGAAGTGAAAGGCAAAGGAGGAAAGGAAAGATATACCCACCTGAATGTAGAGTTCCAAAGAATAGCAAGGAGAGATAAGAAAGCCTTCCTTAGCATATTTCCAATGCAATTTTTGCATATTTTCCAATGCAAAGAAATCGATGAAAACAATAGAATGGGAAACACTAGAGATCTCATCAAGAAAATTAGAGATACCAAGGGAATATTTCATGCAAAGATGGGCACAATAAAGGACAGAAATGGTATGGACCTAACAGAAGCAGAAGATATTACAAAGAGGTGGCAAGAATACATAGAAGAACTGTACAAAAAAGATTTTAATGACCAGATAACCATGATGGTGTGATCATTCACCTAGAGCCAGATATCCTGGAATGCAAAATCAAGTGGGCCTTAGGAAGCATCACTATGAACAAAACTAGTGGTGATGGAATTCCAGCTGAACCATTTCAAATCCTGAAAGATGATGCTGTGAAAATGCTGCACTCAATATGCCAGCAAATTTGGAAAACTCAGCAGTGGCCACAGGACTGGAAAAAGTCAGTTTTCATTTCAATCCCGAAGAAAGGCAATGCCAAAGAATGCTCAAACTACTGCACAATTGCACTCATCTCACTTGCTTTATTGATTACGCTGAAGCCTTTGACTATGTGGCTCACTGTTGTGGAAAATTCTTAAAGAGAAGGGAATACCAGACTAGCTTACCTGCCTCCTGAGAAACCTATATGCAGGTCAAGAAGCAACAGTTAGAACCAGACATGGAAGAACAGACTGGTTGCAAATTTGGAGAGGACTATGTCAAGGCTGTATACTGTCACCCTGCTTATTTAACTTATATGCTGAGTACATCATGCAAAATGCTGGGCTGGATGAAGTACAAGCTTTAATCAATATTGCTGGGAGAAATATCAATAATCTCAGACATGCAGGTGATACCACCCTTATGGCAGAAAGCAAAGAGCCTCTTGATGAAAGTGAAAGAGGAGAGTGAAAAAAGCTGGCTTAAAAGTCAGCATTCAAAAAACTAAGATCATGGCATCTGGTCCCATCACTTCATGGCAAATAGGTGGGGAAAAAATGGAAACAGACCGTTTATTTTCTTGGGCTCCGAAATCACTGCAGATGGTGATTGCAGCCATGAAATTAAAAGACACTTGCTCCATGACAACCTAGGAGCTCTGACCAACCTAGACAGCATATTAAAAACCAGAGACATTACTTTGCTGACAAAGGTCCATCTAGTCAAAGCTATCATTTTTCCAGTAGTCATGAATGGATGTGAGACCATAAAGAAAGCTGAGCATAAAGAAGAATTGACGCTTTTTGAACTGTTGTGTTGGAGAAGGCTCTTAAGAGTCCCTTGGACTGCAAGGAGATCCAACCAGTCCATCCTAAAGGAAATCAGTCCTGAATATTCATTGGAAGGACTGATGCTGAAGCTGAAACTCCAATACTTTGGCCACCTGATGCAAAGAATTGACTCCTTAGAAAAGAGCCTGATGCTGGGAAAGATTGAAGGCAGGAGGAGAAGGAGACGACAGAGGATGAGATGGTTGAATGGCATCACCGACTCAATGGACATGAGTTTGAGTAAGCTCTGGGGGTTGGTGATGGACAGGGAGGCCTGGTGTGCTGCAGTTCATGGGGTCACAAAGAGTCGGACACGACTGAGCAACTGAACTGAACTGAACTGAACTCCACACAAGGGAGAATCAGGTTGCTTTTTTGAACACCTCAGTTTGTGAAAGAGTTTCTTCTGACTTGCATGTGCCCTTTTGGAAGCCTGCGTGCTGTCCCTCCCTCTGCGCCCCCTCCCCCGCCTCGTCTGCCCCACGAGGGGGCTGCTCTGTCATCCCCTTCCTGTTCCTTCAGTCCTCCTGCCCCATCCCCTTCTTCCTGCACTTCTCGCCTCCATCCAGAGGCTGGGCAGAGAGGTAAAAGACAAAGCTGAGAAAAACATTTTGTTAGCAGTTCTTTTGTAGAATTAAAGCACCTCTTTTATCTTCCTCAAATTCAGAAACACTTTAATTTTTAATACCGGCAGATCCGGCAGAACAGCCTGTTAATTTACAAATGAAAGAAAGTGAAAGTGTTAGTTGCTCAGTCATGTCCGACTCCTTGCGACCCCATGGACTGTAGCCCACTAGGTTCCTCTGTCTATAGAATTCTCCAGGCAAGAATACTGGAGTGAGTTGCCATTTCCTCCTCCAGAGGATCTTCCAAACCCAGGTCTCCTACATGGCAGGCGGATTCTTTACAGTGAGCCATCAGAGCCAGTCAGCCAGTCCCACGAGCTATGCTAGAGAGAGTGTCAGAAAGCCCAGCAAGGGCTCTGCTCTGACAGGTCAGAGAACCACCGACTCCTCTGCTCCTCATACCCTGGAGAACTGACTGTCATTGCTTCCTCTGATACACTGCTGACCTTCTTACGTTGCAGAGGATTCTGATTAACCTCTCTCATACTGGCTGTATGATACAGTTCAAGTAGCTTCTATACGAGAGTCACCTGGAATATGCCTCCTTGAAATAAGAATGCTCTGTGACTATAAAGACAACCCTAAGATGCAGTGGGGGTATGCTGATGAGTTATTTTTCTGAAGCCTGTGGTGTATGGACACAGACAAGCTGGACCACTTTTCTACCAGCTCTCCAGGTGTTTAGGGGCTTCCTGCCTTTGGAAGTTCTGCCTCATAAATCATTTCATGTGGTCCTCCAATGAACCAAGGTGATGACTCAGGGACAACCTTCATTTTTAGGGGATAAGTAAGGGCCCAGAGAGGTTATGAGAGGGGACTGGTCACCCTCCCTCTGGGCAGGTGCCGGGCCCAAGGAGTCTGGGACCAGGGTAAGACATATATAGACCGTGTGGAATGCAACGCAAGGAAGACCTCTGGAAGTTGACTGTGGTTTTACTTATGCTTCCAGGCTTATTATCACCAGACTGAACAGGATATGGGGTTGCCATTCCTTGGGAGCCTAATCCTCTAAACGCCTAGAAGTGGGCAGGTCAGGAGATGGCTTTGGCAGGAGCTGTGCCAAGATCAAGGGGGTGAGTGCTTTGGGAAGTGATTCACAAACAGATTCTACAGGGAGGTTGGGTATAACTCAGGGAGATTCTGGGAGGAAAACCCAAAGTTCATAGCAGCATGAGCCAGGAAAGGGAAGGAGGTGAGGGGCAGGTGGTGGCGTGCTTTAGAAGAATCGACTGAGTGTGCTGGTGAGTCCCCAGTGAAAAACAGAGCGGGGTCCTGAGCGGCTGGATGAAGGGCTCTCTTCTGGGACTCCGGGAGCAATGTCTACACTCCTATAGCTGTGGATGTATCTCTATCTCATGCCTGCCATACCCTGAGCTAACTTTCTCTTCTAGAAAGCTCCTTATGAAAACTAAAAAGCTTTTTTCTGCTACCTATTCATCTCTACTTATTAATAATATTAATGGTGTTCATCTCTGATCTCCACACTGGCTCAAATAAAGGTGATTTTAGACCTTCTGTACCTTGGTGTTATGGGTGAAAACCAACCCCCTCTGAAGAAAATACTCATGTGTCGCAAACGTCAACATTTTTACCCAAGTGGTTTCTTTCTATGCAGGAGGTTAAACCTGTACACTGTACCAGGCAAGCATATGTGAGTATGTGTGTGCACGTGTGTGCCTGTGTGTGTGTGTTTACAAGCAGATACAGAGAGCCACAGAAGTTTACCTGCATTCACAGGTACGCTGAGGACGATTCCAAGAGACATCAGAGTAGGATATGTAACAGCAATTCCAAAATTTAATACAATATTGAATGCTGAAATAAAGAATAAAAAGATAGGTGTTATGCATGACCAGCCCTGACTTTCCATCCTTTCTGGCCTATCCAACCCCAGCTTCTCTGAGGAGGCTGGAGTCTGGGGGTTTTGCTCTTTATTCTGACTCAGGGGACCTGGGTTCCTGCAAGGGCTCCAGGACTGGGGATTAAGGCCAAACATCCTGATTACTTAGGTCTCTTCTCTTCCCTGAGCTCTGAAGAAGAAGAAAGAAATTTTAAAAAACTAACCAGTGAAGAAGGCACTAGAAAAGAGGATGGAACTATCCTACTTATCTGACTAACTTTGCTTTTTTCTGCTGCTGGCAGTGATTCTGGGATGACTATGATTAGGAGCTTTGGGATGCACATTTTAGATAGAAATGGGTGAGGCTCCTCCTTGGGTGCTTCCCTGCCGAGGACCAGCCTTACAGCAATTACTGGTGATGAGGATGGTGATGATAATGAAGCAATGGTGATGATGACACTACTAGTGATAATATTTACTGAACATCATCAGGCAGTGTTCTAAGAGCTCTGTGTGGATTGTTAACCAACTCGAAGCTTGTACTGCTTGCTGCACGACAGGCCAATAATTGAAAGGTCAGTTTCTGGAGCAAGGAATAATAACTTTATTCATAAAGCTGGCAAACTGAGAAGATTGTGAGTTCACGTCCCAAAGAACCATCCAATCTGGGTTAGAATTCAGGCTCCTTTTATACTAAAAGGGGAGAGAGTAGAGTCAAACACTTCCTGGTTCCCATCAGTCTCCAGAGAGGATGTGTTAATTTCTTCCTCTCTACAGTCATTCACAAGCAGGTCTAGTCAGGTTATTTCCTGTGAGCTAAGCAAAGGTATTTTAGCTTAATGCACATTACTTGGGGAGTATTATGTATAATTTAAGCTTGTAGGTATCATCCTTTTAGTGATATTAGAATACAAAAGTTTCTTCCCTATTATAGTATTAATCTACCAATTTCTAACCAGCCCTATATTCAATGGAAGGACTGATGCTGAAGCTGAAGTCAATACTTTGGCCACCAGATGTGGAGAACCAGCTCACTGGAAAAGACCCTGATTCTGGGAAGGATGGAGGGCAGGAGAAGATGGGGGTGACAGAGGATGAGATGGTTGGATGGCATCACTGGCTCAATGGACATGAGTTTGCACAAACTCGGGGAGATAGTGAAGGACAGGGAAGCCTGGTGTGCTGCAGTCCATGGGGTCACAAAGAGTTGGACTGTCAGTCCTATAAGTAATGTACTATTATTACCCTTGGCCACCAGATTATTACCCTTGGCTGCACTGTTCAGAGCAGCCGTGACAATTCACCACCCCAGCGACCGAAGTCCTGGAATTAGAATTAGTGTCATCATTACACAGGCTTCCTTTGTGTGACACAATGACCCAGAAAACCATGGAGAACTTAAGGCTAATAATAGGCTTGGTTTTCTCCTTCAGGGCATGGGTTTCCGGATCCCACTGTCAGTCCCTGTTTTCTGCGGATTCTGGCAGGGTAGTCACCACTTACTCAATAAGAGGACTGAAAATCCACAAAGGTTTCCCCATGGAATGTCATCAAAAGAGCTCCAGTATTCCACTTTGGTAAAGTAGAGGATGACAGGAATACAGGTGATGAAGAGGATGTTAAACACACCCAGAATGGAAAGAAATAAGGCGGCTTCTCCAAACTTAGCACTGCCCAGGAGGAGTTTGAACAGGACCTGCCGGAGAGAGCAGAGGAGGGGTGACAGTTCGCCTCGGACTCCAACTTGCCACGGAGAAGCGAGTGCACTTGGTAAGCTGGGGCTGGACCCCGGGGCCCACGGCCATGTGATGGTAAATTCCACCTCACGTGGCCTTCAGTGAAGGGCAGTAGGATTCCTCCATGCTCAGTAGTGTGGCGATGGAGAGTTACTCCTCAGGTACACAGAGAGCATTTTCAGGAATCATGGGTTTTCACACCGCGCTTGAATCCTCTGTGCTGTATCCACGACACCACATCGCAGACTCATGGCATTGAAGATGAGAAAGGCACTTAAATTAGAAGTATCTGCCATGATTGAATGGGCTTCCAAGTGGTGCTAGTGGTAAAGAACCCGCCTGCCATGCAGGAGACCTAAGAGACCCGGGTTTGATCCCCAGGCTGGGAAGATCCCCCAGGAGGAGGGCATGGCAACCCACTCCAGTATTCATGCCTGGAGAATCCCATGGACAGAGGAGCCTGGAGGGCTGTGGTCCATAGGGTTGCAAAGAGTCAGACTTGATTGACGCAAGCCACAATTACACTTTCCTTTCAGGAACCTCTAACATTCATCCCTGAACAGTTTGAAAACCACTGCCCCACCCCGCAAAAAGGGATCTGGCTACAAAGACATTTCCTATAAACCAAATGGAGAGGTTTTACAACACTCACAGCTTACCTCTGCTCCAGTCCACCACCCACATTCCAGACATGGCATGGGGTTTCAGTGGAACACTCCCGATGGATTTCTTGCCCCTGTGTGTACACATCTCAGATGCATGAAAAGCCAGGAAAGGGACAAAGGTGGCTGGAGAAGGCGGGAAGCTGAGCTCCCAGGGGAAGCAGGCCCCGTCCAGCCTCCGAGTTTACTACATTGTTCACAGTTACAGAACTGATGGTCCAGTTTCAGCCTCTGCTCTCTGCTCCTCCTTCTTCCTCTTGCAGTCATTTCACATCTCTTTGGGGTATCTCTGGACATTTCTGGGCAGGAAGCATGCAAAGGGAAATGAAGTCAAGTCCTTTTACCCTTCTGCCCACCAGCCTGTCTGGATAAAGATCAGCCAGTGGAGGAGTTGGAAATGTAAGTCTAAATTCGTGGTGGATGGAGTATCTATCCATTCTGCTTTCCATTAGCATGCAGCTCATTGAAGAGAGCAGAGTATTTAAGTATTTTCTGTATTTGGACAGTGGCTCTGGAGTCACGAATGGGGCTAGACTATCACATCCTCTGGGTGAGATGTATTCCTCATGGGCTGTGTTTCTCTGAGGGCAAAGGGCAGGGAGCTGATGAAGGATAAGAAGGTACAGTTGGGATTTCCCTGGTGGTCCAGTGGTTAAGACTCCGAGCTTCCAATGCAGGGCGGGTTACAAGTTCGATCCCTGGTCAGGGAACTAAGATATCACAAGCCTCAGGCCAAGGCCAAAAAAAAAAAAAAAAGGTATAGTCATTTCATTTTACAAACGCATAAATGTGTTCCTCCCCATGCTGGAAAAGTTCCTTTTCTTAGAACTTTCTACAGTCGTTTATTTTCTCTGTCTGACTATCTGGATCCATAAAGGGCCATTAAAACTCAAAGCTAAAATGTAATTTTTCATTGAATCTTCCAGGTCAGTTTCCCAACATGGAGACCAGAAAATATTTGCATTCTTGACTAAGGATCCGAAGAGAAGGGGAGGCAAAGCGGGAGAGCAGCTGAGAAGTGTGATGGAGCAGAGAGGGTGAGAGATAAGTGTGGGGGAAATAACTGTCTTCTCGAGACATGCAGTTGGCACACACACACCTCCAGTGGTTCCCAGCATTTTGTCAAAAATATTTTATAATTCCATATGATAGTAATTGTGCTTGTATTTATTCAGTCTAAAGCAATACTTGAAACGCACATGGATTCATGTTGAGTCCTGGTGGCCTCAAAAACCATGTGATAAAAGATTTCAAAGCTGCAGGAGATATTCCAATTTTCATTTCCAATCTGACGGGAAATTATCTGACCAAACACAGAAGCAGGCAGTTAGGGCCCCTGATCCTTCTCTGTGCAGGGGTGCTAAGTCTCCTCAGACCTGTCAGACTTTTTGTGACCCCATGAAATGTAGCCTGCCAAGCTCCTCTGTCCATGGGATAAGGCAAGAATACTGGAGTGGGTTGCTACACCCTCCTCCAGGGGATCTTCCCCACCCAGGGATCGAACCCACGTCTTTCATATCTCCTGCACTGGCAGGCTGGTTCCTTATTACTACCATCACCCGGGAAGCCCAGTTCTCCCTTGTCGGACCAAACAAGGAAGTCACTCATTGAATTCAGTTGATCCACCTATCCTTCCACCCCTTTTATCCCAAATGCTGCAAATGTATGGCCATCGATGAAAAGGTCTGGAAAGCCAGAGCCAAGAGCTGCTGCACGTCTCCGGCACCGTCAGGCTCGCTGTGCCCGGTGCTCGTCTTCAAGCACCAGCTCCATCCAAGGTTCCCTCAAAGCACCGAGCCAGCCAGTCCAGGAGAGCCCAGAGGGCCCGCTCCCCGCGCCTACCTTGTAGAGGGCGGACATGGATGCCGAGCCCACCACCAGGGCTATGCCGATGACGGAGTGGCTGTGGAAGCCATCCGCGTAGGTCATCATCACGATCCCAGCGATGGCGAGGATGGCGGCCACGATCTGGGCGGAAGGAAGACACGGCGGTCAGAGCAGCGGCGGGGAATCCGAGCGGCCCCTACGTGCCACAGGGGTAGGAATGTCTGCGACGGTGCTGTGGAGGGAGGCAGGGCCCCCTTTCAGTCCTTCGGAGACCACGCAAAGGCTGCTCTCCTGTCTGAATGTTTGTCCCTGCTTGGAAGGGGGCACTCGGCAAAGCCTGGCGTGACCCAAGGACTGGAAGTGGTCGACGGCAAGGAGCAGAGCCGCCTCATGTCTGGGGAGGGCCGGCCATGTGACTCCTGGGGCCGCCGGAGAGGGTGGTCACAGGCGCAACGACAGGTTCTTCGGTCATGACTATGGCCTGTTCACCACCCCCTCTCAGTTCCTTCCCAACTTTCCGGAGGTGCCTGTCTGCTGCTGCTGCTGCTGCTAAGTCGCTTCAGTCATGTCCAACTCTGTGCGACCCCATAGACGGCAGCCCACCCGGGCTCCCCCATCCCTGGGATTCTCCAGGCAAGAATACTGGAGTGGGTTGCCATTTCCTTCTCCAGTGCCTCTCAGGGTCCTGCTTTTATGTATTACACATCTCAACAGTGACCACGACCACGGATCGTGGCCCTCTTTTACACACCAGCAGTAGAACCTTCTGGAAAGGCATGTGTCCCTGGCCCATCAGGGCTACATACAGTGTCTTAACCCTGGCCCTGCAGTTCCTTTCCTCAGCTACTGGAGGGCCCACCGCTCCAGCGAGCCCCCCTCACCCTCCCGCTCCCACTCCTGCCCCGGCTCCCAGCCCTGTTCTCCAAATTCCTCAGGTGGAATAAGGGCTCCAGGGATCTTTACACATTCCTGTTGTGCAAAATCAAATCGTCAGACTGCACAGGAGAGAAACTTGGGATAACATTTCCTAAAGGAGAAATGATATAGCACTGGGTAAGTACCCGTTCTAACCAGAGGTGGTCCTGGAACTACATAAAGGTCGCTGGGAGGCAAGTGGGAGGAGCTGCTGGAGGCAGAACAAACGTGGGCGGAGCAAGTTCTGACAACTGGATTTACTGGAGTTCTCCCTCTTACAGACTGTTCAAATGACCTCTGCTCTCTGCAAAAATATCGGGTGGCTAACATTTACTGAGTGATCAGGGATAAGTGTTTTCTGTGTACTTTCTCATTTAATCCTCAGACTAGGTAGATATTTCAATTTATTTCGTTTTATAGACATGGGCACTTAATCTCAGTAACTTGCTGAAAGTCATAGAGCTGGGATACACATTTCAGGTTTAAGTGCAAAGTCAGTGTTTCTATATATAAATAGAAAGTAGGATTCACCTCTGAAGCCATTGCCATTTCTACTCTGATATCTGAACTGAGGTTTCGTGCAGGGTTGAACCATGTTGTGTTTAGGTTGGTGAAAGGCACTGTGTCAGGGCTCAGCAGTTTGAGCTGCAGTGCATTCCCCAGGCAGTGTAAAGACACACGCGCCCTCACACAGGGGCCCCTGAGAGGGCAGGTGGTCATCCTTTCTTGGAGAAGTGCCAGCCCTGCTCTGTCTACCAGCTCTTTCTGGTTTCCTGCTTCACTTTTTATCACTCATCATCACGTAATGCGTATGTTTTATGTTCAAATGCTACATGTACTGTGTACGGCTCTTCATTGAGAAAGAAGAAGAGGTACAAGAGGAGTAAGGGACCTTCCCCACCAGGAGAACAGGGATAAGTGAAAAGCAGGCAGGGCGGGCTTTGCTCCAGAGGGCCTGCACAGTACAAAAATGCAGCACGGGGCAGCTGGACCTGGCTAGGCAGCTGGGTAAGCAGAGAACCAACTGGAAAACGAAGGAAATGGAGTGGGCGGGGAAGAACACAGCTCCACTCCGGGCGCCGTGGCACGTCTCCAAAGGCCCCTGAGTCTTTCCAAACATAAAGGTGAAATTCAAGGAAGTGAAGGGGAGCCAGGGTTATTCTTCCCTGAAGATTTAGAGGGCAGATTTCGGACCTCCTCATTCTCCTTTCTCTATTGATCAAATCCTAAAGAGCTAAACGCTTCCATCTGAGCTGTGCTGTGCAGAAGAGCTGAGGGGAGGGGCAAGAAATAGAGAGTGTGGGTGGCCGCTGGCTTCCCGGTCAACATTTGCCAAGTCCAGACCAGCGAGCTCATTCTGGCAGATGGCACTGCGGACAGTGCTCACGCCCCAGCTGCTCACATCCAGAGCCTCTCCTCTTGGAGGTCCTCTCCATGAGTCACAGGTTTAAGCAACTTGATTCCAGGGCATACTGTATGGGCATCGGCAGCTCCCTGGGACTCCCGACCCTGAACTTGGGCTCTGACCTCCATGCCAGAGGGGAAGCTGGTGGTTTTCCTTGCGTCTGATATCCCTGAAAGCAGAGCAGAGTTGAAACATACACTACGATCTCAGAGGAAGACCTGAGCATCCTTTCCCAAGCCTGAAATTCCTTTGACGATGCCAGATCTCTTTAAAAAAATAAGCGTGGAGTTCACACTTTGTACTCTAAAATATCTGGCTTTTGGTTTACATGTGGAAATGTTTCCCAGCCTATTTCCTGTTGTAAGAGGAACTCTCCAGTAAGGCTGGTCCTGCGTGTTCTGTGGTTTCACATAGTCATCTTCTAGATCCCAGCCTCCCTGGGGGAGAATGCTGAGTCTCAGGATGGAATAAAGTGGACATTCCTACTTCCCCTCACCCCTGCTTTCTCTTGGGGATCCAGACAAATGGCTGGCAGTGGCTTGAGATCAAGAGGAGGGGAACGGCCATCTCTACTCTGGGAAAAATGAGCCGGAGAAGAGGAAGAAGCATGGGTGTGGGAGACCCCGAGGCCAGCATGTTGCCGTTTAGCCTCTGGATGATGGTCTTGCCCGTGTGGTTATAGCCTGCCCCACCCCCAGCAGCTCCCTGATGCACCCGTACCCTCACGGGCACACTGCTCCCCATCAGACGTCAGGCCGAGAGGAAAGGGGCACCACGGAAGGCACGAGGCAGGGGCAGCCCTTGGGGGAGGCTGCATGCCTCTCCGACCAGCACTGCTTCCCACTCCCGCTAGAAATGTGATGGGCTGCATGCCCTCTGCCAAGCAGAGCCTCGTTTGTGGTGGGTTTTAGATTTGTACAGTTTGGAGAAGTTTAAAAAAGGGAAAGGACAGGCTAATTTTTACGGATATTTCTCTCAGCCCTCTCCCTCCCAAGTCCTGCACTGCCCTCACCGATGCCAAGAGAGTCTGGAGGAATTAGGAGACCCTCTAGATCACCCTGCTTGTTTCAGAGGCTGGGAAGGCGTCTGGGCCCTGAGCCCCCCACCCCACACTCCCCCACACTCTGTGTGCCCTGTGCCCTTCCCCAGCTGTGCTTGGGTGGTGGGGGACAGCCTCCCCAACAGAAGGTGGAGTAGAAGTCAGCACTAGGGGTTACCGTTCAGGGCTGGCACTGAACCAAAGGCTGCAAGGGGGCGAATTATGGAAAACATCAGCTGGGGTCAGACCGAGGTGGGGCTTGCTCTTGGAAAAGGTCCAGGCTCCCCAGGACCATGCTGCTGGGGGTTGAGTCCACTCGGATGACCCCTTGGCTGCCCTCCTTGCTGCATCTCCACTCCTCCTGGTTTGCACGCTTTAGCTGGAGTGGGTGGTTCTGAATAGCTGAGAATGCCATCTGCCCTCCCCTTTGAGATGTGGACTGGGGGTGGCATGGCCTTTATCCAGCTGCTGACCACAGCTGGGTGGCCTCTGGCTTAGGAGGGGCCATCTCTCCTACCTCCAGAATTCTACTTGCTCTCATTCTCCCGCTGCTTTTGCTGCATCCAACTGCCTTCCTAAGTGTCTGTCAGCCTCTGACACTATCACCCAAAGAAGTGGGCTGGTCCATCAAACCCCTCTACTTGAGAAGGAATAAGAAGAATAACAACAGTGAGAGAAGATAACATTTATGGGGTTTCATGTGTCAGGCATGCATCACTTTATTTTATTCTTACAACTATTCTATAAGATGAGTACTAACATTCTATTTTATTTTTTGGCCTCCCTCCATGCATGTGGGTTCCTAGTACCCTGACCAGGGATTGAACTTGTACCCCCTGCATTGGAAGGGTGGAGTCTTAACCACCAGACTACCAAGGAAGTTGCCAACAACTTTAAAATGAGGTCATTATGGCTCAGAGACGTTAAGTAACTAGCTTAACATTCAACAGCTTATGAGAGTGGACCCAAACCCTTGTCCCTCAACTCTAGGATTTAGCACCTCCTTGTTATGTTATGACCCCTGAGCCTGGAGAGCCAGGACACATGTGAAAGCAGAGTCACGGGGTGACATGGGGGCCAGATTGGGCTCCTCTCAAACACTAGCCTCTGATGCCATGTGTGGCCACAACCTGCCCAGCATTTGAAGATGAACATTTGCTCTGCCTGGTCTGTCCGCCTGACACAGACCTGCTGCTGTTTTCCAGGAACCACAAACTCTGTGGTCTCAGTCACGACCTTAATAACGCAGGCCCTCTATGTGGCCTGCTCCACAAACATCTGTTCTCTGTGTCTGGGTGACTCTCAGCCCAGTGTGCTCAGCCATCAGGATGGAAATGAGTGTCCGTTCCCTTCAGTCTCTGGCGACGACCCAGCAGGTGGTGGGCAGCTAACCTAGCAGTCCGAGAGAAGTCTCAGAGAAGCGTGCGTGTTAAGCCTCATCCTGGGCTCAAATCTCCATCTGTTTCCCCAGGGTGACCCCTGTCACTCTGCCCAGCTGCTGGTACCTTACATATTGTTTTCAAGCTCTCTGAACTCCTGACGATAAGAAGAGGGTGCCCCACCTTGGCTTGGAGTGGGACAATCTTAGAGGACATGTCACTTCTAGGAGGGGTGACGATTATCAGAGAGACTTAGAACTGCATGGTGCTTTACAGGTTGGTAAATTCCATCCCCAACACCGGCTCCTGGGTCTTTCTTTCAGTGCTGGCCTCGTGCCGAAGGCCTCGATATGAAAATCTGCTCAGTCCGCAGTGGTCAGTGCAGACCAAGCAAGTGGCCAGGATGGCAGGACCGAATCACAGCTCAGGGATGTGAGGGGATCTTGCATAGCAATGAGATAGAGATCTGGGTGTGTCACTCTGTTCTCTGTGAGTCAGCATTTTCACACCTCCTTCTCTTAACCTCAAAAACATTTTCTTCTGCACGATGCACAATGAACCTTGCAGCCTCTTTCCCCAGTAATGTCCCCATCCAGAATCTGCCTTGGACTTTTACAGGCACGCCCTGAGAGTGCTCCACCATGCATTTTCTTGGCTCTTGGCCTCAAAAGAAAGCCACCATGGGCCCCAGCACATCTGAATCTTCAGTATCCAGTCAGGCAGGCTGTTGGACAGATTGCTGCTGGCTGTACCTCTTGTGGAGATGTATTCTATAGTTTATTTGCTCAAAGCTTTTCTGGGTGGTAGCACAGTGAGCTGAGTTCTTATTCCAAAATTAACACGAAGCCTCAAAACAAATTTTCCCCCTACTGCAAGCTAAAAATACAACTCAGCAGTTGACTCACGTCCCCACTGCTGTTTGAGTAACTAGGTGGGCGTGAAGCCACCATGAAGGTGATGTCATTGTTCCCAGGACAGTGAGCCAAGGACACAAGCAGAGAGCCTGGAATCTGCCCCTTTGCTAGGTGCCAGCGGGGTTCCCTTAATGGGACTGCTGTCCAAAAGGACTCAGCTTCCTGGCCTTCCTATATGTTCTGAGGGTGCAGGAAGGAGTAAGTGATGCCTTCTGACTACCAGAGATCTAGCCTGCTCAAATCCTTTCTGTCCCTGTTTGTGACCAAGTGATAGTGCGGCAGTGGTAGCCTCTGGCCACCAGAGGGCGACAAGCAGAAGGCAACAGGATTCTGTCCCAAGGCCTGCCTGCTCAGTTCCTTAGTCCTGTCTGACTGCAACCCCATGGACTGTAGCCTGCCAGGCTCCTCTACCCATGAAATTGTCCAGACAAGAATACTGGAGTGGGTTGCCATTTTCCAAGGCTACATGTCGCCTATTCCTTTCTTTTTATTTATTTATTTAAAAATTTATTTATTTATTTATTTATTTTTTATTTTACTTTACAATTCTGTATTGGTTTTGCCATACATTGACATGAATCCACCACGGGTGTACATGCATTCCAATCCTGGGTGGACTCCTCTATCTGTAGGCTCATGTTTCATACCAGATTTATCATATTTCACATAATTGTTCTAAAATATGACTAGCTAAGTTTGACTCTATTTTAAGGGAATTTACTCAGTCTCAGAGGTGACAATGAGAGGTAATTCAGGGGGTATCATTTCATTCTCCCTTCCTCTGGGGTTAAAGCAAGTGAAACTGTCCCTCCAAAATTTGAACTGAGCTTTAGTGGGTCTTAAGCGTGTTCAGAATTTGAACTGGGCCTCCCTGGTGGCTCACTTGGTAAAGAACCCACCTGCAATGCAGGAGACCTGGGTTTGATCCCTGGGTGGGGAAGATACCCTGGAGGAAGGCATGGCAACCCATTCCAGTATCCTTGCCTGGAGAATCCCCAGGAACAGAGGAGCCTGGCAGGCTACAGTCCATGGGGTCGCAAAGAGTCAGACACGACTAAGCAACTTTCACTCTCTAAGTGTGTCTGGCCCACTTGGGCATTGAACGCAGCGTCCAGATAAATGGCCCACCAAGAGGGCACGTCCATGTGGATGAGGACATTGAGTTTTAGATATCAGTGTTATGGCAGTGTTAGCTGAGGGCTCTGGGCTGCAGGGACTATGAGAGGCAGGCTGAATACACCACCCCTTCCCTAAGGGGGGACCCCAACCGGCACACACTTTAGGGAATGCTTGTTGAAATGCTTGAAATGAAAGGTGCTTTAATGAATGCTTGTCTAGAATGGTTCGCAAGCAAGAAGGTTTGCAAGGCACCCCAAGAGCCTGGCCCTTGGCTGGGCTCCTTTTCTGCTGCAAATCAGAAGGAGAGTGGTTAGCAGCTTAGGCTGAACGGTCCAGCACATGGAGATAAGCAAGCCGATGGGCAGGTTTTGGCTGGCATGACTGAGTGAGGGAGGAAGACAGAGAATAAGGAACTTACCCTCACTCCCATGAACCTGTCCCTGAGAACGATCCATGAGAGCAAGAACACAAAAGCTTTGTTGCAGCAGAACAATACGGAGACATCCGTAGTGTTTATTTTCTTTATTGCATGTAAGTACAGGTAGTTTGTGAGAGTCCAAAGAACACCAAAGGGTGCTGCCTTGGTAAAAAACACCTTCAAAGTCAAGCCATTGTCTCCAAAAAATCGACAGCACTCCCTAAAACAAGGAAAGAGAGGCAGTGTTATTATCTTCTTGGTTTGAGACAGATCATTTTTATCCCCCTCTACCCAGTTTTTTTCTGTTTGTTTTTAGCAGATGCAGTAACGTCCTCCTACCAAAGCCCTTCAATCTAGTCCACTGAAGAAAGCACTGCATGAGGCTCTCAGCACCGGGATTGGCCACTGTGGTTTATTCCTTTGGTCCGTGGTGGGTATGGAATGGTTGGTTTCGGAGAAGGTCATGGTGGGTCCATTTGATCTGAAGAAGCCCCAGTTCCACGGTGATCACCTAAGGGATTCTGCTACTTGGTTAGTAAAAGAAGGAAGTCTCTAGACCAGGACGTCTCTAGGCCTTTCTTCTCAGGGGCCTGGACACTCAAAGAGAAGCCCCAAAACATATTTTTTAAAAATTTGCCTCCAAAAAAAAAAAAAAAAAAAAAAAAAAAAAAATTTGCCTCCAAATGAAGTTGTCTCTGGGATCAGGCAGTGGCATTCATTTCTTGGGCACATCTAATACATTTTGACTATTTTATCAATGGTGTTAACTGTACATTTTCTCCATGAGGGCCTTTTTAGCTGGTCATTTCACATGTGGAAGGTCCTGTCCCCACGTCATCTGAGAGGTGATCACAAGAAGGATGAGCAGATCCAAGAGCTCAGCGGCTTAAGAGAGAAGGAGCTGAGGAAACACCTGCAGACAAATGTTTTCCAACATCACCTTTCCAGAATCTAGCAGAAGGATCACTGGTATTTGAAAAACTGCCTGAGGAAAAGAAAGCCAACCTTGCTCAGGCAGAAGAGGATGGAGGGGAGGAGGTGGAGGGGCAGAGGGTGTGACCAGAGGACTAAGTGGCTGGCTCTGCAGACAGCTGCCCGCTGCCCTGCCCAGGAGCGGAAAGTATCATTCTGCTGGGCTGGATGAGCCAGGCCAAGGAGAGGGACGTGAGAGGACATGCCGCCATAGCCGTCACAGCCCGAGCTCACAGCAGGGCCCAGTGTGGCCCAGACACCAGCAAGTGAGCAGGGGAGAAAAGAAGGAACTAGAACAAGTCAAATACACCAATGTGGAGAACAGCCACAGCCCAAGCCACCTATTAATAATATGAAAATGCCACAATCAAGGAGAAAAATGAAAACAGGAGTCAAAGGGGATTGGCTGCAATTGTAAATTTAATTTGATTGTTCTCTCCATCAATCTAAAATGCAACTTGCCTTTGTTCATTACATCCATAGAAGAAACAGAAAACTCATCGCTGTTTGCTGAACTCTATGCTGCTTCTAAACCAGCAACAGGCAAAACAGTCAAATCACTAAATTTACCAAGAAACTGATTCAACTGAATTGACTCCATTTTGGCTTTCTATGAATGGATCTTTCATCTAACTGACTTGATATTTCTGTTTGCCCTTTAATTTTCATACAATAGTTCAGTTGCACTTTCCATGCACTTTTCTCCAGCCCCTATTTGCAAAAGAGTCTTCCCTTCTTTCCAGAGCAGAGCAAGGAAAGATAAGAAGGCCTTCTTCAATGAACAATGCAAAGAAATAGAAGAAAACAACAGAATGGGAAAGACTAGAGATCTCTTCAAGAAAATTAGAGATACCAAGGGAATATTCCATGCAAGAATGGGCACAATACAGAGCAGAAATGGTAAGGACCTAACAGAGGCAGAAGAGGTTAAGAAGAGATGGCGGGAATACACAGAACTATACAAAAAAGATCTTAATAACCCAGAGAACTATGATGGTGTGGTCACTCACCTAGAGCCAGCCAGACATTCTGGAGTTCAAAGTCAAGTGGGCCTCAGGAAACATCACTACAGACAAAGCCAGTGGAGGTGATGGTAATTCCAGCTGAGCTATTTCAAATCCTAAAAGATGATGCGTTCAAGTGCTGCACTCAATATGCCAGCAAATTTGGAAAACTTAGCAGTGACCACAGGACTGGAAAAGTCAGTTTTCATTCCAATTCCAAAGAAAGGCAGTGACAAAGAATGTTCAAATTACTGGACAGTTGGGCTCATTTCACATGCTAGTAAGGTTATGCTCAAAATCCTTCAAGCTAGCCTTCAGCAGAATATGAAAAGAGAACTTCCAGATGTACAAGCTGGGTTTAGAAAAGGCAGAGAAACCAGAGATCAAATTGCCAACATCCATTGGATTACAGAGAAAGCAAGGGAATTTCAGGAAAACATCTGCTTCATTCATTATGCTAAATAAAGCCTTTGACTGTGTGGATCATAATAAACTGTGGGAAATTTTTAAACAGATGGGAATACCAGACCACCTTACCTGTCTCTTGAGAAACGGGTATGCAGGTCAAGAGGCAACAGTTAGAACCAGACATAGAACAACAGACTGGTTCCAAATTGGGAAAGGAGTACGTCAAGGCTGTATCAGTTCAGTTCAGTCACTCAGCTGTGTCCGACTCTTTGTGACCCCATGAATCACAGCACGCCAGGCCTCCCTGTCCATCACCAACTCCCGGAGTTCACACAAACTCATGTCCATCGAGTCGGTGATGCCATCCAGCCATCTCATCCTCTGTCGTCCCCTTCTCCTCCTGCCCCTAATCCCTCCCAGCAGCAGTGTCTTTTCCAAAGTCAACTCTTCACATGAGGTGGCCAAAGTGTTGGAATTTCAGCTTCAGCATCAGTCCTTTCAATGAACACCCAGGAATGATCTCCTTTAGGATGGACTGGTTGGATCTCCTTGAAGTCCAAGGGACTCTCAAGAGTCTTCTCCAACACCACAATTCAAAAGCATCAATTCTTTGGCGCTCAGCTTTCTTCACAGTCCAACTCTCACATCCATACATGACCACAGGAAAAACCATAGCCTTGACTAGACGGACCTTTGTTGGCAGAGTAATGTCTCTGCTTTTTAATTTGCTGTCTAGGTTGGTCATAACTTTCCTTCCAAGGAGTAAGCGTCTTTTAATTTCATGGCTGCAGTCACCATCTGCAGTGATTTTGGAGCCCCCCAAAATAAAGTCTGACACTGTTTCCACTGTTTCCCCATCTATTTCCCGTGAAGTGATGGGACCAGATGCTATGATCTTAGTTTTCTGAATGTTGAGCTTTAGGCCAACTTTTTCACTCTCCACTTTCACTTTCATCAAGAGGCTTTTTAGTTCCTCTTCATTTTCTGCCATAAGGGTGGTGTCATCTGCATATCTGAGGTTATTGAGATTTCTCCCATATTGTCACCCTATTTATTTAACTTATATGCAGAGTACATTATGCGAAATGCTGGACTTCATAAAGCACAAGTTGGAATCAAGACTGCTGGGAGAAATATCAAACACTTCAGATATGCAGATGACACCACCCTTATGGCAGAAAGTGAACAGGAACTAAAGAGCCTCTTGATAAGGGTGAAAGAGGAGAGTTAAAAAGCTGGCTTAAAACTCAACATTCAAAAAACTAAGATCATGGCATCCAGTTCCATCACTTCATGAAAAATAAAAGGGGAAAAAGTGGAATCAGTGACAGATTTTATTTTCTTGGGCTCCAAAATCACTGCAGACGGTGACTGCAGCCATGAAATTAAAAGACCTTTGTTTCTTGAAAGGAAACCTATGACAAAAAGCAAAGATATCACTCTGCTGACAAAGATCTATATAATCAAAACTATGGCTTTTCCAGTAGTCTTGTACCAATGTGAGTGTTGGACCATGAAGGAGGCTGAGCGCCGAAGAATTGATGCTTTTGAACTGAGGTGCTGGAGAAGACTCTTGAGGGTCCCTTGCACTGCAAGGAGATAAACCAGTCAATTCTAAAGGAAATCAACGTGAAGATTCATTGGAAGGACTGATGCTGAAGCTGAAGCACCAGTACTTTGGCTACCTGATGCAAAGAGTTGACTCATTGAAAAAGACTCTGATGCTGAGAAAGACTGAAGGCAAAAGGAGAAGAGGATGGCAGAGGATGAGATGGGTTAGATAGCATCACCAACTCAATGGACATGAATATGAGCAAACTCCAGGAGATAGTGAAGGACAGGGAAGCCTGGTGTGAGGTAGGCATGGGAGTGCCCAGAGTTGGACATGACTGAGAGATTGAACAACCACCTCCTTTTTTCAGGGATGGTGACCAGGGCTAGCTTCCTTCATGTTTGTGATCATGAAGGCTCACAAAACAGTGATTATCAGTCCCTTGAGTATGATCAGTAGGAAAGACAAGTACTTAATGTCATTTATATCAGTGGGCTTCCCAGGTGGCACACTGGTAAAGAATCTGCCTCCTAACACAGGAGATTCAAGAGTTGCTGGTTTGATCCCTGGGTCAGGAAGATCCCCTGGAATAGGAAATGGCAACCCATTCCAATATTCTTGCCTGGGAAATTCTATAGTCAGAGGAGCCTGGTGAGATACAGTCCATGGGGTTGCCAAGAGTTGGACACAACTGAGCACACACACCTTGAAATTAAACGTAGAGGTTAGCTTTCCAAAGGGAATGTAACACAAGGAGGACTTCCAAGTTTCCCCTGAATATTATAAAAAATGATTCATGTTGTGGCAGGGGGCCATACAAAGTCAACTCAGATATCTCCTCTCTGAGAATCGATGTTTGGCTCATCCGAAGTGCAATGGCTGTCTAAGTGGCAGATGGGGAACAAGTATGGCTGGGTAATGAACAGTGCAGGTTGCCAATCGGAAGTAGGGAGGAGAGAATGCCCAGATGGCATGTTGGTAAAGAATCTGCCTGCTAATGCCGGAGGTGCAAGAGATGCCAGTTCGATCCCTGGGTTGGGAAGATTCCCTGGAGTAGGAAACAGCAACCCACTCCAGTATTCTTGCCAGGAAAATCCCAAGGACAGAGAAGACTTCTGGGCTACAGTCAATGGAGTTGCAAAGAGTCAGACATGACTAAGCACACACTCAGAGTGGGACTACATCCCAGAGATGGAAAAGGCATGATTTCTAGGCCAAGCATAGCTCTGTTGGCCCTTTGAGGATTCATGGTCGGGGGATTACAGATCAGGTGGGTAGATTTTGGTTCTAATGAGCCTAAGATGATTGGCCCCTGAGTCAGTAAACTTGAGTTGTTTTCAGATCAAAGACTATGTACTAAGCCATGTCAGCTGGCTTGGGTATATGACCCACATACACCCTTGATAGGAAAGGGACCCAAGACAGATGATGAGCACAAATCCATTTCTGCCAAAGACCTCTTCTTGGTACACCAAGAATAGAGGATAGTAGACACTCTCTTGACTGCTTCCACTTGGCTGACACAACAGTCTAACACCATTCATTCCTGGCAGGACAAAGGCCTGAAGCTGGCAAGTTACCCCCTAGCACACCCAAGCCCTTCAGGTCCTACCACCCTGAATCATGTTGGGAAAGATTTCAGTGTGTTTGCTTCCAATCCTGCTTGTGTCCATTGTTCTTGGTTGTTTCAAGTGCATAATTCAATTAAATATTTCCTAAATCAATGAAGCATGACTGAGAAAAGAAAGTTGTGCTTTGCCTTTGAAATTTATGTTGAGAGCTTCAGGGAACACTTAATAAAAGGAACTCACTAAAATATCACTGCTGAATTATGTGTAGCGGAAACAACATTCAGAAAACTAAGATCATGGCATCTGGTCCCATCACTTCATGGCAAATAGATAGGGAAGCAGTGACTGACTTCATTTTTTTGGGCTCCAAAATCACTGCAGATGGTGACTGTAGCCATGAAATTAAAAGGTGCTTACTCCTAAGTTATGACCAACCTAGACAGCATATTAAAAAGCAGAGACATTACTTTGTCAACAAAGGTCTGTCTAGTCAAAGCTATGGTTTTTCCAGTGGTCATGTATGGATGTGAGAGTTGGACTATAAAGAAAGCTGAGTGCAGAAGAATTGATGCTTTTGACCTGTGGTGTTGGAGAAGACTCTTGAGAGTCCCTTGGACTGCAAGGAGATCCAACCAGTCCATTCTAAAGGAGATCAGTCCTGGGTATTCATTGAAAGGACTGATGTTAAAGCCAAAACTCCAGTATTTTGGCCATCTGATGCGAAGAGCTGACTCATCTGAAAAGACCCTGATATTGGGAAAGATTGAAGGTGGGAGGAGAAGGGGACGACAGAGGATGAGATGGCTAGATGGCATCACCGACTCATTGGACATGAGTTTGGGTAAACTCTGGGAGTTGGTGATGGACAGGGAGGCCTGGCATGCTGCAGTCCATGGGGTCGCAAAGAGTTGGACATGACTGAGCAACTGAACTGAACTGAAACACCGTGAAAGACAGGGAAAGCTATAAAAATCTGTAAGTTCTATACTTACATAATTTTAAAAATACTTATGTTCTTGGTGCTCTCGAAAGAACTCTCACTGGGATGGGTTGGTTTGGTGGGATAAGGATGGCTTATCATTTAGTTCAAATCAATAAGCACCTGTTTATCACTTGTTATAGTCACAATTCTAGACAAGGCACTGTAGCTGATGCAAAACAAGTAAATAGTCCCTCTTTCTGAAAGATTACGGTAAAATTGGGGAGATAAGACTGATTCCCAAAAGGAAGTAATGCAAGTTTAAATAAAATTACCTATTAAGTAGTTTGGAATATAATAGTGCTATAGAATTCCTATCTAGTGGCAAGAGTTGGACTGATTGGAGAAGGTCTAATAAAAGATAAGGTTTTGAGTTGAACCTTGAAGGATAGTTGACATTCCAGGTGGTTCAGTGATCATGAATCTGTCTACCAAGCGGGAGATGTAGGTTTGATCCCTGGGCCGGGAAGAGCCCCTGGATTAGGATTTCCTACTCCAGTATTCTTTCCTGGGAAATCCCATGCATAGAAAAGCCTGGAAGGCTATAGTCCAGGGAGTCACAAAGAGCTGGACATGACTTAGCAACTAAATAACAGCAACAACAAAATTGAAGGATAGTTCGGGTTAGGGAGGTGGTAACATCCTTAGAGAAGAGAAGAAATTGCATCCATGACACAATAATAAATGGTTATAAAAATGGCAGTAATTTTTCAAATTAAATATAGAGTAGCCACATTTAAAAAATTAACAGAAGGGTTAGAATATAAAGTTGATTAATCTCAAGGAGGGGGAGAGAGTGAGAGAGAAAAACAAAGAAAAAAAAAGATAAAATGAGAAGGTCAAGCTAGAAGGTCTAATATTGAACTGAAAAGAACATTAGAAAGAGAAAATGGAAGAAATGAAATGGAGGAAATTACATAATAAATAATTCAAGAAAGTTTTTGGAACTATAGGATGTGAGTCTTCCTAATGAAAAGGCTGATCAACTACCAAGCAAAATGAATGGAAAACCACGACAAGGCATATACTCACGGCAAAAAAGGGATAAAGATAAGACTTAAGTCTCCCTAGAGAAATAAAACTGGCCAAAGGATGTGCTCAGTTGCTCAGTCATGTCTGACTCTTTGAGACCCCATGGACTGTAGCCCACCAGGCTCCTCTGTTCATGGAATTTTCTAGGCAAGAATACTGGAGTGGGTTGCCATTTCCTTCTCCAGGGGATCTTCCAGACCCAGGGATAGAACCAAAGTCTCTTGTGTCTCCTGCACTGGGAGGTGGATTCTTTACCACTGTGCCTCCTGGGAAGCCCATATGCCTGAAACTAATACAGCATTCCAGAATACTGGAGTGGGTAGCTGTTCCCTTCTCCAGGAGATCTTTCCAACCCAGGGATAGAACCCAGGTCTTCCACATTGAAGGTGAATTCTTTACCAGCTGAGCCACAAGGGAAGCCCAAGAATACTGGAGTGGGTAGCCTATCCCTTCTCTAGGGGAACTTCTCAACCCAGGAATTGAACCGGGGTCTCCTGCATTAAAGGAGGATTCGTTACCAACTGAGCTATCAGGGAAGCCCTGGGGCTAAAGGATAGGAAATCATAATAGCATCAGACATCTCAACAATAAAAACAGAAGCCAGGCAATAGTGGCCTTAACAATTTTTCAAGGAAAATATTTTTCAAGTCAGAAGTCTAAAATCAGCCAACCATCTATCCATCAAATGTGAGAGTGAAATAGACATATCCTCAGTTGGGCAGTGCTCGAAACACAGTCTCGCAAGCTACAGGAGGATGGGTTACATTAAAACCAGGGTGCAAACCAAGCAAGAGGAAGACAGGGCAGCCGGGGACAGGCTCCAACACAGGCAGGACTGGGCACTGGTCCTGGGATGGCAGACCAGGGAGACACAGAGGCCCTGGGAGGGGAGGCTCCTCGTTCAATCAGCACAGGGAACACGCTGACAGGTTTTTGAGGTGGTGGATCATTTTCAAAAAATAGCAAGCATTAATGGAAATCAAGGTAAAGGCAACAAAAAGAGGCAAATACTGCTGGCAGGAGAAACGGGAGTTCCTGGTAAAAGGAGACAGTCGATGAGTTAAATTTGCCCACTTATAATCAGCCAAAAACTGGGATAGCATTACGAGAGAACAGACTCAGGTGAAGAGGGCATGGGGTCTAACAGAAATCAGTGCATCTAATGATCATAAATATCCATAAGAACTGGGAGTGACTGAGAGTGAGCAGGTGTGGAGCAGGAGTTGTTATTTTTATGATAATTCTTTTACTGTTATTTTGCTTTTCCAAGATATGTACATATATCAGTATTAAGTTGCTAAAAAATAAAAACTGTTTGAAAACACATGAGAGGTTGCTGTGGCTGAAGCTGCCCCGATGAGTGCCCTGAGACAGCTTTGAGGGGTGCAGTTTGAAAACCATAGATAGAGGGAAAACCTACCCTATTCTTTGACTGAACTCAGAAAATTTAGAGCTCCTCAAGAGTGCTGAACGAGGATGGGTACTCCTTTACCATCAGGGACAAGATCCTCACGGATGACGTAAAGCCTGGTTGAAGGCAGGGCACACGTATCACTTTTGAGAAGGAAGGGGACCAGAATCCCAACATCATCTCAGCTGACATCATCTTCATCATAAAGGAGAAACTGCACCCTTGCTTCCACAGGGAGAACGACAACCTCTTCTTTGTGATGTCCATCTCCTTGAGCAAGGCTCTGACCCACTACTCCAAGGAGGTGAAGACCCTAGACGACTCTCTGCTCAACATCCCCACCAGTAACACTGTCCACCCCAAGGACTACAAGAAGGTGCCAGGTAAGGAGATGGTGTTGCCAGAGAACCCCATCAAGAAGGGGGATGTCTTCATTTTCTGCACCAGCCAGTTCCCTACCTGTCTCACACCCCAGCAGAAGGAGATGCTATGCCAGGCAATGCTGACATGACTCTGGTAGGCTGGGGCCTGGAGCAGGGGAGGTGAAGGCCAGCTGGGCCTGACCAGCTCAGCCTCAGGGTGTGCGGTGGAGCCAGCCCACTGCACAGACATGACATGAGGATGGGATGGCATGGAACTTTTAAACTGACACAATGACGTTTTTGTTTTTGTTCAGTTGCTAAGTCATGCTCGACTCTGCGACCTCACGGACTGCAGCATGCCAGGCCTCTCTGTCCCTTTATATTTAAGGAAATAAAGTGGTTTTTTTTTTTTTTTTTTTTCTTTTTAAAAAAAGATGCTCTAACTCAGACAGATTAAGTGATGCTCTCAAGTTCAAGTTTGACTGAACTGCAGCCTGGGCTCACTCTTCAGTGAACACTCCCAGTGACCCCCTTTCTCTTCTGGATCCTTTCCATCACCATTAAACATGTCTAAGCCTCACCAAGCTTAATACTAACAAAATGCTCGCCCCCACCCAAAGCAAGAGCGAGCATCTCATCAACCCCTTTTCCTCTCTCCAGCCCTCTTTCAGAGCCAAGCTTTTAGAAGAGTCCTGGCACTCACGTCCCCCGTGACCACCTCTCTCACCCTCACCTCACCCTGATTCAATGTCTGCTCCCACCACTCACCCAAACCCCTAGATCAGTTACCAGTGACCTTCTGTTGTTAAATCCAATAGGCACTTTCAGGTCTCGATCTTACTTTTGGAAACCATCACTGACTGTTCCTCCCTGAAACACCCTTTTTGACTTCCAACTCAGCACACTCCTCTGGGCTTCCTCCCACCTATCCACACCCTCCCAAGGCATCCTTGGTATCTTCCAGGGTTCTCTTCTAGTCCACTCTCTTATTACCGTGCAAACAATGACTGAGGCAATCTCATCTACAATCAAGGTTTCAAAGGCCAGCCAGTCACTGTCTAGTGAAGAAACTTCTCCAATCTGGTACCATCCTCATTCTGGACACCAGAAACTGAATATTCAGCCTTTCCTAATGAATGCCCCATCTTTCCCCTCAATGCTCAATCACCATAGTCAGTTCAGTTCAGTCGCTTAGTCGTGTCCAACTCTTTGAAAACCCAAGGACTGCATCACTCCAGGCCTCCCTGTCCATCACAAACTCCCGGAGCTTGCTCAAACTCATGTCCATCACATCGGTGATGCCATCCAACCATCTCATCCTCTGTTATCTCCTTCTTCTTCCCCCTTCAATCTTTCCCCAAATCAGGGTCTTTTCAAATGAGTCGGTGCTTCGCATCAGGTGGCCCAAGTATTGGAGTTTCAGCTTCAGCATCAGTCCTTTCAATGAATATTCAGGACTGATTTCCTTTAGGATGGACTGGTTGGATCTTCTTGAAGTCCAAGGGACTCTCAAGAGTCTTCTCCAACACCACACCACAGTTCAAAAGCATCAATTCTTCAGTGCTCTGTTTTCTTTACAGTCCAACTCTCACATCCATACATGACTACTGGAAAAACCATAGCTTTGACTAGACAGACCATTGTTGGTAAAGTAATGTCTCTGCTTTTTAATATGCTGTCTAGGTTGGTCAGAGCTTTTCTCCCAAGGAGCAAGCATCTTTTAATTTCCTGGCTGAAGTCACCATCTGCAGTGATTTTGGAGCCCCCCAAAATAAAGTCTGTCACTGTTTCCATTGTTTCCCTATCTATTTGCCATGAAGTGATGGGACCGGATGCCATGATCTTAGTTTTCTGAATGTTGAGTTTTAAGCCAACTTTTTCACTCTCCTCTTTCACTTTCATCATGAGGCTCTTTAGTTCTTCTTCACTTTCTGCCATAAGGGTGGTGTCATCTGCATATCTGAGGTTATTGATATTTTTCCTGGCAATCTTGATTCCAGCTTTTGCTTCATCCAGCCCAGCATTTCACATGATGTACTCTGCATAGAAGTTAAATAAGCAGGGTGACAATATACAGCCTTGATGTACTCCTTTCCTGGTTTGGAATCCATCTGTTGTCCTATGTTCAATTCTAACTCTTGCTTCTTGACCTGCATACAGATTTCTCAGGAGGCAGGTCAGGTGGTCTGGTATTCCCATATCTTTAAAAATTTTCCACAGTTTATTATGATCCACACAGTCAAAAGCTTTGATGTAGTCAATAAAGCAAAAGTAGATGTTTTTCTGGTTGGCAATTTGATCTCTTGTTCCTCTGCCTTTTCTAAATCCAGCTTGAACATACTGTTAAAGCCTAGCTTGGAAAATTTTGAGCATTACTTTGCTAGCTTGTGAGATGAGTGTAATTGTACGGTAGTTTTAACATTCTTTGGCATTGCCTTTCTTTGGGATTGGAATGAAAATTGACCTTTTCCGGTCCTATGGCCACTGCTGAGTTTTCCAAATTTGCTGGCATATTGAGTGCAGCACTTTCACAGCATCATCTTTCAGGCTTTGAAATAGCTCAACTGGAATTCCATCACCTCCACTAGCTTTGTTCATAGTGATGCTTCCTAAGGCCCACTTGACTTCCCATTCCAGGATGTCTGGCTCTAGGTAAGTGACCACACCATCATGGTTATCTAGGTCATAAAGATCTTTTTTGTACAGTTTTTCTGTGTATTCTTGCCCCATTTCTTAATATCTTCTGCTTCTGTCAGGTCCCTACCATTTCTGTCCTTTATTGTGCTCATCTTTGCATGAAATGTTCCCTTGGTATCTCTAAGTTTCTTGAAGAGATTGCTAGACTTTTCCATTGTATGGTTTTCATTTATTTATTTGCATTGATTGCTGAGGAAGGCTTTGTTATCTCTCCTTGCTATTTTTTGGAACTCTGCATTCAAATGGGCATTTCTTTTCTCCTGTGCCTTTCATTTCTCTTCTTTTCTCAGCTATTTCTAAGACCTTCTCAGACAACCATTTTGCCTTTTTGCATTTCCTTTTTGGGGGGATGGTCTTGATTACTGCCTTCTGTACAATGTCACGAACCTCTGTCCATAGTTCTTCAGGTACTCTTATCAGATCTAATCCCTTGAATCTGTTTGTCACTTCCACTGTATAATCACCATAAAGAAAGTGAAAGTGAAAGAAAGTGAAGTCGCTAGGTCATGTCTGACTCTTTGCGATCCTGGGGACTGCAGCCCGCCAGGCTCCTCTGTCCATGGGATTCTCCAGGCAAGAATACTGAAATGGGTTGCCATTTCCTTCTCCAGGGGATCTTCCCAACCCAGAGATTGAACCCGGGTCTCCTGCATTGCAGGCATACACTTTATTCTCTGAGCCACAGGGAAGCCCAACAGGTACCACAATTGCTAGACACTTGGGAATTGCTCTTCACATCTCCTTTTCCCCTTTCACATCTAATTCATCACCAAGGTTTATTTCTCCCAAGTTTCTTATTGTTGTGACCACACTTGCCTCTGTTCCTTCTCACCTGGACCACGGCTGCTGGGAGCTTCCCTTCACAGTTGCCTCTCCTCCAATTCAACCCATTCCATACTCCATGCTACAATCAGAGAGAGATCCTTCTTTTCCCTCACTTTCATTTAGGATGAGGGCCAAGCTCCCCACAGGCTTACCAGGTGCATCCTGAACTGGCCTCTGCCCATCCCATAGCTTTACCCATCACTTCTCCTTCACTACTCGGAATTTAAGCCACTTTGAACATGTTTCGGTCACTTGGCTTCAATGCTCTTTATTCTGCTCTGGGTCTCATTGGATTCTCTATTCCCTCAAAATACTCTTCCTCCTTCTTTAGGTGGTTTTTTTCCAACCACTGGGTAGCAGCTCATACATCCTCTTCAATGAAGTGCCTCACGTATGCTTCCAATGACCTGGAAGCCTCATCATAGGTGTAGGACCCTTTATTGTAACTGCTTATTTAATCACCTGACTTCTTCACTAGAACACAAGATCCACGTGGTCATTATATTTCTGCTTCATTTTATATCCCTAGAACGTAGCCCATAATATGTGTAAATAATTTTTTTTTAACAGAATGAATGTGTTTATTCCTTTCTGGGGACTTCCCTGGTAGCTCAGACGGTAAAGCATCTGTCTACAATGTGGGTGACCTGGGTTCGATCCCTGGGTCAGGAAGATTCCCTGGAGAAGGAAATGGCAACCCACTCCACTGGTTTTCAAGCACTGATGCACACACCATCAGTCTTAGAAATCTCAGGGAGCTTTTAAAAATACAAATTGCTTGGATTCGTCTAAGGTCCATCTAGTCAAGGCTATGGTTTTTCCTGTGGTCATGTATGGATGTGAGAGTTGGACTGTGAAGAAGGCTGAGTGCCAAAGAATCGATGCTTTTGAAGTGTGGTGTTGGAGAAGAGTCTTGAGAGTCCCTTGGACTGCAAGGAGATCCAACCAGTCCATTCTGAAGGAGATCAGCCCTGGGATTTCTTTGGAAGGAATGATGCTAAAGCTGAAACTCCAGTACTCTGGCCACCTCATGTGAAGAGTTGACTCACTGGAAAAGACTCTGATGTTGGGAGGGATTGGGGGCAGGAGGAGAAGGGGACGACAGAGGATGAAATGGCTGGATGGAATCATGGACTCAATGGATGTGAGTCTAAGTGAACTCTGGGAGTTGGTGATGGACAGGGAGGCCTGGCGTGCTGCAGTTCATGGGGATGCAAAGCGTCGGACATGACTGAGCGACTGAACTGAACTGAACTGGATTCGTCTCTAAACATATCCAATCATACTGTTCCTCGAGGGGCCTAGGATTCAGTCGAGAATGGTGCAGTTTAATGAGAGTGACATTTCTGACAGCATTCCATAATGCAAAATGTATATTTCTTGATGTATTTCCCACAGTAGCACTGTGTTTCTGTCTGCAACTCATGTTAACACTGCCACCTGGCATTTATAGTTCCCTCCGAGTTGAAACCGTGATTCTTGTTTAACTGTTAAAATCTCAAGGGAGTCACATTATTTGAAATTTTATGCATAAATGAAACATTAGTCATACCTGTATTTTGTTACTGTAAATTTGCATTAAAATGAGACTGCTGTATTTAAAAATTTCCAAATGATTCTCAGGTGCAGCTAAGTTTGGATCCCAAGCTTCATGCTGTCTGTCTGTGTGTCTGTCTCCCTCCCTCCTCTGTTTGCTTTATTTCTTAAAAAAAATTTAAAAATCATGGTAAAATCCAGATAACAAAAGGTACCATCTTAACCGTTTCCCTTCCTTTTTCCCCATATGAATTTTTTCCCCTCGTTGAATTTTGATCACATCTATGCACTAGATTCTTTATAAAAGTATTTATTTGGCTGCAGCAGGTCCTAGCTGCAGCATGTGGGATCGAGTTCCCTGAACAAGGGACTGACCCCGAGTCCCCTGCATTAGGAGTGTGAAGTCTTAGCCACGGACCATCAGGGAAGTTCCCCATCTTAACTATGTTTAATTATTTAGTTCAGTGGGGTTAAAAACATTCACATTGTTAGCTAACCGATCTCTAGAACCCTTTTTATCTTACAAAACTGAAACATTGTACTCTAAATGACCACTACTCATTCCGTCTCCTACAGCTGCTGGCAACTGCCATTCTACTTTCTGTCTCTGTGAACTGTCTATTGTATTAATAGGTACGACAAGTAAGGAGGGTCATACAGTATTGGCCCTTCTGTAACCTGCTTATTTCACTCAGTGTAATGCCCTCAAGGTTGATCCATGTTGTGGCATGTGTCAAAATTCCCTTCCATTTAAGGCTGAATAATATTCCTTTGTGTAAAAAAATATTCCTTTGTGTGTATACATCACATGCTGTTTATCCACTCATCTATTGATGGACACTTCGGTTGCTTCCACCTCTTAGCTATTGTGAATAATGCTGCTATGGACATCGATATACAAATACCTCTTTGAGACCCTGACTTCAATATCCTTTTTTACATATACCCCAAAGCAGTATATAACCCAGAAGTTGGACCGTAAAGAAATCTGCGTGCCAAAGAATTGAGGCTTTTGGACTGTGGTGCTGGAGAAGACTCTTGAGAGTCCCCATGGACAGCAAGGAGATCAAACCAGTCAATCCTAAAGGAAATCCACCCTGAATACTCATTGGAAGGACTGATGCTGAAGTTCAGGCTCGAGTTCCAATATTTTGCCCACATGATGCGAAGAGCCAACTCGTTGGGAAAGACCCTGATGCTGGGAAAGATTGAAGGCAAAAGGAGAAGGGGGCGGCAGAGGATGAGATGGTTGTATAATGTCACTAACTCAATGGACATGAACTTGAGCAAACTCCAGGACATAGTGAAAGATAGGGAAGCCTGGTGTGCTGCAGTCCATGGGATCACAAAAAGTCAGACACAACTTAGCGACTGAACAAAGACAACAAGTCCGAAGTAGAATTACTAGATACTATAATTCTACTTTTTTTTTTTTTTTTTTGAGGAATTATCACACTGTTTTGCCTAGTGGTCATATCATTTTACATTCCACCAAAAGTGCACAAGGGCCCCATTTTTTTCACATCCTTGTCAACACTGGTTGGATATAAGGTGATAGCTCATTGTGCTTTTGATTTGCATTTCCATCATAATTAGTGCTGTTGAGCATCTGTTCATAAGCTTGTTTGCTATTTGGAGAATGTCTATTCAAGCCCTTTACGCATTTTTTCATTGTTTATTTTTGTTGTTTAGTTGTAGGAGTTCATATGTTCTGGATATTAACCCCTTATCAGATAAATGATTTGTAATTTTTTTCCATTACATAGATTGCCTTTTCTTTCTGTTGATTGTGTCCTTTGATGCAAAAGAATGTTAAATTTCGACAGCGTCCGATTTTTACTTTTGTTGCCTGTGTTTTCAGTGTCATACCCAAGAAATCTTTTCCAAATATAATGCCAAAAAAGGCCCTTGTCCTTTTTTGAAGAGTTTTATAGTGCTATGTCTTGGAAATTTGATTCATTTCGAATTAATTTTTGTATAGTGTAAGAAGTTAGGACCTAACTTCTTTCTTTTGCATGTCAATATTCAGCTTTCCTAGCAGTATTTGTAGAAAAGACTGTCCTTTTCCTATTGGATGGTCTTGGCACCTGTGCAAACATCGTTGCCCATATATGTGAGTGTTTATTTCTGGGTTCCCTATTCTATTCTGTTGGTGTGTACGTCTATCTTCATGCCAGTACCACATTTCAAGCCAATTTTAATGACTATGCTTTATAAGTTTTGTAATCAGGAAGTGTGAGACCGCCAACCTTGCTCTCATTTTTCAAGATTGTTTTGGCTATTTTGTATCCCTTGAGATTCCGTATAAATTTTAGGGTAGATTTTCTCATTTCTGAGAAAACATGCTGTTGGGATTTTGATAGGGATTGCATTAAATTTGTAGATAGCTTTGGGCATCAGTGATATCTTATCAATATTAAGTCTTCCATCCATGAACACTGGATGTCTTTCCATTTGTTTGTGTCATCTTAAATTTTTTTCTTGTATATTTTGTAATTTTCTACATGTAAGTCTTTCACCTCCTTAGTTATGTTTACTCCTAAATACTTTATTCTTTTTGACAATATTGTAAATAAAATGTTTTAGTTTTTTTTTTTAGAAAAATCTTTAAAAATATATAACATATATTTAAGTGCACAAAAACATACAGTTTAATTTTTATAAAGTAAAACACATATGTTACACCATCTCTACCAAGATACAGAATATATACCCACACCCCAGAAGCTTCCCCTGAGCCCTCTCCTAGTCATTATCTACCCCCTTAAGTATTATACAATCAGTATGGAAAGTTTTATCTCCATATTTATTTTTTTTCATCTTAATAAAGTTGGAACTATACATTATGTACTCTTTAGTGTTTGGTTTCTTTTACTCAGTATTATGTCTGAGAGATCATATCCAGACTGTTGTAAGTACCAGTAATTCACTTGCTATGTAGCATCTAACTTTATTTATTCATCCTACAGCTGAAAGACATTGAGTGGTGTGGATTATGAGCCATGTTGCTATGAACGTTTACATATATTTGGTGCACATTTGTATGCATTTATGTTGGATATATATCACAGAGTGGAAATGAAGTTTCCAAGGATATCTATATACTTGTATATAGATACACTCCTCCCAGATGGCGCTAGAGGTAAAGAACCCACTTGTCAATGGAGGATGTGGTTTGATCCCTTGGTCGGGAAGATCCCCTGGAGGAGGGCATGGCAACCCAGTTCAGTGATCTTGCCTGGAGAATCCCACGGACAAAGAAGCCAGGCAGGCTACAGTCCACAGGGTTGCAAAGGGTCGGACAAGACTGAAGTGACTTAACATACATACACATAGATACACACACATACGAATAATGGTTTTCAAAATTAGTTGTGCCAGTTTATACTTCCACAAATCTTTTAATCAAGACTTTAATTTATTTACATTTAGTGTAATTAATGCTCCATTTAGTTTTAATTCTGTCATCTTACTATTTTCCATTAAAAATATGGTGATGTGTTATTTCTGGGAGGACACGCAGGACACCCCCAGCTGATACCAGGCAGAGATCCCCCACATTGAGCACAGTGTGGTGCCAGGGGGATGCAACTCAGTGCCAGGGCAGGGAGCTCAGGACATAGCTTAGATCCCTAGGAGAGAATCCAGTGTTGAGCGCTAGGAAGAAGACTACTGATTTTCTTCTTGGATCTGTCTATATTGAGAGGTTCTGGTGTGCTTTTGTACTTGCGGCTCAAATCTCTGTACTAGGTTCTTTCTTATCAGAGTCATTCGAATAATTCCACCAGACAACGTTTTTGATCCCAACCACCCCTGTTCACCCCCGCCCTCCTTGTGGTTCAACTGGTAAAGAATTTGCTTGCAATTTAAGAGTCAGACACGACTGAGTGACTTTCAGTTCACTTCACTTCATTCCTGTCCACAGTCTGTATTAAATAAGCTTGCATTCATGTTAATATATATTGATGGTGATAAAACGTTATCCAGTTTCAGAGAAACACACATACGCACATAGTAGAAGATCAAAAGTATATAGATTTGGGTAGGTCAATAGATTGGAGGAGGAAATGGCACCCCACTCCAGTACTCTTGCCCAGAAAATCCCATGGACAGAGGAGCCTGGTAGGCTACAGTCCATGGGGTTGCTAAGAGTTGGCACAACTGAGCGACTTCACTTTCACTTTTCACTTTCATGCACTGGAAAAAGTTAGCTTAAAGCTCAACATTCAGAAAACTAAGATCATGGCATCCAGTCCCATCACTTCATGGCAAATAGGTGGGGAAACAGTGGAAACAGTGACAGACTTTATTTGTGGGGGCTCTAAAATCACTGCGGATGGTGACTGCAGCCATGAAATTAAAAGACACTTGCTCCTTGAAAGAAAAGTTATGACCAACCTAGACAGCATATTAAAAAGAGAGACATTACTTTGCCAACAAAGGTCCATTTAGTCAAAGCAATGGTTTTTCCAGTAGTCATGTATGGATGTGAGAGTTGGACTATAAAGAAAGCTGAGTGTCAAAGAATTGAACTGTGGTGTTGGAGGAGCTCCAATACTTTGGCCACCTGATTCGAAGAACTGATCATTGGAAAAGACCCTGACGCTGGGAAAGATTGAAGGCGGGAGAAGGGAATGACAGAGGATGAAATGGTCGGATGGCATCACCGACTCAATGGACACGAGTTTGAGTGAACTCCGGGAGTTGGTCATGGACAGGGAGGCCTGGAGTGCTGCAGTCCATGGGGTCACAAAGAGTCAGAGACGACTGAGCAACTGAACTGAATTGAACTGGACTGTAGCCCACCAAGCTCCTCTGTCCATGGGATTCTCCAGGCAAGAGTACTGAGTGGGTTGCCATTCCCTTCTCCAGGGGATCTTCCTGACCCAGGGATGGAACTTAGGTGTCCTGTATCACAGGCAGATTCTTTATCGTCTGATCTCTCATGCCACAGTGTAACTAAGCTGGATTGTCATAACGAAGATCCCGCATGCTGTAACTAGGACACAACATAGCTGGGTCTTAGTTATTATTTAAGTAACTAAGTAAGTAAATAAATAAATATTTTAAAAAGAAAGAAAATAAATCCTTTCTACCAGGCAAAAGTCAGAGTAGCATCCACTACAAGTCGCGAACTACTGGGTAAACGTTTATTTCCCACCCTCGACCCCCCACTTTTTTTTTTTTTTTCCACATTTGCCTTCACTTAGAGCTTTAAGCTGACAGAGGCAGTAGAGACCATTTAACCAAACTTATGAATTAGGCTTTAGTTTAGTTTTAACATTTTAAGACATCTTTGGGGAAGTTTTAAGTAAAATGGATTTTACTATGAGCCACTATGGCTCATAAGTAGGTTAAAATGTGTTTGCATTTCCCAGGAGTGTGTTTTAATGTTACACATTTCACAGCAGATCCAGCTTTAGCCAAGTATCCTCAGAATCAATTTATAAAGATTTGCTTAAACAATTTAAAAGATTAACTTTTTATAGCACGACAAAAATACTGAAGTATTAGTTTGGTTTTCTACACTAGTTTTTCTGAGCAACTAGTACAGTGCTCTGTTAGCTGTAAATCCAGAAACTGAGTCTGTCTATAATTGCATGCATCTGTATCTATCTATATATCATCTATCTATCTACCAATGTATCATCCATCTTGCTACTGATCTGTTCCTAAAACACATGCCTGAGACAGTTAGAGGCAGAAAAAGATAGGTCTTCCAAGATGTTAGTGGTGAGGACTCTTGGAAAGGGTCTGAGAGAAACGAAAGGCATCCATTGTGTACAGAGAATTCTGAGAGATCTTCCCCTAGGAGTGAACCAGCCTTAACCACGTCCTGGAGAGGGAACATTTAAGAAGCACAGATTGCATATGTGTCCCACTAACTAGGAATTTCACAGCCTCCTCCACAGGGATCTGTTCACTGTTTAGGGTTCAGTGGGTTTTGCATGTACAATCCGACAGCATGAGTGTCTGTAAAGTGCTGGGAGACTGCCTGCTCCCTGTCCACAGGGCTCCTGGCCAAACTGCCGGTCACTGTGAAGCAACTCTGTGTCCCCTCCGAAGGCGAAGACAGAAGCAGTAAAGACAGGGTGGTATTCAAAAATACAACAACTTATTTCTTTGCCAGCTCTCTCCAAATAACAGACATCTCCCAGAGGAGCCATCATCCCTGCCCTGCCAGGCAAGAGCAGGAGGATAGACCCTCACCTCATGTGCATTTCATGAAAAGCATTAAGTCCTTCTGGTATCACATTGAGGATATGAACGAAGAAGTACATGAATAGTTCAGGCCACAAGGTTGATTTCTACCAGCTACCACCAGCATCAAAATTGGGTTCTAATACACTGAATGAGGGGCTCCCCTGATGGGTTAGATGGTAAAGAATCTTCCTGGAATGCAGGAGACCTGGGTTCAATTCCTGGGTGGGCAAGATTCCACAGCTTATATGTGGAGACTAAAGCACCAGCTGAAGTCCTCTGGCCACTTAGGAAGGACAGGCCCCCAGAATTGGTAAGCATTTCCTTCCAGTCTGAAACAGCCTCTCAATATCAGAAACCACTCTGCCTGTTGTAGGAGTTCATTCAAATAATCTGTGCCCAGAAGAAAGCTGCTCTGGGAACCTTGGCTTGTGGTCCACTTAACCCAGTGAGACTGGACACGTGGTTTCCTGTAGCAGGAAGACATCACAGGACCATCTGTTGTAGCATAGGATGCCTCTCCTGAGCTGGTAGGAGACAAGCTGGAGATGGGCTCTGAAGAGAGCTGTTAGCCCTGAGATAGGACCAGTGCTTCAGGAAGAGTCCGTGTACTGCATTAATGAAGCACATCCCGCTGTGAAGCTGAGGGACACAGCACCCAGCACTTGATAAACGGGTCTCAAAAAATCACAGCTGCTGAGTGTTTTAAAATTTTTAAAGATTTATTTTTGGCTGCACTGGGTCTTCACTGCTGTGCGCGGGCTTTCTCTGGTTGCAGCGAGCGGCGGCTACTCCCTAGTGGTGGCGCGTGGCTTCTCCCTGCAGCGGCTTGTCTTGCTGCGGAGCCCAGGCTCTAGGGTGCTCAGGCTTCAGTTAGCTGCAGCTCACAGGCTCTAGAGCACAAGCTCAGTAGTTGTGGCGCATGAGCTTAGTTGCTCCGAGGCGTGTGAGATCTGCCAGAACCAGGGATCGAACCCTGGTCTATCTATCTATCTACGTGTCCCCGGCATTGGCAGGTGGATTCTCAACCACTGGACCACCAGAGAAGCCCCTGAGCTTTTGCAGCTATTTTTCTGCCTTTCAGTAAAGATTCATTTTGAGTCTCACTAAGCTGTCAAGACTTAAACCAGAAATATATTTTTATAACACCTGACTCAACAGCACTTTTATCACAGTGGAGAAGCCGTGGCAGATCTGTGGACATTTCCTTGCTCATCAAAAAGAAGGTGAGACGTAAACTTCATGAGGATGGGCTGATATAGATCTGATGGTGCCTGCTGGACTCCTGAGCTGGGCCCCACAGTTGTAATCAACGCCTGCATTCACCTGCTGGCTGGACTGGCTTTCCTCCCAGTGGGTGGCTATTTGTCTGGGACTTTGGAGAGGACCCATTTAGTTCATCTCAAGGAAGAAGTTTATAAAAACTGTCCAACAAGAAAAAAGCCCTGTTCAACAATGGAACCTGTGTGCTCACTTCTGTTCTTCCACACCACCTTTCAGGGACCTAGGATTCTATCCATGTGGAGGGAGGACTGGCAGATGCTCCCCAAATCTAATGGAATTTCCTGAAGACCTTGGGTGAGCATCTCTCCCTCTGGCCCTGTCTGTCTCCCATCTTGGCATTGGAAAGTCCAAGGCTTGAAACCGGGAGACCAATGACTGGGGTGCTCTCTGCTTCTGTCACAATGAAAGGCAATGGCATTTGGTCAGTGGCCAGAATGGCAATCTTCAGTGTCCGAGCTTTGAAGGAACTAATCCAATGTATGGTGAGCTATTGCAAGCAGATGTTTCACAGATCTGTCCACAGATATGCAACAATGGTATAATGGGACCATTATATTATGCTATGGAATTCCAAAAGACCCTTAGCTTGACCTTAGTCCCTTTGTTGCTCCTGTTGTATCTTCTGATGTCCTGGATCTTTCTCAGAGGCGGATAAACAATATCTTGTCCTGATGGTATGTCTTTGAAAGATGGCTGCAGCAAGTCATACCTAGGACCTGGCCAGGACAGCAGAGCTCAGAGGCAGGGTGCTGCCTTGTTAGGAATCAAAGCATTTCTCTGTACTGCACTGAACTTGGTTCTTATAGGCTTCAGAAATTCAGAGACATCCTGCCACTGCTATCCCCTTTACAGAGCTGCCAGGCATCTCCTCACCCGAGGCTTCCTCTTCCACCTCCAGCTCCACCCAGCACACTGCAAATCTGCCCCCACAAGATTCTGTGTCAGCTCCCTCACATCTCCCCAAGGTTTTTAACTTCTGTTTTCGAAGATCCCCTGGAGAAGGAAATGACAACTCGCTCCAGTATTCTTATCTGGAGAATCCCATGGACAGAGGAGCCTGGCAGGCTACAGTCCATGGGATTTCAAGAGTTGGACACGACTTAGCGACTAAACCACCACCACCTCTTCCAACTGACTGCTGCTTTCTTCCTAGATGAAGGAACCTGGCTTCCCTGGTAGCTCAGCTGGTAAAGAATCTGCCGACAAAGTGGGAGACCTGGGTTCGACCTCTGGGTTGGGAAGATCCCCTGGAGAAGGGAAAGGCTACCCATTCCAGTATTCTGGCCTAGAGAATTCCATGAACTAAGTCCATGGGGTCGCAAAGAGTCGGACACAACTGAGCGACTTTCACTTTCACTAGTCACATTTCTATCTGTCAGGGCCTAGGACAGTGCCCGACTCAAAATATACTGGTGAATAAATGACCACAGCTCAGTTCTTGATATTTAAGCGTATTTGGCAACATTAGCACATTTATGCTGCTACAAAGTTTAGCAAATGGATATTCTAAAACTGGACTGTCTACGCTGGTAGGGACATTGGAAATCTGACTTTCTTTTGTAAAGGTAGGCAACCTCAGGCACAGAGGTGATGAGTTCTGTCCAGGGCTGCAAAGCTGGTTAGTAGCAGGGCTCAGTTTAACTAGGGGCTCCCAATTCACTCCGCCATTCTCCGCATTTATTTTGGTGACACCTTCGTGGTGGCCAATGTACCAGGTAAACTGGCTTATCTTTACCACCCACTCAGCTGGCCTGGACAGAATGAGAAAACCAAGCCCAGCCTGTTGCAGCGGTTCCCTTGCCACTTGCTGCTCAGTGACTGTGGAAGGGGCCTGTGTGGAGTGCTGACCGTAAGAAATCTGCTTCTCTGCATTTTGTAGAAACGGGTATGTGGATTAAGGGTATATTCCTTGCAACTAATTATGCAGATGTGTGGGCAATGCTCTTTGCTAATTTCAGGAGCTGTGCCCAAACTATTTAAAAGCAAGGGCGTGCTTTGTCTTCAGAAAGAAAAATTCAGGGAAGTTATCCTAAAGGCTCTACCTCTGACTTGTCAATGGGTTTTTTTGCTTTTAAAAAATAGCTTCCTTCAAACTGAAGAGTTTAAAGGTTTTTATAATTCAGTGACAGATGAACAGTCTGTGTTTTCCTGATCTCGAACTGGGAGTTAAAACAAAGATGCCACAAACTCAATGGGAACTGAAAAGTCAGGGTTGTTACTAAGGAGAACAATTTTACAAAGGATGAAATTCTGTTGTATCTCGAGGACAGAAGGGTTTTGGACAAGGTCAATTTCATAACGTGCCATTTTGGATGGGATTGATTTACATTAACTGTAAAGCTTTTCAAGGCTGGTACCAGGAGACTGGTGTGTGGATCTGTGTCCGCTGATTTTTGCAGGCAGTTTTCCTCTGTCTCTCTGTCCCTTACACACACAGCTAGAACTGCCTCTGTCCAAATGAACAGCATTGACTTTTTCAGAGTTGGATGGATTTCCATGGCACAAACCAAGAGCTCCTTTAGAAATAGATTGGACCTGAGGAATTGTTGAAATACATACGACTTGGTCCTGACTATTGACTGTAGAAATGCACTGTACACCTTGAAGAAGACTCTGGTGATTCCTTGAGGTTCAAGGATTCAAAAATGGCTGAGAGACAATATGGATGGACCTAGAGAGTGTCATACTGAGCAAAGTAAGTCAGACAGAGAAGGGGAAACATCGTATGACATCCCCAAATGTGGAATCTAAAAGGAAATGATACAAATGAATTTACTTACAAAACAGAGACTCAAAGACTTAGAAAATGAACTTATGGTTGTCTGGGGAGGGGTTAGTTAGGGAGTATGGGATTGACATGTATACACTGCTGTATCTAAAATGGATAACCAACAAGGACCTACTGTATAGCACATAGAACTCTCAAAGTTGTGTGGCAGCCTGGATGGGAGGGGTTTGGGGTAGAATGCATATATATATGTATGGCTGAGTCCTTTTGCTGTTCACCTGAAACTATCACAACATTGTTTGCTAACTGGCTATATCCCAATACAAAATAAAAAGTTAAAAAAAAAAAAGGAGTAGTAACAAATAAAATGGCTGAGCGAGAGCTGCCTTTACTTTGGGGTGTTTCTCTGGCTTAGTGAGAACTTCAAGGTTTACCTGAATTCCTGCTCTCATTTCATCCCATCCTAGACTTTGGCCTGCACCCCAGGAAGTGTTGTTCTCAGGGGTCCTGTTTACTCCAGGAGCTTCCTGATGGGCCTTCCTATTTCCCATATTCTTTCTGTTCACCCAGAATCTACAAATATCCAGAACATCCAAGTGGTTGTGAGAGAGGCTGTCTATGTTTTCTAGGAAAGTGGAGGCTTCCAAAGTAAAGTGACCCCATCTGCCTGGGGGCAGCAGAGGTATCTGGAAGCAAGATCTCACTTAAGTGCCCTTTTAGGGAATCTGATAATGAATGTAAGAGTCTTCAGTCTAACAGTGAATTAGCTGTATGTCTCCAGTCCTCAGTTTTTTCATCTATGAAATGCAGGATCAGTTCAAGATCCATTTACAGTCAATCATCTATGAATCTGTGATTCATATTCTGTTGTGTTCTGTCCTTGCTCAGTCATGTCCAACTCTTTTTGACCCCCTAGACTGTAGCTCACCAGGTTCCTCTGTCCATGGAATTCTCCAGTTGCGAATTCTGGAGTGGGTTGCCATTTCCTTCTCCAGGGGATCTTTCAGACCCCAGGGATCAAACCCGCATCTCTTGAGCCTCCTGCCCTGGCAAGTGAATTCTTTACCAGTGTGCCTCTGTGCAGTGCTAATTCATATTCTAATGGCTTAGACGTCTAAGTAACACCCTGGAGCAGAGGCTGGACCCAGGGCTCTGGTCTGGCAGGAGGAGAGGTTGAGCCTGCTCTGCGGCTTCCCCTCTGTTCACAGGGGCCACCCAACCAGCCATGGCCCCTCACTCTGAGCCTGTGAAGACAACAGGTCCTACTCTACAGTACAGAGCACTATACTCAATATCCTATGATAAACCATAATGGAAAAGAATATAGAAGAAAAGAACGTATATATGTTCATAACTAAAATAATTTTGCTATACAGCAGAAATTAGCACAACACTGTAAAGCAACTGTACTTCAATTAAAAAAAAAAAGACACCAGCCCAGTGTGGGCCCGGGGCCCCACAGTACAAGCTTGCAGGGCCCTTTCCCATCCAAGGCAGGGATTTGGGAGTGTCAGGATTCTAGGTGTATTCTAGCCTCCCAGAATTCTCCATCAAGCATCACAATTATTTTAATCATTTCTCGGTAACATTTCAGAAAGCAGATGACTTAGGGAAACAGAATCTTCCCCATGTTCTGTATGAAAGCCCAGAACGGTGACCCCACTGGCCTGTAGAGGGCCACAGGTGAGAAGCCAAATGGTTCTTCAGCTGTCCTCAGCCAAACCCGGAAGAGATCAATTGCTTCAACTGTTATTATGCCAAGTGGTCAAAACTCAGCACAAAAGGCAGTTGACAGGCACCAGAACCACACTTACAGGGAGTCGAATTAAATCAAGGCCTTACGAATCTCTGCCCACTTCATCCTGAAACATACAAGCCTAAGCCGTCAGACGTGCAGCCAAGCCCAGACGCGTGTATCCGAGCTATGGTTTCCCTGGAGCCAGGACAGCCGAGCATCGCTCTCTGCCTCTCAACCTCATGCTTCCCTGTGACTCTTATCCCACCTCAGAGCTCAGTGCTTCTTTTCTGTCCTCCATACATCAAGGACCTTCACCAGCTTCTGATGGTTTTGCCTTTTGCCTTTACATGTATTTGGAAAACACCAGGTACCAACTGTAGTTTTTTTTTTTTTTGCCTTCTGAATGCAAGAACACCTTGATTGGGATGAACACAAATGATGGTGGTTTCTTTAACTACAAAAGTCCCTTTAAGTGGGCAGCTCTGTGCTAACTCTCTATTTTTTGGGGAATCTGTTCCTCTTCCTGGTGGACCCCTAGCCAAGGTCCAAGCTCTAGCCAAGGTCCTCGTGGGGTGGTCCAGGGACCAGAAGCATCAGCATCGGCTGGTAGACTGTTAAGAATGTAGAATCTCAGACTTCACTCCAGAGCGTCACCTTGAGACCAGAATCTGCAGAGAACAAGTTCTGCTGGTGATCTGTGTGCAGTTCTGCTTTTGAGAAGTGACCTCCAGCCATCTGGATTGAATTGCAGGTGCCTTTCTGGTCCCAGTGATTAGTGTGTGTGTGGGCAGGTGGCAGGGGATGGGGCTGGGGAAGGGGAAGGCGGAGGGTCAAGCATGTGACTCAAGCTGGGCTCTCGGCCCTCGCCCACAACAGCTATAGTAATCCCGTGCCTTTTTTGAATCTCTGGTGAAGAGTCTGTTCTTCCTTAGTAGAACATGTGAAGTTCAAGACTATATCTTGACATTTCTCCCATCACCTTGGTCTGCATGTTGACTGGAAGATCTGACGACAAAGGCCCCCTAGGGCTTACCTGGTGCCTCAGTTGGTAAAGAATCCGCCTGCAATGCGGGAGACCTGGGTTTGACCCCTGGGTTGGGAAGATCCCCTGGAGGAGGGCATGGCAACCCACTGCAGTATTCTTGCCTGGAGAATCCCATGGACAGGAGAGCCTAGTGGACTGCAGTTCACAGGGTCACAAAGAATCAGACATGACTGAGCAACTAAGCACAGCATAGGACCCCAGAGAGGGCAGTCCTCTCCCATGGAAGCTTAATACAATGTCATTCACTGGACACCAGTTAATTAGCCTTTCAAGGTTCTGGGCACCATGTCTGACTTACAGAATTGTGCTCATCATACATATACTTTCTCCTTCCCCATTTTCCCTCTGAGTTGTACTGTGATGCTTATAATTCTCTGGCCAAACAACTGGGGAAGCCAGAGGCTTCTGGTGACCTTCAGAGGAAGCGATCACGTCTGAAATGGGCAGCACCACAGTTATGGTCAACGAAACCAAGGCCTTCGGTTCCTAGAGCCTTGATCAGAAGGCAGCATGAGTCAGTATATGAAACAATAACTTTTGAATCCAGAGAGATAAAGATGAAACACTGCTTCACTGCTTATACTGGTGGGGTCATAAATAACTTGTGGAACCTTTGGGATCCTTAATTTCTTCATCAGGAAAATGGGCAACCTTGGAGGATTAAGGTAGTAGCTAAATGAGAGAAAACAGTTCAGTAATCACCAAAGCAGCTGCCATGGTAGGAATACCTTATATATTACCCTCGTCACCCTTCCCATTCCTTCCTTTTGAAAGGACAGGCTTTGGAAGCAACCTAAATGTTCACCAATGGAGGAGTGGATAAAAAAGATGTGGTACATAGACACAATGGAATATTACTCAGCTACAAAAAGGGATGAAACTGGGTCATCTGTAGAGACATGGATGGACCCAGGGGCTCTCATACAGAGGGAAGTAAGTCAGAAAGAGAAAAAACAAATACCATATTTGAACGTATATATGTGGAATCTAGAAAAGTGGTATAGATAACCCTATATGCAAAGGAGAAATAGAGACACGGACATACAGAAAAAATGTGGGGAAGCAGTGGGGTTGGGGGAACTGCGAGATTGGGATTGACATAGATACACTATTGATACTGTGCATAAAATAGACAACTAATGGGGACATTCCGCATGGTACACTGCACTGCAGTGACCTAAACGGGAAGGAGTACAAACCGAGTGGACATATGTGTACACACGGCCCATTCACTTTTCTGTGCAGTAAAAGGAAACCCAGAATTGTGACGCAACTATACCACTATCAAAAACTAATCAATACAAAATAAATAAAAGGACAGACTTCAGTTTAAAGAAAATACTTTGAGGCTTGAGCCTAATCTCTCATGTTGTCAACAGAATAAACTAAAAACGGCCTTAGCATTTTGTACCAAATCACAGTAGGCACAAGGATTAGTCTGACTGCATTTCAGAAACTTTTATTAATAACTGCTACACTGCAAGAATCAGAAGTGGTTTTTTTTTTAAAGAACTAAATGTATAATGATTTATATTTTGAGCATTTAATTAAAGTTCTACCAAATTCTAGATTGCATTCAATGATCTCAGTTTCCGAAGGCTGTGAGATTTACTGCTTTGTTTTCACGGGGGCAGTGCCCTGGTTTGGAGGCAGGGAGTTGAGGCTGTGGGGTAGACACTGCCCTTGACCACCTGGGTAACAAAGGCTGGCCCAACACCATCCTCAACATTGAGGCCACTGTCTTTCAACCCAAAGTCAACACAAATGAAGAAAATGGAATTTAAGCTTGGAGTCAAAGTAAATAATCCCATTCAGATTTTGAAGTCTCATATCCTTGGGCACAAGTTTTTATGACATTGCAATGCCCTTCAGTGATGCTGGGAACCAAGTTAAAAATGTGGTTAAAAACACAAGCTCAAGAGCCTGAGTCCGAGCACTGTGTAGGATGGTTACCTGGGCCAGTTCCACAGATGCCCTGCCCATGTGCCTCAGCTTCATCATCTGTGAAATGGGAACAGCAGTAACATCCACCTCACACGGCTGTTAAATGAACTGCCTTGTATAAGGTACTTATGATTAGTGCCTGCACAAAGTAAGCACTCAGTGAACCTTACCTCTTATTACTATTATTATTTATATATTTGGCTGTGCTGGGTCTTAGTTGCCTTCTTGAAGCATGCAGACTCTTACTTGTGGCATGTGGGATCTAGCTCCCTGACCAGGGATGGAATCTTGGCCCCTGCATTGGGAGTGGTGAGTCTTAGCCACTGGACCACCAGGGAAGTCTCATTCTTGTCTTTCTCAAAGTATGGCCGCATACAACATTTCTAGTATAACCTGATCACTGCAGAAAGGGACACAGCTGTCAGTCACTAAATTCAAATTATTGCAGTTCATCATATAACCTGCTGCTGCTGCTGCTAAGTCACTTCAGTCATGTCCGACTCTGTGTGACCCCATAGACGGCAGCCCACCAGGCTCCCCCGTCCCTGGGATTCTCCAGGCAAGAACACTGGAATGGGTTGTCATTTCCTTCTCCAGTGCATGAAAGTGAAAAGTGAAAGGGAAGTCGCTCAGTCGTGTCCGACTCTTAGCGACCCCATGGACGGCAGCCCACCAGGCTCCTCCGTCCATGGGATTTGCCAGGCAAGATTAAACAAAATTCTTTGACGGCCTCACCATGCAAATAACTCATTTTACAGTCATAGTCAACTGAAGTCCTTTTCACATATGCGTGGTTGTCGAGCTGTGCCTCCCCTCCGTCCAGCTTGCTCCTTGTTTTGTGGATTTATGTGGACACTTTACACATACTCCTATTACATTTCTTATTGAATCTGGCCCTGCTTTCTAGCCAGCCAGATCTTTTTGGGTCCTGGTTTCACCATGTGCTGTGCTGTGCTTACTCACTTGGACATGTCCGACTCTTTGCGACCCCATGGGACTGTGTCCGTGGGGATTCTCCAGATAAGAATACGGGAGTGGGTTGCCATGCCCTCCTCCAGGGGATCTTCCCGATCCAGGTATCAAACCCAGGTCTCCTGCATTGCAGGCAGACTGTTTACCATCTGAGCCACCATGGACGCCCCCAAGACATCATTAATCCTCCTAGAGTGAGTCATTTACAATTTTAACAAATGTAACTTTCTTGATTTTACCAAAATCACTGATAAACATATCTACCGTACTAAGCCCATAGTCCAGAGTTTGTTTCAATGGTGGCCCACATTATGGAATCCATTCACTCTCACAATTATTAGGATTTCTCTAAGGGACAGCTAGTCCAATCTAGTTTTCTTGTGGCCCCTAGTACTATTTTGTTTTCCCCAGTGCTTTTTTGTGTCTTAATTTTTTAAAATTTATTTTTGGCTGTACCGAGTCTTTGTTGCTGGGCATGCGCTTCCTCTGATTGCAGCCAGCGGGGACTACCCTTTTTTGTGGTGCATGGGGCTCTCACGCAGTGGCTTTTCTTGTTGCGGAGCATGGAATCTGGGCATGTGGGCTCAGCAGCTGTGGCACATGGTCTGTTTGACCCGTGGCATGTGAAATCTTCCCAGACTGGGACTGAACCCATGCTCCCTGCACTGGCAGGCAGATTCTTAACCACTGGACCACTAGGGAAGTCCTCCCCAGTGTTTTCAATAAAGCTTCAAGTGGACCTAAGCTCCTGGCTACTAATTAGCCACAAATTGCAAAATTGTAGATTACTTGTGAGAAAATGACGGTAATTAGCAGAAAATACCTGTCCTTTGTGTTTTAAGAATATTTGCTGGATAAAGCATAAGAAAGTGAGATCATCTATTCAAAAGAGTTCCTGCAAAATCCAGGTTTGGCTTGTAATCATGTGCAGTTGGGCATGGGCCAGCCTGATGGGAGAGGGCTGTGGCAGGAGGGGCCCTGGGAAGGCTCTGTTCTAGGCCATGGAGAGGGGCAGCGGTGAGAGAATCACCAGCTCCAATCCCACCTGAATCATGAATTAAAGGCCCAGTAGAACTCGTCAGGCTTATGGACCAGATGAGCATCTGAGGCTGCAGTCCTGGTTAATATCAGGGACTATGCATCAGGGTCTCCCAAGATGGCATTTGTGGTAAAGAACCTGCCTGCCAGTGCAGAACGTAAGAGACGCAGGTTCGATCCCTGAGTTGGGAAGATCCCCTGGAGGAGGGCTTGACACCCCACTCCAGTATTCTTGCCTGGAGAATCCCATGGACAGAGGAGCCTGGTGGGCTACAGTCCACAGGGTCACAAAGAGTCGGACACAACCAAAGAACTTAATACGCACACACGTGCATCAGTGCGGTGGGTCCTTTGATCTCCCCCTCCGCCCCTTCTCCAGAACTGAGCATAGCAGAGACTGCCTGGTGAAGGATTTAGGGCTGCTTCTTTCCTTTAGAGAGTGGCTGTGTGCATCCTGGCACCACAATGTCAAAAGGCGTTGGGAGGGCCCTTTGTAGTGCCTGGCAGCTCGCTGCACAGGGCTGTGAGGCTGGGATCCTCCTGTCCACCCTGCACCAGGGCAAACAGATGCTCCGGAAAAAGGGCAAAGAGCCTGGCTCAGCTGCAGCGGGCAGTCCCAGCCTGCTCCTTGCTTCTCGGGCAGGGCGGCCGCTCTGACAGTAATTTGACATGATGCATAATAGATGAGGAAGTGGTTGGCTGGGCCTTCACAATGTGTTGTAATCCTGAGACAAAATACACAGAGATCTTCACACAAGCTGGAGATGACTGATTCCCAGGAGCTGATAACGTAGGGCGTCTTCTTCCAAGCGAAAGGTCGAACCATTTCAAAGGTTCCCTTGGAGGCATGGGATATGTGACCACTTATGGACCTATTTCCAGTTCAAGAGAAAAACTGAGCTTCCTGCTTTGTTTATATATACGGATTATTTGATACAAGTCTAAAGATCCTATTTTAAACTGTTATGATTAAACTACCAGCTATTTTTTGGGTCAGAAGCATTAAAAAAGTCTGTTTTAACACCTCATTGAATCTGTTTTTCCAGAGATTGATGCAGATTGACTCTATGTCCTTCCTCTTCTTTGCGAACTGGGAACGAAGAGGAAACAGAAGCCTCTGCTGTAACACGGCACCACTGGCTGGGTGGCTGAGACAACAGATGTTTATGTCTTCAGAGTTCCGGGGACTGGAAGTCCAAGATCAGGGTAGTAGCAGGGCTGGTTCCTTCTGAGGCCTCTCTCCTAGGCTGGCTGGCTCTTCCCTGTGTCCTCACGGGCTTCTCTCTTTGTGTCTGTGTCCTAATCTCCTCTTCCACTTGTCAGACTGGATTAGACCACCCTAATGATCTCATTTGAACTTAAGCTTTGAACTCTTTCAAGGGCTTCCCTGGTGGCTGAGACCGTAAAGACCCTGCCTGCAATGCAGGAGACCCAGGTTCGATCCCTGGGTGGGAAGATCCCCTAGAGAACAGAATGGCAACACACTCTAGTATTCGTGCCTGGAAACTCCCAGAGACAGAGGAGTCTGGCTGACTACAGTCCATGGAGTCGCAAAAGAGTGGGACGTGACTGAGTGACTAACACACACACACACACACCTCTTTCAAAGCCACGTCTCAAAAAAAAAAAAAAAAATCACATTCTGAAGTTCTGGAGGTTTAGGATTTCAGCATATGTACTTTAGGGGTACACAACTCAGCCGATTAAACTCAAGTAAGGACACAGTTGCCTGGAAAAGCACTTGCTGTCCCCACACTGACTGCTGCCTTCAGGAGGACATTTCGCACTGACCACGGCTGCTGATGCTGAAGCTACAGGCAATCATCTGGAGGTCCCAGGACCCAGCCAGAGCAGACAGGATGAGGATGCTGTCAGTGAGGCAGCATCTGTGTTTTCCTGGCCACACCACGTGACACGCAGGATCTTAGCTCCCCGCCCAGGGATTGAACCTGTGCCCTCTCCAATGGAAGTGCGGAGTCCCAGACACTGTACTGCTGGGCAAATTCCAGCAAGGCCGCATCTGGAGGCACTTTGGGTTCAGATCCTGCCTGTGATGCCTGACAAGTTAGCCAACCTCTCTGAGGCTCATCTTTAAAGAGGATATGGCCATAATACTTCCCTCCTAGGATGACTATGCAGTAGAAATGACATACAGTAGGTATGCGTGCTCGGCACCCTGCTGGCAACTGGGGAGTTGTTTGAGAAATGGGGCTGTTGATAATAACAAGCAAAGTCAAGCGACTGTCCTGGCCTAGGGAGAGTTCGCCAGGCTATCTAGGGTCCAGCCACCCTGCTTCCTGTCTGTCTAATTCAGTACTACCCAGCTATTTTTCTGTTCCACCCTCTCCCTTCTCAGAAAGCACGGGGGCTCAGTGAATACTGTGCTGTGACTTCCTGGCCTCAGGGCATCCCGTTATTCTCCTCTCCACTGGTCTCCAATAAACAGACTGGCAAAGAGAGTTTCAGTTCATTTAAGGATGAAATCTCAGTAGAAGGGTTAAAACACAGCCATCAGCTTATTCTAATTATAGCCCCTCCGTACTGCAAACATGCTCAGACATCTGAAAGTAGGTGGTGAATAGGGACAAGGAGATAAAATGTGGGCTGTCTAGGAGGGAGTCCATTTGGTACCCACAGCGATGTAGCCGGCATCCTCATTTGGGGTGAAGCCTTGAGCTGAAAATGAAGCAGGAACCATCTCCACTAAGAGTACATGGGAAGGAACTTCACTGGTGGTCCAGTAGCTAAGACGCCACACTCCCAATGTAGGGGGCCCGGGTCTGATCCCTGGTCAGGGAAATAGATCCCACATGCTGCAACTAAAGATTCTGTGTGCTGAAACCAAGACCTGGAGCAGTCAAATAAATAAATAAATAAATGTGTTTTTTAAATAGTACACAGGAAAATGAAGATTCTTTGCCATTGAGATGCTAAGATGTTCTATTAAGGAAAGTGGCCCCTGGTGGATAAATGTGGGGCTCTTCCTGCCCCTGGTGATCAGAGCTGGGTGAGGAGCAGACCTCTCCAGCCACAAGAACCACCAGGCCAGTTAATGGGCCCGTTGCCGGACACCGTTAATGAAGCAGGGATGGCCTGGGTAATGGTGCCCGACATGCCAGCAAATCCAGGAAAGTCTTAACTCAGGCACTGCAAGATACACATCCATTGCTTACTTACATAATGGAGCAAAGCCAACTTCTGGTAACACAACTGTAAGTGGAACTAATTCCCAAATTAGAATTTTTAGTCTGTTGTTCTCAGTCAGGAGACCGTCTTTGGCTGTAACTTTTTTTCCCTGTTCTAGACCTAGCCTGTAGGGAAGCTGACCCCAGGCCCACTCCATGAGTAGCCTGGCTATTTCCCCCATCTCCTGACCACTGGCACTTCCGTGTCAGGCTCCTGGCCTTCCTGACCCTATGCTCTGCTCCCCATCCTGAAGAGACCCTGCCTGTGGTCTCTGGGTGCCCCACAATTGCTCTGCTGGAACCTGCTGGCCCCGCCTGCCCACCTGGCTCTCAGGCCCCCAGCCTAACAGGGACTTGAAAGCTGGAAGCCCCTTACTCCTCTCCTCTCTGTCTTCCCATTTCTTTTTTAAAAACCACAAGAGTCAGGACTTTGCTGGTGGTCCAGTGGTTAAGAATCTGCTTTCCAATGCGGGGGATGCGGGTTCGATTCCTGGACAGGGAACTAAGATCCCACATGCCATGAGTCATCTAAGTCCGGCACCACAACTAGAAAGAAGCCTGTGAGCTGCAACTAGGGAGGCCCGCGTGCGGCAACAAAGATCTCGCCGGCTAAAATTAAGACCCGATGCAACCAAATACATAAATAAATATTTTTAAAAACCACGTGAGTTTAAGCAAGTCTGCCTAAAGTTATCTTGGGAGAAAGATACTCAAACAACAGCATTCTAGCTTTGGTTCCCTCTCTCCTAAATGATGTAGCGTCCACCTTTTAGAGCTGATAACTCTTTTCTCAGCTATTCCTGCTCTCAGGCTTCAGTGTCTCTGCCTTCTAGAAACCCACTTTAGAAGCATAAATCTTGTTCGTCCTCCTTCCTAGCCAGGGTCTACACTGTCTGTTTTAGGAGGCCACAATCACTTGATGAAAAGAATAAGAGGAATCTGCAATGAAGGGGCTTCGGGAGGATGAGGGGAGACCCTCTGTTGTTTCCTCTTTAGAAAAGTGAGATCAGCATTTATAAGGCTTCAGGCAAGAACACAAACCCAGGCCAAAGACGGTAATTTAGAAGGGTATCAAAGGGCCCTAAGTGTAGACACTTCCTACTTGCTGCTACTACTGCTGCTAAGTTGCTTCAGTCGTCTCCGACTCTGTGTGACCCCACAGACGGCAGCCCACCAGGCTCCCCCGTCCCTGGGATTCTCCAGGCAAGAACACTGGAGTGGGTTGCCATTTCCTTCCCCAATCTACTTACGCAGGACTGATGTAAATTCAGCTGAGAGGTCCTATGTGTCTGGATGTAAGGGACCTGCCCTTTGCCTAAAGATTCTGGTTAAAGCACAAAGTCCTTGCCTCCACGTTCAGTGTCTCACCCAACCTTCTCTTCTCTCTACAAAATCACAATAAGACAGAACGAAGCTGTTGGGTGAGCCGCTCTTGCTCTAAAGCTCCCTAATCAGACAACAACATCTGAAACTGTGCTTCAAAAAGCCTCCAAACCAGACGGGAAGGAGTCTCGTCCCTGCTTTGCTGACTTTTCTGCCCACTGGCCCCACCAAGACCCTCATCCACAGGGACAAGACAGTCCTCCTACAGAGACCAAGATCCCGGAATAGAGGGCTTTCTTCTTCTGTTTTCTGCTACACTACCCAGCCCTGACTGCAGTATGGAGACCCACAGGTGGCTATTAAAAGTGCCTTTGAAATCCCCATATATTTAAGTGCACCAGCTCTCTACCAAACAGATTTGTTACATGGGACATGTACAGATTTGGGTACATGGTGCATGTCACGCAACACAAGTCAACTTAACTTCACCGAAAATCTCTTCCCAAAGTCCCTAGTTTTATGCTCCTCCTTTGGCCAGATCTTAGGCAGGGTCTGTTCTTCCTGCTGGTTCATCTTTACCGCCATCTCCTCTGTATCACATAAGAGGCATCTTCTTTAATTCCTCGATCGTTGAGAAAGCAGGTGACTTTCTTTTTGGATCCCCAGTCCTGGGAATACAGGTCCAAATTACTCTCCTATATCTTTGTTTTGTTTTTGTTTTTTAAAGAAAGTATTGAAGTACAGTTGATTTACATTGTACTAATTTCTGCTGTACAGCAAGGTGACTCAGTTATGCATACATATATTCTTTGGCATTTATCAAAGGATAGTGAATATAGAATATGCAGATGATACTTCTCTAATGGTAGAAAGTCATGTACGGATGTGAGAGTTGGACCATAAAGAAGTCTGAGCACAGAAGAATTGACGCTTTTGAATTGTGGTGCTGGAGAAGACTCTTAGTCCCTTGGACTGCACGGAGATCAAACCAGCCAATCCTAAAGGAAATCAACCCTGAATATTCATTGGAAGGACTGAGGCTGAAGCTCCAATATTTCGGCCACCTGCTGTGAAGAGCTGACTCTGATGCTGGGAAAGATTGAGGGCAAAAGGAGAAAAAGGTGGCAGAGGATGAGATGGTTAGACAGCATCACTGACTCAATGGACATGAATCTGAGCAAACTCTGGGAAATAGTGGAGGACAGGGGAGCCTGGCATGCTCCCATGGGGCCCATGGGGTCGCAGCGTCAGACACGACTTAGCAACTGAACACATAGACAGCCCACTGAATAGAGTTCTGTGCTATACAGTAGGACCTCATTTCTTCCTATAGCTTTCTGGCCTTGGTTTAGTGCTATCTGTTGTTCAGTTGCTAAGTGGGCTGGACTCTTTGTGACCCAGTGGACTGCAGCAAGCCAGTTCCCCTGTCCTTCACCATCTCCCGGAGTTTGCTCAAATTGCTGTCTGTAGATTTGCCCATCAAGATCCCAGGATCTCTTTCGCTGGAGGCACCAACAATCCTGAGTTACTCCTCTGTTTCTGCACATCCGCCCCCCGGACTCTTCTCTGCTGGCACCTGCTCCCACCTCGGAGAATTCCACCTGGATAGGTCCCCACCCATGGCTGCTCTCAGACCTTTTCAGCCATAAGTATCACTGCTCTTAAGGGACATCTGGGGTGACCTGCCTCTCATCCTACCCTCTTTCACCTCCAGCAGCACTTGCTGGAGTTCCAGAAGCTCTGGGAGCCGAGGGGAAGGCCGAGCCATTGCTGCACAGCTCCAGGACTGAGACACTCCATCTTTATCGTGTCTTTGTATAGCAACAACATAGTGTTAACATTCACAGCCCTTGTTTATGGGAGCCACGGTCTATGAAGTGGTGGAGCAGGATTTGAACTCAAGAAATTAGGCTGCAGGATTAGCAGACACAAGTTACTAAATAAAATAAATAACAAGGTCCTACTGTATAGCATAGGGAACTATATTCAATATCTTGTGATAAACCATAATGGAGAAAATATGGAAAGAATACACACACACACACACACACACACACATATACAATCATTGTGTGCAGTCATGTGCGACTCTTTGTGACCCCATGGACTATAGCCCGCCAGAATCCTCTGTTCATGGAATTTGCCAGGCAAGAATACTGGAGGGGGATTTCCTTCTCCAGGGGATCTTCCTGACCCAGGGATTGAACTCACGTCTCTTGTATTTCCTGCACTGGCAAGAAGGTTCTTTACCAGTTGAACCACTGGGGAAGCCATATATATATATATATATATATATATGAATATTTAAAATATATTTACATACATGAATATATATTTAAATATACTCATATATATAAATGAATCACCTTGCTGTAAACCTGAAATGAACACAGTATAAATCCACCATACTTTAATAAAAATGAAAAATAATGAAAAAAGAAATCAGACTCCACTGTCTTCACTATATTCACAGTCATCAAAAGTCATGTCCAGCCTTCTTGAAGACTTCTAATTTTGCCCTCTAAAGCAACTTTAAAAATAGTAAAAGTGTAACCACCTTTGTCCATGGCAGCATCTCAACATATTTGAAAACACTGAAAAGATACCCTTCTTCTAACCTTTTCAAGTTAAGCATTTTAAATTCCTCCTAAAGCTAGATTGTACAATATGGCTAAAGCACAAATTTTTTTTTTAATATAAATTAATATAATGAAAGAAAACTAAACATCCAGTATATAGGTCAAATTAGCCATATTCCAAGCATGCAGTTGTCAGAAAGTGGGTGCTGACTGGGGGACTTGCTGGACAGGGTAGGCGGGCCTATCCTCCACGGCAGGGAGTTCTCCCAACAGCGCTGCTTGGGGACCTTCAAAGTGCATATTCTAGATGCATCACCATCCCTCTTTGTGCAAAATTTCAAGGGGCAGCGAATAGACCCCAGGCCACACAGAGATCCTGTCCCTCTAGTGCAGAATTCCCATCACTCTTCTAGACGCACTAGCATCTCTCCTCACCTACTGTGATTATCCCTGTGACTCACAGCGGAGGCCACAAGGACCATGATGAACAGAATCAACATACCCTTCAGGATGTGGGGCTTTTGTTGGGAATCATATTTTGTTGCTGCTTTTTTAAAAGTTTTTTTTTGTGGCCGCACTGGGTCTCAGTGGCTGCATGCGGGATCTCTGACTCTCCTTGTGGCGTGCAGAATCTTCAGTGGCAGTATGTGAACTCTTCCTTATTCGTGGTTTGTGGAAGCCAGTTCCAGACTCTGCATCTTACCAAGCTCCCAAGTGATGTGCTGCAGGTGGACCACTTGTCATATTGTGAGACCCTCCCACTTCCTTCAAAGGACAAGCTCCCCCAAAGTGTTCCCTTGAAAAGCATGAGGTTCCTAAAGACTTTCCAGAAACATGCCTGCAGGACTGTCATCACTTTGCCAGTTTCCTCTTTTTGCCCGGGTCACCCCAGGAGCTTAGCAGCTTTCTCAGCACCTCCAGATTCCCCTGGGGAGGGATTCCTGGAACATGGGAGTGGGGAGCTGCAGCAGCTGCTGGGTCAGGACAATGACAGAGAACTCTCTGCCACTTAACACCTGTCTGGGGAATGCAGCTGGCTGAGAGGCTTCCATTTACCCTGGCGGGAAGATGGGCTGGGTCCACTGGGGAGAGCAGCACGGGGCACCCTTGGTGAGGGGCTCTCCAGCTGGGGAAGTGGGTGGCCGTAGGGGTGGAGGGAACCGAAGCAGGGGAGAGCAGACTGGCTGGTGGCTGGAGGAGCGTGGGGTAGGAGTGGGGATGAACCAGCCATTCCCACAGGAGCAAAGGAGTGTGCAGTGAAAGAACCCCGGTGGGACTGTGGAGGCTGGTGGCTCCCAGGAATGCTGAAATGACTTGGATTTTATTTCCCCATCATTAAAACAGGGAATGGGATTGGAGATAGGGTCTCTAAAGTAACATGCTATGAAAGGCTGACAAGGTCACACAGAGCTCCGCAACCCCTCCTCTCCCCACAGCCTCATGTCGGCACCCCCACCCCACAACCAAAGCTCTAATAAAATGTGAGCTCCATATACACGACTGATGTGCGTGCAGGCCATGTCACTTCAATTGTGTTCGACTCTCTGCAATCCTATGGACCGCAGCCCACCAGGCTCCTCTCTTCATGGGATTCTCCAGGGAAGAATACTGCAGTGTGTTGCCATGCCCTCCTTCAGGGGATCTTTCCGACGCAGGGATCAAACCTGTGTCTCTGCAAGGATCGAACCAGTGTCCTTTACATCTCCTGCACTGGCTTTTTACCACTAGCGCCACCTGGGAAGCCCGTGCACTATTGATAGTATGTGTAGAATAGACAATTGATGAGAACATCACAGAGAACTCTACTCAATGCACAGTGGTGACCTGAATGGGAAGGAAATCCAAAAGGGAGGGGATATATGTATACATATGGCTGATTCATTTTGCTGTGCAGAAGCTAACACAACATTGTAAACCATACTGCAATAAAAACTAAATAATAAAAGAAAGATCCATAAGACATTATCATTAAGTGAAACAAGCAAGCCATCAAGTAAAATGTATACCTTGATAGTATACAAACACGTATACATTGTATATTCATTTATTCATTTAACAATAGCAAAATTAGCACCTACTACATGGCAGGAATTACTCTAGTCAGTGGAGATAAAGTGGTGACCAGACAGACAAAGGCCCTCCTAAAGCTGACACTCAAGTGGGCAGGCAAACAATGAACAAACAAACCAATTAATAATCAGAATGAAAGAAGAAACCCGAGCTCCTTCCCACAGCTGTTGCGGCGATGTTCTTTCCCTCACTTCCACCCTGGCTCCCCATACATCTCACTGCTTTGGTCTTACTCACTTTTGTGCTTCTCATCACACCAAAGTCTTTTAAAATAATTTTCTTCAGTGGACCCACATCATTTGAAACTGCATTAATGGTATACTATATGTGCACACACATATCTTTATATATGTCATATATGCTTGCACTTATTTGAGCACATACATATGTGCACGTGTGTGCCCCTGTATGTGAATGTGCGTGTGCATGCCCCCGTATATGACTGTGCGTGTGTGTGCGCCCCCGTATATGACTGTGCATGTGCGTGCCCCCATATATGACTGTGCGTGTGCGTGCCCCCGTATATAACTGTGCGTGTGTGTGCCCCCGTATGTGACTGTGCGTGTGTGTGCCCCCATATATGACTGTGCGTGTGTGCACCCCCGTATATGACTGTGCGTGTGTGTGCCCCCGTATATGACTGTGCGCGTGTGTGCCCCTGTATATGAATGTGTGCGTGTGTGCCCCGTATATGACTGTGCGTGTGTGCGGCCCCATATGTGACTGTGCATGTGTGCGGCCCCGTATGTGACTGTGCGTGTGTGCACCCGTATATGACTGTGCGTGTGTGCACCCGTATATGACTGTGCGTGTGTGCACCCCCGTATATGACTGTGTGTGTGTGCGCCCCCGTATATGACTGTGTGTGTGTGCGCCCCTGTATATGAATGTGCGTGCATGTATGTGTTCACCGCGTGCTGCCTTCCCAAGAACGCACGCCCCCATGAGATTAGGCACTGGGTCTTGCTGGCTATGCAATCACTATGTTTGCTGAAGAAATGAGTAAGTTATGTGTCAATAATATCTTAATAAAACTGAGGGCAGGGAGAATAAGCAAGTGGTTGAATAAATCAACGATCACAAGATAAAGCAGAAAAGAGACAAGGCAGGTGTTAAGAATCTCCTCCCACTTTGCAGATGCAGCAGCTGGATAAAAGGAGGACTGAGTGATTTGCTCAGGATTACAGAAAAGCCAGTAAAGATCAGGGGAAAGAAAAGCCCCAAGCCAGGGACTTCCCTGGTGGTCCAGTGGCTGGGACTTCCCTGGTGGTCCAGTGGCTAAGACTTCACGCTTCCAGTACAGGGGGCCAGGGTTCCACCTCTGGTCAGAGGCTAGATACCCCACAGCACAACTAAGTTCATCCCACGTGCTACAAGTAAGATCCGGTGCAGCCAGATAAATATATATTTAGCAGAAAGAAAAGAAAATCCCCAACCCAGGCTCTTTTGTCTCTTCCTCCCTCTGCAGCCGTGGTGGGTGGCGTTTGGACCAAGTTCTGGATCCAGGGGTGGTATAAGGCCACTATGTGGGATACATTACTGCGCTGAACAGAACTTTTTTTATAACAAGGGATCACTTTCAAGTTTATGCTTAGTTACCTCCCCTTTCCTAAGAAGATACCGCCCCCAACATGCACAAGTACTGTGGTTGTGCCCCTTATAGGAACCCTCCCAGCCATGGCATCCCATCAGTTGGACTGAGGATCCTCTTGTTGGACCGTGTATGACAATGGATTCTGTAAAGGCCTTCCACCCTCCTCTCGGGTGATGTCAGAGACAGAGGCACAGTCCCTATCAGAATGCCTCTAGCCTTTCTCCTTTTCCTCCCAAGCAACTGAGAAATGGCTGTTTTAAGTCCCTGGTGGAGAGACGCCCTGAAGCTGCCCTGGCGGTCCACACGGGCCCCTCTGTACTCCCTACCTGCCTTCACCATGGTTGTTGGTGGTAAATGGCCAGATGTCAGCCTTTGTGGGCACCAAGTATTATTTATAACAAGGCCTGAGCTGGAGCCACTAACATCCAAGTCAAGATTTGTCCTAATTTTTCATTTTTAATTCAAGCATAATTCCTACCTACTATTCTGCATGATTCTTTTTTCGTTTCCTCCAGGCCTGCAGATCATTATAAAATAGAGCCCCAGAAAGTGACCTGTCTCAGGAAAGGTTCTACCAGGAGGAGAGTTGCCACTGATGTGGCCTAGGGTTCTTTCCACCTGGTCTTGTGCACAGGCCCACTGTGCTTCTAGTGATCTCCCATCTCAGGTTAGGGCTTGGGTTCTCCCAACTCAGGCCCTGGGCTAGGACCTCATGAGTATTTAGGTCAACAGGAAGGGGCCCTGCCTTCATGGAGGTGCCCCCTGGGTTGTTTAGAGAGCAGATACTGTAGGTTGTGACGTAATGTCCCTCAGGCAAGGTGGACACAGATCCACAGAGATGCTGTGTGCGTGTGTGCGGCCCTGGCACCACCCCCAGGACCCCACCACCCACTGTCTCCTTTGCCCTGAGGCCCTGCTCTGAGCACGCAGATTCTGGGGGTCGTGTCTCAGGGTAGATGAAGAAAGACAGGCCTGGAGGGCTCAGCGCCAGTCCAAGGCCAGGCCGTGCCAGAGAACCTTGAATACATGCTGTGTTTCAGTGCTTCTGAAATAGAAGAGACTTGGACCGTCTGTATGTGGATCGTCACCGACTCCTGATGAATAAAAATATTCCACTCATCGGCTGTGAAGAAGGAGTGAAAAAATGCTAAGTCAGTGACCGTGACCTCTCCCAGGAGCCACCTCGCCCAGCGCTGCCTCAGGGAGGCAATTCCTACGTAAGCATGGGTTCTGAGCTGAGGCCTCCAAGGAGACCCTGAGTCTTCATTTCACAGATGTGTGTCTTGGGCAGGTGAGTGATGAAACCCGCCAGCGCCTCAGCCTCACACGGAAAATGAGGACGATCCCGTCACTACTCCCCCAGTAGGGGCTCCGACTGGGTTTATAATATTTAGTAGAGACGCGGTGCTGAGAAGAGTATGTGGCACATACTGAACGTAGCAAAGGCTGAATCAGTGTTACTTATCCACATCATCTTTTGTGTGTATATATCTCTATCTCTGGGGCTTCCCTGGGGCCTCAGCAGTAAAGAATGTGCCTGCTGATGCAGGAGGCACAGGAGATGCGGGTTCAATCCCTGGGTTGGGAAGATCCCCTGGAGAAGGAAATGGGAACCCACTCCAGTACTCTTGCCTGGGAAAACCCATGGACAGAGGAGCCTGGTGGGATATAGTCCATGCGGTTGCACTGAGCACACTCACATATATAAATGTATACGCTGTCTGTGCTGCGCTTAGTCGCTCAGTGGTGCCCGACTCTTAGGGACCCCATGGACTGACGCCTGCCAGGCTCCTCTGTCCATGGGGATTCTCCAGGCAAGAATACTGGAGGGGGTTGCCATGCTCCAGGGGATCTTCTCAATCCAGGGATCAAACCCAGGTCTCCTACATTACAGATGGATTCTTTATCATCTGAGCCACCAGGGAAGCCCATAAGTGTATATACACATACTCAGATATATATGTACCACAGATATCAGTCCATCTAACTGTCCATCCATCCGTCCACCTATCTACCATCTACATATATCTATATATGTGTCCATGTACCTAGGTATGTGTACATGTATATACATTTAATGTTCATAGGCATTTTAAACACCCTTCTGCCTCCACAATATTGAAAAAAGCGTCTGTGTCCCCTTAACTAGGGATGACATAAAATGAGAAGTGCCGGGAAATGCGATTGGCATCTTACTAAAATAAGGAGATGTGAAATGCAGAATTCTCGGTCTTCCATCTGCAGCACTGACGGTGCACGTCTGTGAGGACAGGATAGATGATGACTTGAGGCCAAGCCACTGGCCAGGGAGCTCCTCCTCCTCTGGGAACACTGTCTGCACCATCACACTTGCCTCTTCTGGGGCAGCTCTTCACCGCTGGTTAGGAGATGTGCAGAGCAGGGCGGCACTGGCAGTCAGCAGGGGGCCCCGAGGTCTCACGCCTCCACCTGGGCGTGTTCACACCCGTGTCCCCTCTCCTGAAATGACTGCCTAGCTCCCTCACTTGGCAGCTGATTATGTGCTGTCTCTTGTGAAGCTTCCTGGGTTCTTTTTTAACATGTCATGTGTAGTTGTTCCAAATGAAACATAATTTCCCCAGAAATACCAGACCATGTCTTTTTTTGTATCTATTCCCATTTTCCTGATTCCTCCACCCATGCCTCTATCTGTCATAGCTCATATTAAGCTTTTATTAAGATTTTTGCCTCTCATAACAGGACCAAAATTCCAACAAGATACTTTTAGTTAGAAAAAAATATTCTTCTGAAAACAATCAGAATTTTACTGCCAACTAGTCTAAGTGTTGAGCTAGTTCATAAGTTGCTTATTTCATCTCTACAGCAAGTCCCCTACATACCAATGAGGTTCATTCCAAGAGAACATTTGTAAGTCCAGCTTGTTCGTAAGTACAACAAAGTTAGCCTAGGTACCCAACTAACACAGTTGGCTATATAGTAATTACTGAATTAGGTTTATAATACTTTTCACACAAATAATACATAAAAAGCAAAAACAAACAAAAAAAGAAAACATTTTAAATCTTATAGTACAGTACCTTGAAAAGTACAGTCGTACCAGCTACATCATTGCTGCTTTTATGCTTGCTTTCAGACACCCTGGGCTAGAAATTAAGATGCTTACTACTGTACTCTGTACAGTGCTGCATAGAAAAATACACAAATCACGATCATTGGTAGAGGAAGCACGTGTGTGACAAAGTACTACAGACATGTGGATTAACTTATGTGACTGGATATCTGAACATACATTTGCATCTTTGAAAATTTGCAACTTGAAGGTTTGTATGTAGGGGAATATATATATATATATACTTAAATGTAAACAAATAAAATTTTAACCAAAATACTATGTCCTAGAGAATGGCCTACTTGGTACACCAATGTTACTAAGTGGTATGTGATGAGAAAGAAAGGTTCAAAAACTGTCCTACCCATCAGTCTATACTTTTCCTTGACTTGGAAAACCCCCAGAGCTGTTTCCTGGCACCGCTGGGCTAGTGGGAACTTCCCAGACTGCTATTTATTTTCCCCATACCTCCAGCACCTCCAGATTTCATTTCATCAGTTTGCCATCCTTCACCAAGGTCCCACAGGTTCTTTTATCCCCCAGACCCATTCCTACCTGATTCCAGACCCTCACACTTTGATACGCAACCATCTATGCAAAGGGTAGAAAAAATGTGTAAAGATATATCGCAAGTCAGATGTTTGGTTTTGGGTGTGAGTCAAATAAAAATCAGTGCATTGATATCACTCTTGGGATATACCTGGGAAAGATGAAAACTCTAATTTGAAAAGAAACATGCACCCAATGTTCACAGCAGCACAGCTCACAATAGCCAAGACATGGACGCAACCTAAACGTCCATCGACAGATGAATGGATAAGGAAGATGTGGCACACGTCTACAGTGGAATATTACTCAGCCATAAAAAGAGTGAAACACAGCCATTTGCAGCAATGTGGATGGACCTAGGGAATATCAGGCTTAGTGAAATGTCAGAGAAAGGCAAACACATATCACTTATATGTGGAATCTAAGAAATGATGTGAATGAACATATTTATGAACAGAAATAGATTCATAGAAATAGATTCATAGATTCATGGAAGATAAACTTGCAGTTCCCAAAGGGGAAAGGGTGGGAGGGATAAATTAGGAATTTGGGATTAACAGATACACATTAATAAATACAAAACAACAACAGATACAGCAAAGGGAACTATATTCAATATCTTGTAATAACCTACAATGGAAAAGAACTTGAAAAAGAACACTATATATATAATGTGTGCGTATGTATGTGTGTGTACACACTCTCTCTCTTGTTATAACAAATATATATACATATAATATATATATATGTAAAACCAAACCACTTTCTACACGCCTGAAACATCGTAAATTAACTATAAAAGTGAAAGTGACAGAGTCGCTCAGTCGTGTCTGACTCTGCGATCCCACGGACTGCAGCCCACCAGGCTCCTCTGTCCACGGGATTCTCCAGGCAACAATACTGCAGTGGGCAGCCATGCCCTTCTCCAGGGGATCTTTCCTACCCAGGGAATGAACTCGTGTCTCCTGCACTGCAGGCAGATTCTTTACCATCTGGTAAAAGTATACCACCAGGGTATACTTCAGCTTAAAAAATTAATGCATTGAAGGAGGGACTTTCACCTACAGATAAAAGGACAGGACAACTAGAGTGAGCCAGTATCGGTGGGGCTCCAGCGCACAGGAGGTATCAGATGGTAACATTATGTTCACATGATTACATAATAGATGGAGGCGCAGAGAAGAGGCTGAAGGAAGAGCGCGTCTGGTAAATGCTGACTCCACAGTGACTTCACACCATGGGGTCTAGGCTCAGACCCTTCCTGTTAATGAATTCCAGAGGCTGCTGCCATCCTATTGAAAACGAGCAGGATCTTACGGTCCTGCCCATTCCCTCATGTCCTCTGCTTGCCTTTTGTCTGTGGGAAAATGTAGCCAAAGATAAGTTTAATCAGAGAAGTGAGAAAATGCAGAAACAAAGGAAAACAGTCAAGTAGGAGTGAAAGTCGCTTAGTCATGTCAGACTCTTTGTGACTCCATAGACTATACAGTCCACGGAATTCTCCAGGTCAGAATACTGGAGTGGGTAGCCATTCCCTTCTCCAGGGGATCTTCCTAAACCAGGAATCGAACCCAGGTCTCCTGCATTGCACGTGGATTCTTTACCAGCTGAGGAACCAGGGAAGCCTGAAAATAGTCCAAGAGACCAAACGGTAACACTTTAGTCATTAAGCATAGTCAGGGTCCTCTTGTTCCTTCTCAAGGGCAACAGAAAATATTCTGAGCCATGTCCTGTGAACTGTTCTGCAGATGCTGAAATCCCATCAGGTGAGGAAGTTAACTACATGATGTCCAGACTGTAGACGACATAAATTACAGTTCCGAGAACTGGCCTCAAAAAACAAGGAAACAAATCAACCCTGGAACTGCAGGTTAACTGTACTTCAAATGATCAAGATGATGCTGGTCAGGTCACTGATGACCCATTCCAAGACGACTGTCAAGAGCTGAATATGCTGTTCCTAGCTGTAGCCCACTGATTGTTGGAGCAGGGGAGCTGGCCTTTGGACTGCAGTCTGTCCTCTCCCCATCCATGGCTGCCAGCATCCAAAATAAAGCAAATTTTCCAGCTTTTTGAGCAGCAAGCAGCCAGACCCTACTTTCCGTTAATTCTGAAGACTTCAAAATCCATCTGACACTTCTCATACCATGCTGATCCCCGTGACTCACTAGGGGTGTCTTTACTGTCCAAACCAATAGAATGAGAGGCAGCCACTAGGCAAGAAAAACGACAGACAGGGGCAGGCAATCAGGTCCCACCAAGACAGCACATGGAACTAGTCAATGTTTCATTCGGAAAGCAAATCTACAAAGCAGTGGTCACCATGACAACAGAGGTGGGGGGAAGATAGGAAAACGGGTGGGATTTAAGAAAGATTTGACACTGCTTTTACACATCTTCAGAAAAAGCAATAAAGCTCTGATGAAGTTGCAGGACACATACTCTCAAGGGGTGAAAAAGCTCTTAAGAGCACCAAGTCTGACTTTACATCCATCTCCTGACTTCCTTCACGGTCCATCTGATGGTGATTGGATCGGCCAATGCTTGCACCACACGCTCAGCCCACCTTCCTGCTGTCTCAGGACAGATTCAGATGCAAGGGAGGACCATAAATAAAGAGGCCACAGGTTGAACAGTGTTCCAGCAGCTAGGTATGCTAAAGAGAAAGTGTTCAGTTCAGTTCAGTTCAGTCGCTCAGTCGTGTCCGACTCTGCGACTCCATGAATCACAGCACACCAGGCCTCCCTGTCCATCACCAACTCCCGGAGTTCACTCAGACTCACGTCCATCGAGTCCGTGATGCCATCCAGCCATCTCATCCTCTGTCGTCCCCTTCTCCTCCTGCCCCCAATCCCTCCCAGCATCAGAGTCTTTTCCAATGAGTCAACTCTTCTCATGAGGTGGCCAAAGTACTGGAGCTTCAGCTTTAGCATCATTCCTTCCAAAGAAATCCCAGGACTGATCTCCTTCAGAATGGACTGGTTGGATCTCCTTGCAGTCCAAGGGACTCTCAAGAGTCTTCTCCAACACCACACTTCAAAAGCATCAACTCTTCGGCGCTCAGCCTTCTTCACAGTCCAACTCTCCCATCCATACATGACCACAGGAAAAACCATAGCCTTGATTAGACGGACCTTAGTCGGCAAGGTAATGTCTCTGCTTTTGAATATGCTATCTAGGTTGGTTATAACTTTTCTTCCAAGGAGTAAGCGTCTTTTAATTTCATGGCTGCAGTCACCATCTGCAGTGATTTTGGAGCGAAACTGTTAGCCACTCTGAAAGTGTTAGTTGCTCAGTTGTGTCTGACTCCTTCCGACCCATGGACTGTAGCCCGCCAGGCTCTTCTCTCCATAGAACTCTCTAGGCAAGAATTCTGCAGTGGGCTGTCATTCCCTTCTCCAGGGGATCTGCCCTACCCAGGGATGGAACCTGGGTCTCCTGCACTGCAGGCAGATCCTTAAGTCTGGGCCACCAAGAAAGCCAAGATATGGAAAGGAAATGGTAAGGATGTCCTTGACGTGCAACTTCTTAACCTTCCCGATCCTGCGGTCCATGGCTGACATGAATTATTCTGCTTCTAGAACCTTTACGTCCTATTTCCTATCTTCTTAAAAAAAAGTTTCATTGATAGAGATTCACTGCTTTTTTTTTTTTTTAATTTTTATCTATTTTTGGCTGTGCTGGGTCTTTGCTGCAACACACGGGCTTCTTGTGGTGGTGGCTTCCCTTTTTGCAGAGCACAGGCTCCAGGGCACCCAGGCTCAGCAGTTGTGGCACATGGTCTTAGTTGCCATGTGGCATGCAGGATTTTAGTTCCCAGCCCAAGGATCGAACCCATGTCCCCCGCATTGGCAGGTGGATTCTGAACCACTGTTCCACCAGGGAAGTCCCCCACTGCTCCTTTGTCATCCTACTTTTCATACTCTGGCAAATTTATACACAGTTTCAGAATATTCCAATAAGATGACCAGCCCATGATCTTTAAATACAACGGGTTTCACCCTCTCTTTGCTTGTGGTCCAGGCATATTTATTAAGGAGAGCTCAATCCTCAAATTAATTGAAGGTCAAGGCATTATCACTTATTCACTGGGATGATGACATCAGATCAATTCATTGGTGATATTTTAGTCTTTCTTTGCAAGCAAAGTCTATTAATGCTATGATAGAGCTTGAGACTCAAATCTCTGCTGAATGAGATTTTTGATTTAGTCAGATTTTATTTGAAAGAATACACTTTAAATTGTATAGCATTTTTATGGGTCTCAAAGGACCTCTCACACACCTGTAGAATATAAAAAAAGAAGGAAGTATGTTTCCATGTTGCAAAAGAAAGAAGTTCTGATTCAGAGAAGGTAATTATTATTTACTAATAATTCCAGGAATGAATCTATTCATCAAGACCAGACTCGAGATGTTTTTAGTTTCTGTACTGATTGTCTTCACAAGATTTCCACAACAAGTATTTCAAGAACTTTTTTTTTTTAACGATCTGTAAAGAATAAAGAATAACGCATCAACGGTTGGTGGTCTATGAAAGTGTTAGTCACTCAGTTGTGTCAGACTCTCTGTGACCGCATGGACTGCAGGCCACCAGGCTCCTCTGTCCGTGGAATTCTCCATACAAGAATACTGCAGTGGGTCGCCATTCCCTTCTCCAGGGATCTTCCCTACCCAGGGATGGAACCTGGTCTCCCGTGTTGCAGGCAGATCCTTCACCTATTCTGTCCCTGTCTGAGCCACCAGGTTGGTGGTCTGTACATGGTAGTAAATAGAAGTTGCCTCTCAGCCCTGTGTCTGTCCAGGACTTCTGCCCAATAGGAGAGATAAGCTCAGATCAAAAACCTACCCCAGCAGACTTCACTGGTGGTCCAGTGGTTGAGAGTCTGCCTGTCAATGCAGGAGACAATGCCTGGTCTGGGAAGATCCCATGTGCCACAGAGCAATTAAGCCCATGCGCCACAACTCCTGAGACCAAGCTCAAAGAGAAGAGCTTTGCAACAAGAGAAGCCTGCATGCCCCAACTAGAGAAGGCTTCTGTACCGTAACAAAGACCCAGCAAAGGCAAACAAACAAACAAACAAAAAAGTATCTTTTGGTGATGAATACCAGAGTCACTCAATGGATTAAATCAACTCATATTTCTCCACATCTTTAAATTTACAGCTAGTCTCCTACTATAATAGGAAGTTTATGATTTGAACTTCATTAAATTTTAAATTTTGCAATAAAATTCCAATGGTATAAAGAAACCAAAGAGTACATAGGCTATTGCTTCCAAATAAACTGTCCTGCCATCTGAGCCTTGCTGCTGGACTGCCAAGGAAGCCTCCTCCTGAGGGTGGTTTTCTGACTAAGTGGCAGAAGCACAAGGCCGGTGAGATGGTTTCTTGGATCGGATTGGTATGAGTTGAGGGGTGCCCCAAAGTCTGCACAACCGAAAGTAACTGAAACATGTCCATACATACAAATGAAGGTATTCATTGGGAGGTCTTACACGCTAATTGCGCTTCCCTGGTGGCTCAGGCATGAAGAATCCGCCTGCAATGCAGGAGACACAGGAGATGTGGGTTCGATCCCTGGGTGGGGAAGATCCCCTGAAGGAGGGCTCGGCAACCCACTCCAGCATTCTTGCCTGGAGAATCCCATGGACAGAGGAGCCTGGTGGGCTACAGTCCATGGGGTTGCAAAGAGTCAGATAGGACTGAAGTGACTGAGCATGCAAGCACATTAATTGGGATTTAAAAGACCAAGACAACACTTGTTACTCAATTTGTCCTAGAGCATAAGTGAAAATAGGCACAGGGTTTTACACTTCAAGAAGTGAAAGTTAGAGATGCTGTGCTCTGCCGCTTACCAGATTGTGCCAGGAATGCCAAGGGCAGCATGGCAGGCCTGGAGAGATGAATGGGGGTCGGGACAAATAAGACTGGAGGGACTCAAGGCAGAGTGGTCTGCAGCAACACATTTGGGCCTAGAGACTGTCATACTGAGTCGTGTCCGACTCTGCAGATAAAGAAGGGGAGATACAAAACAGGAACAGACTCCCAGGCTTAGAGAACGAGCTTACGGTTGCCAGCAGGGAAGGATGATGGGAAGAGACAGGGAGTTTGGGATCGACTTGTACACGCTGCTATATTTAAAATGTAAAACCAACAAGGACCTACTGTGTAGCACAGGGAACTCTGCTCGATGTCATGTGGCAGCCTGGATGGGAGTTTGGGGGAGAATGGATACATGGGTATGTATGGCTAAGTCCTTTTGCTGTCTACCTGAAACAATGACAACATTGTTAATCGGCTACACTCCAATATAAAATAACAAGTTAAAAAGAGAGAATTCTGTGTAGTCAGCCTGGGCCAGCCCTGCACTTGACTACGGGGTCACTGAAGAACGTGCCACCTGGTGGATCTGGTGGATATATTCTGCTCCATTCTGGTTTCCTCCCACTTTGTAGGATCCTCTCCAAATGTTGCCTCTCGGCGATCACGACTTTGAGGATCTCCTCTAAGACAGTGCTAACCAGTTATAGGCAGGGTAGGAGAATCGGACTACTCCTATTCACAGTTTTATACCAGGGAACAGTTCTGTCACATGTGTGGGTGCTAAGTCGCTTCAGTCGTGTCCGACTCTGCAACACTATGGATGGTAGCCTGCCAGGCTCCTCTGTCCCTGGGGTTCTCCAGGCAAGAATACTGGAGTGGGTGGCCATGTCCTCCTCCAGGCGATCTTCCTGACCCAGGGACTGAACCTTGTGTCTCTTATGTCTCCTGCACTGACAAGCAGGTTCTTTACTAACTAGTGTCACCTGGGAAGCCCCTTCTGGTATATAGCTCTATCCATTTTTTTTTTTTTTTACAGCTGGATTCTAGTTCTTTAAAGCTTACAGTAATTTAACATTAGATGTGAAGAAGCAAACATTTACATCATGTATCAAGCAAAACAAAAGGATGCTCAACAATCAGCTTAAGATCTAGAACATTTCCAGGTAAAGCAGGGTTGATTTCAACTCTCTGTCAGGAGCACAACTAGCGGTTTCTTCTATGTCTTATCATTGACAGGAACTGGAATAGGAGATTTAGTACATCACAGGAGCATGGGTGCTGGCTGAAGACAACTCAGACAGAGAGCTCCTGCCTGGAAGTGATTGCTCTAACCTGGTGCAAACCTTGTAAGAGGGAACTAGCAGGATGCCATGAACCAGAGATTGAAGAAAAGGGAAAAGACACTTGGGCAGAAAGGCCTGGGTAGAAGAACCGTCAGTGGGGACAAGGTACCACCAGCCCAGCAGGAACCTCCGGAGACAACATGGACCTTATGTGATGGAGATGTGTTCTATGAGGCTAGTGTTCAGGTTGCTGAAGAGGATTCCTTCTCCGACTCTTACATAGAATGCATAATAAGAAGTGAGTTTTCTGAACCTATCACGGACGAAGACTCACTTCTTAAGTCCTTTGTCTGAAAGAAGGACTGGAACAAGAGCTTTCTCAACAGGTTCTTATGGCAAGCGCCCTTCTTGAATGTTCCTCGGAATACATGAAAAAAAAAAAAAGGCAAAACAAGAACTTCCTCAACAGATTGTTGGACAGAATCCACTTCTTGAGTTTTCTGAGTACAAAACAGGCAAGAAGCTTCCTCCCGGAGGAATACCCAGCACTGACTTTCCAGATCCTAGAACTCACAGAACATACTAGAATGAAGCCAAGCACAAATAAAGAATATGATGCTCCAGAAAAATAATTGTCTTCACAATGGATACATAAGAGAGTTCAAGAATAGAGCATTCCTGGGAAAGCATCTCTGGGTTCAGTCTCTGAGATCATGGTTGTACAGAATGTGGGAAAGCCTTCAAGGAGAGAACAAAACTAAAGAGCCATTTTCTGGTTCATATTGAACTGAAGCCATTTACATGTACTCTTGAACGGTGTGGGAAAACGTTTTTCCCAGTCCAATTTGTGTACACATGTCCTGGGGAGAAACCTTTTGTATGTCTGTTTGAAGGCTGTTGCAAGTTTTTCAATCAAATAACATGAAAGTTCACCTCTTAACTCATGCAAAAGCTAAAGTGAGTCAGTGAAAGAAGATGGAAAATAATCCTCCAACACGATAACATCTGTGCTTAGTTGCTCAGTCGTGTTCAACTCTTTGCAAATCCCATGGACTGTAGCCTGCCAGACTTCTCTGTCCATGGGATTCTCTAGGCAAGAGTACTGGAGTGCATTGCCAGGCCCTCCTCCAGGGGATCTTCCAGAATCAGGGACTGAACCTGTGTCTCCTGCACTGCAGATGGATTCTTTACTGTCTGAGGTACCAGGGAAACCCTTAAACAGGATAAGCATATTAACAAAAGAGTGACTGGAGACAAATAGGCCTCATATGCCTCATTGATTATTGTTTCAGGAAATAATTTTAAATCAATATAGCCACCTTATATATATTTTTAAATGTTACTAAGATGCTCCTATAGTCTGTGATAATATTTTAGAACTCTGTGTATATAATTACAGTGTGCTTCTAATAGTAAGGTCAGTAATGAACTTACTTCAAAAGTAGAATCTTTAGTTATTATGAATTGTATTTTTGGATATGGGCATTAATGTCTCATACTATAAAAATGAAATTAACTTTGCTTTTTAAGTTGTAGTTTCCAATTGTTTAGCTTTTTCCTTTTAGGAATATATTTCTTAATACATGTGATAATTCCAGGTGGCACAGTGGGAAAGAATCCGCCTGTCAGTGTAGGAGACTCAGGTTCAAACCCCAGGTTGGGAAGATCCCTTGGAGTAGGAAATGGCAACCCACTCCAGTATTCTTGCTTGGGAAATCCCACAGACAGGAGCCTGGTGGGCTACAGTCATGGTGTTGCAAAGGGTCAGCCATGATAGAGCACACAGACACAATCCTAGAGAATGCAAATTTTGCATCGAATTGTCAATAAATGAATGAGTAGCTGAACTTTAAGTTAAATATGACATTTAATCATTTTACTTTGTATCATTGTATCAAACCATATTGAAATCATATACTAGATGTAAATGGTTATTTGATAGTATCAATCCATTTGAATCCATTTTAGGTATTTTAAAATAAAAGGAAAGAATCCCACCCCAAAAGAACTAAGACAATATGTTCTTTTTCCTCCTTTCCCCCAATAAAGTACTGCTATCCTGGGCTTATCTTCCCTATATATTTCTTTATAGTATATATACTATATATATACACCACTAATCAATACATAGTTTAACTTTGTATGCTTTAAACTTTGCATCAGTGGAATTACAGTGACTACCTTCTTCTGTGACTTGCTTTTTTTCTTTTTCTCCTAACACTATGTTCCAGAAAGTCATCCTTAGAGATGCCTGCTGCTGAGCTTCATCCATTGTCACTGCTCTATGGCATTCTATTGTGTGTGTTTAACGGAAATTATTTCCATGTTGCTTCAGGGGTATTTGGGCTTCCCTGGTGGCTCAGGAGGTAAAGAATCTGCCTGCAATGCAGGAGGCCTGGCTTCCATCCCTGGTTCAGGAAGATCCCTGGAGAAGGAAATGGCTCTCCACTCCAGTATTCTTGCCTGGGAAATCTCATGGACAGAGAGAATCCTGCTGGGCTACAGTTTATGGGGTTGCAAGGAGTTGGACACAACTGAGTGAATAACACACACACACACACACACACACAGAGACATGGGTATTTGGGTTGTTTTCTGGTATTTTGTTATTACAGACTTTGCAGTTGCCATGAACTGTTTTTAAAAGGGATAGTCCCAACTTAGCTTTCTACCAATGAGTACAAGCTCTAGACATTGCTCATGGCGCTGCCTGATTTGTTAAGTTTTGCCAGCCTGATGGGCACAAAAGGCATCTCCCATAGGTCTTCATGTAAAGTTCCTAGATCACTAAGGGAAGTTGAGCAATTCACATATTTATTGGCCAACAGGTTTTCTCTTCCATGGCATGCAGGTTAAACCCTTTGCCCATTTTTCTATTTTTTTTAAATAATAAGCAAGATACTGAAACATCTTAAAATTTGATTAAAAACTAGGTACCCAGAAATAGAACAAAAAAATCCACTTTAACATTAATACAGAATCTTAAAGGATGTCAAATAGCCAAAACTATCTTGAAAAAGAAGAGCAAAATTGATTATTGATGTCAGAATATAGTACAAAGCTACAATAATCAAAACAGTATGGTACTGGCATAAAGACAAACAAAACAATGAAATAGAACAGACAGCCCAGAAATAAATCCTCACATATATAATCCAGCGATTTTCAACAGGGTTGCCAAGACCATTCAGTGGGGGAAATGACAGTTTCTTCAACAACCAATGACGATAAACAACATGAAAAGAATGATATGGATCCCTACCTCGCACTGTACCCAAAAATGAATGCAAAATGGATAAAAGACTTAAACATAAGACCTAAAACTATACCACTCTTAGAAGAAAACATAAGAGTAAAAAATGCCTCATGACATTGGATTTGGCAACAATTTCTTTGATGTGACACCAAAAGTGTTAACAAAAGCAAATGTAGATAAATTGGATTACATCAAAATTTAAAACATCTTAGGTCAAAGGACACCATCCATAGCATGAAAGGCCACCTACAGAAGGAAAAAATATTTGCAAATCATTTATTTGATGATAATGGGTTAATGTCCAGAATGTATTAACAAAATTCCTACAGCTCAACAGCAACAACAGAAAGACCAAATAACCTGATTAAAAAACAAGCAAAGGACTTGAATGGATGTTTTTCCAAAGGTGAAATAAGATGGCCAACAAGCATATGAAAAGATGTTCAAAATCAATAATCATTAGAGCAATGCAAACCAAAACCATAATGAGATATCACCTTACAAGGGCCAAAATAAAAAAAATTAAACAGAGAAAATAATAAACACTGATGAGGATGTGAAGAAACTGGAGCCTTTGTGCACTTTTGTGGAATGTAAATCAGTGTGGCCACCGCGATGCAAAACAGTGCAACAAAAAATTTAGAGTAGAGTTATATGTTATATGATTCAACCATTCCACTTCTGGGTACATAAGGAAGAACTGAAACAGAGACTCCAAGAGGTATTTGTACAGCCATGTACAGAACAGCCATATTCACAAAAGCCAAGGCATGGAAGCAATCCAAGTGTCCATTAATGGATTACTAGATAAACAAAATGTGGTGTCAACACAAAATGGAATATTATTCAACTTTAAAAAGGAAGGAGATTCTGACACAGGATACAATGTGATGAATCTTGAGGATTATTATGCATAGTGCTAGGTGGCATAATATTAGTGACATAGGAGGCATAATTCTAAGAGAAATGTCGGTCACAAAAAGACAAATACTGTACGAGGTCTCTAGAATAGTCAAATACATAGAAACAGACAGTAGAGCAGTGGCTCCCAGGGGCCTGAGGGGAGGGGAAGAGGGATATTGTTACTTAACGCAGACAGAGTTTCAGTTTGGGAAGACGAAATAGTTTTGGAGATGGATGGTGGTGATGGTTGTACAACAGAGTCAAGTATTTAATACCACTGAATTATAGTCAAAAATGGTTAAGATAGTAAACCTGATGTCACGGATATTTTACTACAATTAAAACAAAGCAACACAGCACTGCAAACCCACTATCCCTGCGTGCATGCTCAGTTGCTTCAGTCGTATCCGAATCTTTGCTGCCCCATGGACCACTGGCCCCAGGCTCCTCTGTCCACGGGATTCCCCAGGCAAGAATACTGGAGCAGGTTGCCATGCTCTCCTCCAGGGGCTCTTCCCCACTTCCCCATCCAGGGATCAGACCTGAGTCTCTTGCATCTCCAGCACTGGCGGGCAGGTTCTTTACCACTAGCACCACCCGGGAAGCCTGCAAATCAACTATATTCCAATAAAAATGTAAAAAGAGAGAAACAACACAGACAGGAATTACATCAGGCTTCTTGTCAGAAACTATGCAAACCAGAAGATAATGGAGAGACTTTTTCTTGGTACTTTTCTGGAAATAAACCAGAGAGGGAGTGATCTCCTTTGAGGACATGGAATTGCCATGTTTTTTCCCCACTCTGCTTTGCCTAGCTGTACTGTAAAAGGGAGCAAGGGACTGGCATTTGTTGCAGGGTTCACTCCTTGCAATTTGTTGCGTGGTTTACTCCTTGCAAAGTGCTTTAGAAACCTAACTAACTTTGACCTTTTATATCTTACCCTCTGAAGTCAGTACTTTCTGAAATTTGGCTTCCACTCAAGTTACCAATGAAAAGACTGTGACTTGCAGAGATTAAATAAACTGCCAAATTAGGACAGCTCATATGTAGTGGAGCTTGAGCCTCAAACAAAGATCTAACTTTGACAGACCTCATGTTGGTTTGTTTTTCTTTTTGGCCATCTGGTACAGCACGCAGGATCTTAGTTCCCTGACCAGGGATAGAACCTGTGCCCCCTGCGGGTAGAGCTATAGAGTCTTAACCACTGGACCACCAGGGAAGTCCCTAGAGAGACATCTTTAAGATACTAAAAGATAAAAATTCTATATCCAGTAAAAACATCTTTCAAACTTGAAGGCAAAATAAACAGCCTCCACACCTGATCCCCCGATATACAAATCAAATGCGTTTTCTCTGCAAGGTACTATTCTAGGTTCTGGGTGATGACCGTGAACAAAGCCAACATACATCCTAAAAGAGAGAGGACACAAGCAAACACTCATGTAAATAAAGAGTGGACTAGCTGCTCTTAAGTACTGCGGAGGAAAGAGCAGAGACAGAGACAGTGAGTGCTGAGCTCCAGGATTAGGAAAGGCCTCACGGGAAGAGGGACATCTGAGTGGAGACCTGACTGAGCTCTGCAGATACAGGCACTCAGACCTCTAGAAAGAAGAGAAACCAAGAGCAGAGGCGCAGAATCGGGAGCCAAAGGCAGAGGGCAGGGCTTGGAGGCCCTGGACAGTTCAGAGGCTAGGGAGGAGGACGGAGAAGAGCCAGGGAGGACTGGGGGGTGACACGGAGAGTGTGGGGTCCCAGGAGTCGGGGGAAGAAAGTGTCTCCAGAAGGGGGTTGTGACCATGTGAGGGAAAGACCAGAACTGAGAGTGACTCTGGACTTGGCACGTCTGCTCCGATCGGGGCCCCTCAGTGACTGTGGGGTTAAGAGAGAAAGGGAGACAACCAGTAAAGACTGCTCTGCAGGTGAACTTTTCTCTATTCAGAGATTAATGAGGTGGCCCTGGGGCAAGGGGATTTCGCAAATTCTTGGAGCTACTATATTATGGTTAGCTGATGGGAATGTTCTACCAAGAGGTCACAGCGATGAGCAGGAGGGAGTGAAGGCAGCTGCTGGAGCGAAGTCCCTGAGGAGACAGAGCTGGGCTCCCTGGGGTGGGGGAGAGCTCAGACAGGATCACAGCTGGTGGTCCTCAGTATATTAACTCTTTGTCAGTAATTTGCATTGCTAATCTTTTCTCCCAGTGTATGGTGTCTGTTTCTGAAAGATAGTCTTAATTTTTTTTTTCTTTTTTGGCATAACATGTAGCATATGGTGGGGTCTTAGTTCCCCAACCAGGGATCGAACCTGTGCCCCCTGCACTGGAAGAAGGATTCTTAACCAGTGGAATCCCTGGGAAGTCTCAAGATACTTGAGATCTTTAACTCAAGATACTTTTAATGTCATCAACCTAACCAATCCTCACTTCATCGCTGAGCCCCTGAGCCCTCTAGGGCTGTTAGGATGGAAGCTCCTGATCTAAGGTGTGGGGCACGTGTCCCCAGGGTTAACGTTGGGTCCATGGCTCACCTCAAGCTCTGGATTCTTGCCCCTTCCCAGAGCGACAGAGCCCAGAACAGAGGATGAAGCAGGATGTGCTAAGCTGCAATAGTCATGTCCGACTCTTTGTGACCCTATGGACTGTAGCCCGCCAGGTCCCTCTGTCCATGGGATTTTCCAGGCAAGAATACTGGAGTGGGTCGCCATTTCCTCTTCCAGGGAATTTTCCTGACCCAGGGATTGAATCCATGTCTCCTAAATCTCCTGCATTGGCGGGGGATTCTTTACTACTGCACCACATGGGAAGCAGGATAAATTTTACTTAAGGTTTCACAAAGGAGGCAGAAGAGAGAACTTATTTTGCATTGGAAACTATTCTTTCTAAGAGTTAAAATTCTCACTAGAAACATCTGCTTCTCTTTAAAATTCTTCCAGTTCTCTTGGACATCCTTCTTTTAAAAATTTCCCTTTTAAACATCCCTAGCCCTCATTCTCATCAGAACGGAATCTTTCCTAACTCCAGCCGCTAACTCTCAGGTTTTCCCTCTGCCTTTGCAAGCCCCTTTCTCAGAGCATCTCTGGTCCCCATAGCAACCAGTGCAGCTGGGTTACCAGAGTCAATCATTTGAGTTACTGTACATAGCAACTCTTTCCTTTCATCAGCAATCCTGTGTGGATGCATTTGATCCCATTAGCAAGGTAACCAAATGCAGAGCCCCATGACCACAGGCACACCTGCTCCAAATTCGAACCGTAACCCAGAACTCCAACAACCTAGACACGTAGGCAGCCTGCTCTTGTTCCAAGGCCAAACCCATAGCTGTTTGCCTAACAGAAACTCATCTCTCTCTGGCTAACTGAATGTTAGAACACAAACAGTCCTGTTTCCCTAAGGCAGATGGAGTTCCAGAAACCACCACCTGGGGCCTGTGTCGGGGGTGGGGGGGAAGCGAGAAGGAGAAGGTGGGGACCAGAGCCCTGGGTCTTGGTATCTGCCCTGAGGCCACAAGCAGAACCTCATTCTGGAACCAGCCTCGTGTCATCTGGAAGCTGCTGTAGGTCAGTTTACCCACAGGAAACGTGCTGACGGGATGGGCAGGAAAAAGGCTTCATTCGGTACACTCGGGTCCCGATTCTGCCAAAATCAGATGCCGAGGACACCCTGAGGACCCTGGAAGGAAGTGGAGCTGTTTCTTTCTCCTGTAGGAAGACCCATACCTGAAAGCCCAACCCCATACCAGCCACTGGGCTAGGGCTTTTGCATGCTGCATGCTAAGTCGCTTCAGTTGTGTCCGACTCTTTGTGATGACCCCATGGACTGTAGTCCACCAGGCTCCTCTGTCCATGGGATTCTCCAGGCAAGAATACTGGAGTGGGTTGCCATGCCCTCCTCCAGGGGATCTTCCCGACCCAGGGATGGAACCCACATCTCTTATGTCTCCTGCACTGGCAGGCGGGTTCTCTACCACTAGTGCCACCTGGGAAGTCCAAGATGTACTTTTTTTTTTAACCACTTTATTTTGAACTAATTTTAGATTTAGAGAAAAGTTGCAAAGATAGTACAAAGAGTTTCCTTATAGGCCTTACCAGGCTTTCCCAAATGTTAGCAATGTTTAACCTCTTAAATAATCACCGTACATGCACTCTTTGTTAATGCATGAATTCTCAAATTATTTCGTAGAGTCAGAGCAAACAACACTGTTAAAAGTCTTATCAGCCCCATCTCACAGGTGAGAAAACTAAGGCTCAGAAGAATAAACACTTTATCTAGACACAAAGTCAGCGCCACAGCGGGTCTGTCCCTGTCCCTCAGAGGGTGACTTGCGAGTTGAGGCTATGTCCTAGTCATTATTTTGCCCTACATCCAGCACTCAACACAGAGCTTGGCATGTAAGGAGAGCTAAGTAAACATCTGAGCCTGAGCCTGTGTAAATATCTGACCACCAAGAGCCTCCTCCACTTATGCAGGTAAGAGTCCTGGGGAAGCCTTAGAGGATGGAGAGATGTCAATCTCGTAAGGACATAGGGCATAGGATTTCTTGCCTACAAACCCAGATCTGAGTCTTTGACCTGCTGGCGATGGGACACTACAGAAGTCCTTTAATTTTTCTCAGTTTCCTTATCCATGTATCTCCTTAGGGGAGGTGCACGAATGTCTCCAAACACACTGATATTTGATTTTTAACTTCTTCCCTCTAATGGACACTGTCTTGTGTATATATACTTCAGGGTACAACTGAGGGAGGCGAGCACAGAGAAGTTCAAGTGTCTCATTCCTGCTCCTCAATACTTAACAATCCTGGTGGGCAGGAAGTGAGGAAGAGAGGAGGGACCAAGGTCTGCCAGCTCTTCCCACAAGCCATGTGGTCACCTGCAAAATGACTCATCTCATCTAATTCTCATATTAGCCTTACTATGTTAACAAATTACTTTGATTATTGTTGAAACAGAATTGATTTAATGTTATGTTAATTTCTGCCGTATAGCAGTTGCTTTTATATATATATATATACACACATATATATGTGTGTATATATATATATATACACTCTTTTTAATATTCTTTTCCATTATGGTTTATCCCAGGATACTGAATACAGTCCCCTGTGCTATACAATAGGACCCTGCTGTCCATCCATTCTGTATCTAACAGCTGTATCTGCTAACCCGAACCTCCCATCCCATCCCTCGCTCCACCTGCCTACCCCTTGGCAACCATAGATCTGTTCTCTATGTTCGTGATTCTGTTTCCGTTTCACAGAAAGGTTCATTTGTGTCCTATTTTGCGTGCTAAGTTGCTTCAGTTGTGTCTGACTCTGCTGACTGTAGCCCGCCAGACTCCTCTATCCATGGGATTCTTCAGGCAAGAATACTGGAGTGGGTTGCCATGCCCTCCTCCAGGGGATCTTCCCAACCCAGGGATAGAACCCATATATCTTATGTTTCCTGCATTAGCAGGCGGCTTCTTTACTACTAGCGCCACCTGGGAAGCCTGTCCTATTTTAGGTTCTACATATAACTAATATTATATGGTATCTGTCTTTCTTTTTCTGACTTACTTCACTTACAATGATGGTCTCCAGTTCCACCCATGTTGCTGCAATTTTGTCTACGTTAAGATTATATGTTTTCATATCTACAAAGGAAAACTTCACTCTTTCAGCCTAAATTGGTGGACTTGTTTTTTTCTTCAAGTGAGAATATATGAAAGAACAGAGGGGACAGATTTCCACTTTTAAGTCTACACGGCAGCCTTTCACAATTTGTGGAATCACCTGAGGCAGAATCATGTTTGTGATAAATTCAACAGGTCCGTTCTGTCCCCAGAATACGTAGACACAAAGCCTTGGAATCAACATTTTAACCAGCTCTCTGGGTGATTCTTCAACGCAGTAAACTCTGAGAACTGATGAGGCACCGAAACCAGTACTGAAGAGCCTGATATACAGGAGACAGGTTACTCAATTATCACACCAACTAACTGCAAGAAATGAGTGCTTCAAAAAGATGCACAAACCTGTTCATTTTCTTCATAGAGGAGAAATGGGACATAAGGACACCGAGTCCCCATCCTTCTCTCATTATCCATTTCCTTGCAAACTTTTTCTTTAGGAGTAACTCAAAATACTTCCTGGTGGCTCAGGAATAAAGAATCTGCCTGCAATACAGGAGCCACTGGAGATGTGGGTCCGATCCCTGGGTTGGGAAAATCCCCTGGAGTAGGGAATGGCAACCTACTCCAATATTCTTGCCAGGACAATCCCATAGATAGAGGAACCTGGGTGGGCTACAGTCCATAGGGTTGCGAAGAGTCAGACATGACTGAGTTACTGAGCACACAAAATACCACAGGTTAGTCTCTATCAAAATTCACTCTCAACTCAAGAAGCCTGAATTCATGTGCTTTCGCTGTATCAAAGCTGTGATCTCACTGGGGAAGGGCACCAACTTCAAACAAAGCTACGAGTGAATGCAACAGTCTGACTAATAGAGATACAACCACCAGAGAATAAAAATAGCTAACACTGCCTAGACAAGGGTGTCAGCGTCAATCTGGAGATGGCTTCTTGATGCTGAAGCAGCCTTGCCCTGGAGAAGTCCTAGCATCCCCTGCCTGCCCGCATCTGTATAAAGCATCCTGCAACTGTATGCAGCTGCATCAGGTTAGTTATGCATGCAGCTTGGATTGAATAAAAACCCTTTTTCATGCGCTCTTATTATTGCTGGTTTCAATTAGCTAATAGGAGGAAGGAAGCAGCTAGCTTGCTACTAAAAGTGACATGCTTTATTCTTTTTTTTTTTAAGTTTATTTTGGCTGCATTGGGTCTTCATCACAGCGTGAGGGCTCAGGAGCTGTGGTGAGCATGTGCGATCTTAGTTCCTCGACCAGGGATCGAACCCACGTGCCCTGCATTAGGAGCGAGGACTCCTATACACTGGACTACCAGTGAAGGCCCGTGATATGCTTTTGTTTAGGGATTGTGCAGTATATTGGAGGAAGAAGTAGGATGTAAGTGATGAAGTCTTTTAGAATGAAGGTTGAATACAACAGTAGAAGCTAGAATTTCCATGGGGTGAACTCTTCATGTCCTACAGCAAAATGCTAGAATTCTCCTTTTTTTTTTTTTAAGGTTGGGGTTCTGAAGGCAGCTATCAGGCTCTGAAGTCTCGGTTTGTCCAAGATAAACTCGATCATTTTTATGTGAATGGCTTTCAGTCCCCTCCTCGCCTCAGTAATCCCATACACCTTCCTCTGGGCATGATGATTTAACAAAACCCTTCTAGGGAGGGGGCTCATTATAGGAAACATTACCCCATATAGTCTTATCAGTGCAGAGTGCAGGGAGACTCTTATCTCCGCCAGTCAGGATGGTGTCGTGTAATTAACCCAGACAAGAATGACTTTAGCTTCTTAAGCAGTTGTCTGATGCTGTTGGCTTGCCTTGATCAGGACATGAACTAAGACTAAAACTTGTCTTTGTAAGCACAGGTGCAACAAAAAGCCACAGGTGCAATCTAAACCCAACATTTGAAATCACTTTCTTAAATAGGTGATGTATTAAGGGTAATGTGTGTTGAATCTCCCCTTGCTGATTTAGGCTGATAGGCTGATTATTTCCATCTTGTCAATATCAGGTTGTTTTTGGTGTTTTGTTTTAGTTGCAGAATGCGAGATCTTTCAGTTCAGTTCAGTAGCTCAGTCGTGTCTGACTCTTAGCAACCCCATGGACTGCAGCACACCAGGCCTCCCTGTCCATCACCAACTCCCAGAGCTTGCTCAAACTCACGTCTATTGAGTCAGTGATGCCATCCAACCATCTCATCCTCTGTCGTCCCCTTCTCCTCCTGCCTTCAATCTTTCCCAGCATCAGGGTCTTTTCAAATGAGTCTCATTCTTCATATCATGTGGCCAAAGTATTGGAGCTTCAGCTTCAGTATCAGTCCTTCCCATGAATATTCAAGACTGATCTCCTTTAGGATGGACTGGTTGGATCTCCTTGCAGTCCAAGGGACTTTCAAGAGTCTTCTCCAACACCACAGTTCAAAAGTGTCAATTCTTTGGTGTTCAACTTTCTTTATGGTTCAACTCTCACATCCACACATGACTACTGAAAAATCATAGCTTTGAATAGACAGACCTTTGTTGGTAAAGTAACGTCTCTGCTTTTTAATATGCCGTCTAGGTTTGTCATAACTTTCCTTCCAAGTAACAAGCGTCTTTTAATTTCATGACTACAGTCACCATCTGCAGTGGTTTTGGAGCCCCCAAAAATAAAGTCTGTCACTGTTTCCATTGTTTCCCCATCTATTTGACATGAAGTGATGGGACCGGATGCCATGATCTTAGTTTTTTGAATGTTGAGTTTTAAGCCAGCTTTTTCACTCTCCTCTTTCAGTTTCAAGAGGTTCTTTAGTTCCTCTTCACTTTCTGCCATAAGGGTGGTGTCACCTGCATATCTGAGCTTAGTGTGAGGCATGTGGGTTTTAGTTCTCTGACAAAGGATCAAAACTCTGGCTCCTTGTGTCGGAAGTGTGAAATCTTAACCAGTGGACCACCAGGGAAATCCTGTCAATATCTTTTTGAGTCCCAGTAGGACCATCCACTCTTTACCCATTAGTTCAGTTTGGTTTTATTTACATTATGTGATTTTAAAAAATGCATCCTATTTTCCCAAGGCATTCTCACACCTTTATTATTACAGTCTGCTGTTACAAAGTTGTATATGAATGCAAAAAAATCATCCTAACATGAAATTATTCCCTAGTCAACCAACTCTATTGTGATGTAAAATGTATTCCCTACTCAAATATCTTTCCCCATTCAACAGTAGTATCTATGTCTATCATTTATTTTGACATCCTTGTCCATCTTCATTTGCTGAGTGCAAATACCGGGCAATTTGTTGCAAAGTGTATGGTAAATCTTGCCCCCCCCAAGCGAAACCAAAACAAACCAGTAATTCATGGCACCGATGTTGCAGAGCAGATCAAGTCATATTCAAAACCACTTAGCAATGGAGGTCAGCAGATTTAGGAGAGCTAGCGGCTAAAGAAGAGACATTTAACAAGGATGAGGACTTCAAAGAAGATTTAAAGAAGAACGGTCTAAATATTAAAGTATTTAAAGGAGACTTGGAAAAAAAAAACCGATAAAGCTCTTGTAAAAATAATTCTCTTTAGAATCATGCAGTAAAAGTCAACACAGTTAAGGATGGCATTTTGAGTTTTCATACAATTTTGGCATAAAAATACATCTGGGACTTACCTCATTTTAAACATCCTTCATTAAGGTATAATTTACATACAATACAATGAATGTATTTTAACATATAAAAATCCCTGAGTTTTGATACATTTATGCAATCATGAATACTATTACTACTATCAAGATAATAGAATATTTCCAACACTCCTGAAAGTTACTTGACTCACTTTTTATTCACCCTAAGAGCTCACTGTTGCATTTATAAACTAAATTTTCAGAAAGCTTATTTTCATAATTTTTAGTTTCATTTTCAGAAATGTTTCCAACCAAATACCTTTTTGTACTTTTAATTTTGACATTACAAAAAATAGATAGACATTATTTTTTAGGAAAGTTTTAGGTTTACAGAAAATTTAAGAGGAAAGTACAGAAGGTGCCTGCATGCTCTACCCTTATGATTAACATCTTGCATCGGAGGTACATTTGTTACAACTGATGGACCAATATTGATACATTATTATTAACTAAAGTCTGAGCTTTAAATTAGGGTTCACTGTGTGTACAAACTGATGTACAGTTTTTTGTCTTTTATAAATGTATAATGTCACGTATCCACCACTACAGTATCGTACAAAATAGCTTTAATGCTCTAAAATTCCCCTGGGCTTGATCTCTTTGTCCCTCCCCGCTGCCTCTATCTGACTTCCCTGGTGGCTCAGCGGTAAAGAATCCTCCTGCTAATGCAGGAATCGAAGGTTGAATCCCTGGGTAAGGAAGATCCACTGGAGAAGGAAATGGCAACTCTCTCCAGTATGCTTGCCTGGGAAATCCCACGGACAGAGGAGTCTGGTGGGCTACAGTCCATGGGGTTGCAAAAAAGTTGGATATGTCTGAGCAACTACACAACAACAATAGTGGGTCCCCCTCTATCACTGACCTGTTTTTCACTCTGTCTATAGTTTTGCCTTTCATAGAACCTCACAGAGCTGGGATCGCAGTATCAGCTGTATGAATCATTTCTTTCACTTAGCAGTATGAACCATTACATCCAACCCATACTTAAGGGGTGGAAAATTAACCTCCAAGGGGGGAGTATATTTTGAAACCACCATGTACTCCATGCTTCCCTGTCTCTACTA